>NC_067402.1:138865552-139188885 GCF_016432865.1 Antechinus flavipes | reverse complement strand
GGTTTGGTTCATCTCATTGTTGAAGAGGGCCACATCCATCAGAATTGATCATCATATAGTATTGTTGTTGAAGTATATAATGATCTCCTGGTCCTGCTCATTTCATTCAACATCAGTTCATGTAAGTCTCTCCAGGCCTTTCTGAAATCATCCTGCTGGTCATTTCTTACCTAACAATGATATTCCATAACATTCATATATCACAATTTATTCAGCCATTCTCCAATTGATGGGCATCCACTCAGTTTTCAGTTTCTGGCCACTACAAAGAGACCTGTCACAAACATTTTGGCACATTTCCCTTCTTTAGTATCTCTTTGGGGTATAAGCCCAGTAGAAACACTGTTGGATCAAAGGGTATGCACAGTTTGATAACTTTTTGAACATAGTTCCAAATCGCTCTCCAGAATGGCTGGATGTATTCACAATTCCACCAACAATGTATCAGTGTCCCAGTTTTCCCACATCCCCTCCAACATTCCACATTATCTTTCCCTGTCATTCTAGACAATCTGAGAAGTGTGTAGTGGTATCTCAGAGTTATCTTAATTTTCATTTCTCTGATTAATAATGATTTGGAGCATCTTTTCATATGGGTAGAAATAGTTTCAATTTCTTTGTCTGGGAATTGTCTCTTTATATCCTTTGACCATTTATCACTCGAAGAAGGGCTTAATTTCTTATAAATGAGTCAATTCTCTCTATATTTTGGAAATGAAGCCTTTATCAGAACCTTTGACTGTAAAATGTTTTCCCATTTTATTGCTTCCCTTTTAATCCTGTCCACATTAGTTTTGTTTGTACAAAACCTTTTCAATTTGATATAATCAAAATTTTCTATTTTGTAATCAATAACAATCTCTAGTTCTTCTTTGCTCGTGAATTCCTTCGTTCTCCACAGGTCTGAGAGGTAAACTATCCTATGTTTTTCTAATTTATTTATATTCTCATTCTTTATGCCTAGGTCATGAACCCAATTTTGACCTTATCTTGGTGTACGGTGTTAAGTTGCTTCACCCACACTTATGTATTAGAATGCCATCATTTCATAAGAGATAAATATAAGGACATTAGAGAAATCTGGTAAAACTGATATGAATTGATGATTAGTAAAGTAATAAGAGACAGTACATTTTAAACAATAATAAAAATGTTTAAAAGAAATAACATTAAAAGAAAACAAAAACTCAATGCAATGATCAAAAATGATTCCAGAAGATTAATGATGAAGAATACTACCCATTTTTCAGCACAGAATGCTAAAATTTTTAAACATGTAATTTGAAAATATTTGTTGAAATAAATGCGAAAAAAATTAAGAAATATATCCAGAAAAAATCAGAAGTCTTTTCTGGTTGAATTTGTGTGCAGGAACACAAGCTCCATCCCAGTTTTCCAAAGGAGGTTCTTACAATTCTAAGAAAATAGGTTCCTTCACCTACAATGGCAAAAATGATGATTGCTTACACTTGGTAGATAGAATGCATATGCTGGTCTAAAAGCATTTCTAGCACATTTTGTTTTGTTTCATTATGAGATAGAGTTGCCCTACCTTAGCATACAATATTCTATCAGGTACTACCCAGGACATATTTATTACAAAGTGTCAGTAGCCAATGAAACTAATCCTAAAGTTAGCTTTAGGTTTTGCAAAGCACTTTAAAATATCATTTCATTTTATCCTTACAGCAATTTTGGGAAATAGATGATATTATTACATTTATTTTGTAGTAGTCAATGAAACCAATCAGAAGCAGCAGAAAGGCATTGGTATAGGAAGTGCTGAAGACAGTCTCGTTTTTCCTTTCACTTACTGTAATGTAGACCTGAAAGACTGAGATATTATAATTATCTCCAGCATTCATCCCTATGCAATGTAGATTCCTTTTTTTCCCTTAAAAATATTGAAAGCACAGGTTTGCCTATTAAAGTCACAGCCTAGATTGCTAAGTATAAGATAAGCAAAAACATCCTAGGAATCCTCTGATCCTTTACTGGAGGACCATCATGACAATTCAGACATGACAGAGTTTCACTCATTTCAATCAATTTAGTGAGGTCATAGGATCATAATTATAGATCTGGAAAGGATTTCCACTACTGACTAACACCCTGTTTCTATTTAGGTTTAAAGACTTAACTACAGTCATATAGGTAATAAGTTTATGAATCAGGATCAGAATACAGGTTTTATTGACTCCAAATCTAGATACTATGCTATACTCCTTCTAACATGCTGTATTTTTCTATTTTATAGCAGCCTTATTATCACAAAAGTCCCAGTATGTATGTATAGGGGTAGAGGGTAAAGGGTGATGGGAAGTTTAGGAATGGGGAAAAAATAGCTGCAAAGTAATTATCCATCTAACCACTGAGGTGCTTAAAACTTCTGCCCCAGAGGACCTTAAGTCACTTAGTTTTTAGATAGTCACTCCAACTGACATTGTACTATCTCAGTTCTATTTTAATGGGAATGATGTGTCCTCACTAATTGGGTATCTGGGGCAGATGAATGATTGTTCAAGCTGACAATTCAAGGCCTTCTGGGGCTGTATCACTATCACAAGAGGCTGTTGATTGACACCTGCTGCTCTGAGTATCCTTCCATTAAATTTTCCTTTCCCTTTGTAACAATGTCTCTCATGTGAATAATTTCTTTTACTTTGTAATTCAAATTCAAATTCTGATCAGTTTGTCTTCAGACAAAACATATGGAATTTTAATGTTAGTCTGTGTTTCTCTAGCCATTAATACGTTGTATTCTGGATGCACATCTAATTCATGGCAGAGTCATATTCACAACTTGAAAGACAAATATATGCACACACACACACACACACACACACACAGAGGTTTACTTCAAAATACATTGAGAATTTATGAAATTCACTGAAGTACTTGATACAACCTTTGTGTTTAAAAGTCATAGGGTAATCATGTCACTGAGTAACAAAGTCAGCAAGTAATCCAGAAAACTGGTGATTTCTCTTCCTTCATCTTCTTGCTTACCCTGACTTTCCTATCAACTTTTGAAATCATCTCTATCAAAGTTTGGAACTTCTGGATTTTCCTGGTATCCCATCTGAGATAATTTTCATTCTGAAACAGAAGAATGAGGGACAACTTATTCACTGTGAATGGTAATAAGATTACTTTGAGTGGCAAATCATGGCAGAAATTTCTCACCTATTGCCTATTGTGAGAAACTGATTTCTTTTGATGGTATAATAGGTGGTATCTTATGACTGGTTGATAATCTTGCAGTGACTCAGTATGGCCTCTTGGGTTCATGATAGCTACCTTCAGTGAAATAGCATATCCAAAGTCAAGTCGCTTAAAAAAAAAATGCACACCAGCATTCTGCACGAAAATATCTCACTCTTCACTATAGAAATGCACACATTATTTTCTGATATTTAAAACAAATTCTTGAACAAATGAATGAATATATCCTTGTAATATAAATAATCAGTGTGCAGCATGTTAGCTTAGCAAAATTATCACTTTTTTGCCTAAGTCTTAACCATCTGTTCCAGCCTCTAATTACAAATGAAAAAGGACCTAATTCACAATTGCATCATAAAAGTTAGACATTTGATTTAAGTACATTTGGTCCTTATTTAATATAACTTCAATGATACATCTGTTATATTTTCTCTAATACATTGACACAGGAGAAGAGTAGATTTGAATATTCATGTAGCATACATGTATACTATATGCAATACTCCTGCCCCCCAACATAAGGCCTCAATAGAAATGTCATTATGGGCAAAATTTTCTCCATTTGTTAAAACCTATGATTCAACATATGCATGGGACGGTACTGCCTGACTGAGTACCTGTGTTCTCTTGGTGTTAATTGTAGACCAAAATTAGCACATGCAGCAGAGAACTGTTCTGTTCTTTATTGCGTAAGTTCACTTATCTTGACAATATACTTTCCAGGGATATATACATTGATAATGAGGTTAATATACACATTGGTGGATCAGTGTTTGGGAGACTCCCAAAGATAGTATAAGAGAGGAAGGTATTAAACTGAAGGTCTACAAAGCCATTGTGCTGACCTCATTGTTTTATGCCTGCCAAATCTGTATGGTATACCAATGCCATGCTAGGAAACTGAATCACTTCTATTTGAATTGTCTTAGAAAAATTCTGAAGATCATCTGGCCAAGATAAGATAACAGACACTGAGGTCCTTTCTTGAATTATACTGCCAAGCATTCAAACTTGACTGCAGAAAGTTCAACTCTTGGTCACATTTCTCAAATGTCAAATCTGCTTTCCAAAAAGACTATTCTATGAAGAAGTGCTCACAAGGTGATCAGAAAAAGCAATAAAAGGACATTAAAAAGCAATAAAAGGACACTCTCAAGGTCTTATGTGAGACACTGGCACAGAACTGCCCAGCATGGTATGCCCTCATCAGAGAAGGTATTGTGCTTTATGAACAAAGCAGAATTGAATTAGTGAAGAAAAAAAAAATGAGATGATCAAAGTTAAAGAATTCATCCCAAATGTTCATAAGGACAATTTGTGTCTGACCTGTGATAGAGTATTCTGAGCTTACATTGATATGATCAGTCACAGCTGGACACACCAACTTAACTTTAATGTAGTGAAGTCATTTTGGACCTCTAAGAGTGAAAGACAACAACCAATTATGGGGAAGGGCTGGGAAATCAGTCAGACAATTTATCTGTAGTAGAAGTTGAAATTTTATAACAGATCTCTGTTTTGGAGACTATTGCCCTCATTATGAAGATGTGTCTTCATGAAACAATTAGTTTCTCCTCTGACCTACTATATACATCAACAGATAGACGGTCAAATAATAATCCCATTGAACATTGACATAGCAACAACAAATCTTGTTGTATGAATTTTGTTTTTTCTTGATATATCAGAAATGATCAATTTCTCATGGCTGAACTTTTATTACTATTTCTTTCTTGGAATAGTAATATATAAGTTTTTTTTCCTAACCAAAGAAATTCTTGAGGCTATTTTGAAGAAAATTCTCAAGAATTATGTATATTTTTATTTTGTATATTTATTCAGTGATAGCCATGAGGAGAATTGAGTTTTTAATAAATATTTTTGATTAAAATGATGGCCTGAAAAGTCCTAGTCATTTACAACTTGTTAATGACCTGCTGAGAACCAGCCTGAAGCAATGTTTCACTTTCACTTTGTCAGGCAGTCATTAACATAGGAAACTGTAAATGACCAGCAGGAAGTAAATTGCTGTTAGTTAAAAATGAAAATGTGCTAACTTCATTTGGCTATTAAAATAACTTGTGGCACTAAGCCACAGAGTAGGACAGAGTCCTTTTAGAAGTCTAATGTAGAGAACATTACAGATACAACATAATTTTTTTCTTTTTCATTCTGTTTGACATAACAAAATGATGTTGGATTCAGTGGTAAAATGGAAAAAAAAAATATTGGTTCTAAATTCGGAAGCCCTATGTTAAAGTTCAATTTCTGACACTACTTATTTTACATTGGTAACATGTTTAGTATAATTGTAAAAAAAGGGGGGGAGGGATGTGACACTATAGGATTATAAATCAAATATTGAAAGTGTTCATAGGTTCATAGAGGCTATCTAATCCATCTCAAATTAAAGATGGGTGAAATAAGGGCAAGGGAGATTGTCATTTTTTTTTTCATATTCATATAAGTATGTAGTCTTTGAGGTGGGATTTGAAATCATGTTTTCTGAACTCAAACTCAGTGGACTCTTTCCCCTACCTGACTAAATCAGGGCTTTAATTAAATCTCTGATTCTAAGATCTTGTGATTTTAGGTAATTCCAATAATATGCTGTCAAAAAGACAGATTGGGATTTAAAGTAGCCTCAGACATTTCCTTTGCATCTGTGGTCATGGGGAGAAACAGGAAAGAGAGAGAGAGAGAGAGAGAGAGAGAGAGAGAGAGAGAGAGAGAGAGAGAGAGAGAGAGAGGAGAGAGGAAGGAAATGGAAGGGAAGGAGGGAGGTGAAGAAGAAAGGGAGGGTGAGTGCATTGTCCTAAATTTATTGATTATTTGCTGACTTAAGTAATATATTGATTTTTCTTATCCAGAACTTTGTTCCTCAGAATTTTATATACCACATTCTTGTCTTTAGAAAAAATAGATTCAATTTTAAATTAATTCTGATAATATGATTAAAATTCTAAAAAGGCATTGTGCCTTTAAATTTAGCAGTTATCATCTTCTGTGGTAAAATATTGATATTCAAAACCTTTATTCCCTTCAAACTTTCACATTAAAATTTCATGCTTTACAAATTGATGCAAACAAGATGTGCTAGTATTTCAGATTCATTTGCTTACTGCCCTTACTTGCCTAGTTGGTTCCTTTTCAGTCTTTTATTAGAATTTGTTTACTTCCTTTGCCATTTTTAGTGAGTGTGAGCAGTTTAAGCAAATAAGTAATTTATAGAAGAAGACACAAGTGAATTAGAAATTTAGATGTTTTGGAAGTTCAAAAAAGTTTGATAGATAAATTGGTAAGAGAAATTTAAAAAGTTGTGGAGTCTTTTTAGGAGGGGAAAAATCAATCAAGAAGCATACTTAAAGAATTCTATGACTATGTTCTAGGCTATACTAGGGGGTATGATAAAAGGCAAAACCACCGACTCAAGGAGGTTTAGGGAAAGTAATGTGGTACAATGAATAGATTACTGGATTTATAATTGCAAAGATAGTTCAAATCTATCCTCAAACACCAGCTGGGTGATTCTGGGAATGTTGCTTAACTGTCTGCTAGTTTCCTCATCAATAAATAAGGATTATGATAGCATTTAACACTCAAGATAGTGGTAAGCATAAAATGTGAATAATGTAGATTAAATCTATGTAGACAATATGGATAAAATCCATATGCAAAAACATATATATATATATGTTTTTGGAAATGGTGTGTTAAATATCTACCAGCACTGCTTAATACTTGATAAATACTGCTTAAGCTTAACATCAGTATAATAGAAGTCTCAGAGAATACAATCATCACCATATTGGAAGTCTAGTGACTAAACAATCACAATAATAATTATTATATCAATAACAATAAATGCTATTTGTATAGTTTGCAAAGTACTTTATACTTATTATCTTATTTGAGCCTCACAGCACTCTATGCTCCAACTTTAACATGCTTTAGTAGCTAGAGATTGGCTTCAGAGAATTAAGAATTAATTTCTAAGATCCATCTCTATGCCTATGGATACTTACACTTTGTTGTGCCAAATTTGCATATCTTTCAGTAAACTTCAAATTTCTTTATGCCAATGATTTTCTTCTCTTTGGTGTGGTGCCTCACTTAGCATGAAGTCACTTATTTAGAAAACATTTGCCATTAATTTATATGGGGAAAATCATCAGGTAACAAATAATTGAAAAAAGTTATTGGTTAATGACAAAATTCATAATTTTCATTTCTCCTATAAACCAGAGTACATTTTATTGAGCTTCCTCAAATGGGAGCAAGAAAACATTATAAATAATAATGCATTTCATACATTTGAACTGTAATGTACAGTTCATTTTTTTTTAAATTAACCAGCAGCATCTATTTAGTAGGAACATCTGTTGGGATCTTTTATTTGATTTAATTTTATGTTTTCAAGCATGTAGCTTGACCCATTAATATATCTATCTATCAATGAGTTACAGAATAATGCATTTCTAAAGCTTTGCTTATAGTATCCATTAACAGGTTCTATGTATGCTTCCTTTGTAGCTCTACTGATAAGAAGCAGGTTTTTTTTTTTTTTTAATTCTGAAATTTCAATTCCACAAATGTTGTACATCAGTAAATGAAAGGTATTTACTAATGGGAATTTATCAGGCAGGAAACCTCTCCAAAAATACATATCACATTGTCTTAGGAAATTGGCTGAAACAGAGGTACCTGATTAGCTCACTGGATAGAATATTGGATTTGACATCAGGCATTAAATAGCTAAATTATCTTAAACAAGTCACTTAACCTTCATATGTTTCAATTTCCTCAATTGCAAAATGGGGACAATAATGATGCCTGCATCTAAATATTGTTTGGAGGATAAAATGAAAAAAAAATTGTGAAAGACTTTACAAACTTTAAAATGCTATATAAATTCTCACTGTGATAGTTTTTAACTCTGAGAGCCTAAATGATATGCCTATATTCATAAATTTATTATCATAACCAGGGTTTAATCCCAAACATTCCTGAATCTAAGTCCAAAACTTTTCCCATTATACAAAGTAGCCTTTTGCAAATGCAGTGCTTGTTATTTTGGAACACACTAAAAAAATGCTGACAATCAAGAAATTGCAGTGAAAAAATGAAGTATATTATATGAATTGTCTAAAAGTGTAATGTATAGTATACATCTTAAGATGTATATAGAAGCAAAGAGGACATGACATAATGAAAGGATTTATTGCAGTTTTTTAATGAAATATTTAAATTATTAGTTGAGTAGTAGCTTTTGACTTATTTGGTTAGTTCTTGATAAAATCCTCTTTAAAGAAAATGTGGAGGCAATGCCAATTGAAAAGCTCAAAGGGATAATCAGGACTCAATATTTGAAAAAGAGTTAAGAAAGGCCACTAGGGTAAGGAAATAGATGAAGCTATAATGCTACTGGTACTATCAAAATATCAAGAATACTTGTTGAATTCATTTAATCAGAATGAAGATGAAAAAATATCTTTAAAACATTAATTAGCAAAACAGTTGACATTTCCTCCATTATTTTAAATGCTTCACTTATTCTATTTTCCTTAGCCAACTTAATATGGAGTTTGTGATTTCAATAATGTTGCTGTGGCAAGGATTATTTACATTCCAATTCTGATAGCATTTATTAAAGCATGAGTCCAAGCGTCTTGATAAGCAGTCTTACATTGGTAGTTTAACTTCCTAAATGCTTTTAAATAAACTGGCCATATTTCTAAACATCAGATAAAAGAGAGAACAAGGGGGAGGGAAAGGAAGGAAAATCACTGAGGAATAAAACAAAAACGATATTTTCCAAGAATGTTTGTATGGAGAACACTTTAAAGCTTTAAATATATTGCCTGAAATTTTAATTGCTAGTCTAGAGGGTGTGAAGGATATATATATGTTGAGAAAATTTTGTACAGAATAGAAGAAATCAAAACTATAATTTTTTTTAAATCCATTTCATGTAATAGTACTTGTTCTGAAGATAGAAACTTTTAGTTATTATTTAGTTAACATTTAGTTGTTTTGCATAGGAAAAATCACTTATATCAAATTTTACTGAGGAAATCTTATTCCCATTGTATAGATTGACAGGGTAGTATGTATATCAGTGAGGGAATTGTTGTGTTTTTTTATTCATAGTCTCAAGATGATATCAAAGTTTTTGTAATTGGGGATGTACATTAGAGAATGCCAACACTATTATGAAAAGATTTGATTTGAAATCAAAGGTCCGAGGTTCAAATCATTTTTCTAACATATGTTATCTAGGTGTTTTGAAGAAATTATTTAACCTAAGTTTCAGCAACTGTTTTTTAAAATTGAGGATATAGTACAAAATGACATCCATACTAGTTCTATATCATATAATCCTAAATAATTGGGTTTTAAAGCAACATAGCATAGAGTCTATTGAGCAGGAAGGAGCATGGTTTTAGTTCCCATGCATAAGGAAGGTTGAACTGCTGATGAAGTGCAGAGTACCATGGATTTCTTTGTAAACTCCCACTTTACCAAGGGAAAAATACAATGGCAGTGATACTATGAAGGCAAGATCCCTCTTTCCATTTTAGTCTATCATCTTAAACTGGTTTAACTTGTCAACTAGCCAGACTGGCACTTCAGAACCTGAACACATTTCCCCTGCAGATAGAATTTTCTTACTTTCTTCCTGATTTACTCCTTTCCAATTGGTATACTTGGAAGACCATCTGCAGAATTGGCACTTTTCATTTGAAAGCTTCAGTACCTTGTAGGCAATCTAAAATATTTATTATTCTTTTCTCAAGCTCTTCCTATATCTTCTCCAAAGTTGATATGGCTGTCCAATTATATCAATAACTCCATGAAGTTTATGTCTTTAACTACATTCTTCCTAAGTTATTAACAATTTTCAAGCAATATCAAAACTTTGGGGGGACATTCATTTAAGCCAGTAGCAAGTAACCTCCTGAGGTTAGTTAAACCATTTCTTTTTCCCTTGGGGATGTTATATTAAGCAGTTCAGACTTAAAATTAGAAATTATCTATAAATATATCCAAATATTTCCAATCTTCTCCCCTACCTCTTCATCTTCTATAATTAATTGTAATATATATAGACTTAAGTACTCATTAGTGGTATTGTTGACCAGAGTATCATGAAGATAGTTCCTAAAATCTTGCATTCCAAGGAAGGCAATCTTTCAAAACTGTTCTTGAAAAGATAAAAAGTTGAAAGGGATTCTTTGTAGTGTTCCCCTGACATACCTCATACTGATTTATGCAGTGAGATTATGTCAGTCAAAAAAAAATGAGGGTTTTCCTCAAATGATTCTTTACTTGGTCAGGCAATGGAGACAAACTGATATTAAAAATCTAAGAATGCAAATTATTTTTCCTTGTTTTTCTTTAAATATTTTTTTACTGGAAATATGGGTTGTCAATAAGATCAGCTATTGGATTTCAGATTTCTACTTACACTATTTTACCAATACTTTGAAAAGACTAGTTAGCCCCAATTATGCCATAAGTGTTGGCATGCCATAAGTATCATTGGGGTTTGCACATATCAGAAAATAAGACATTCATTTCTGAATGAAGTTCTCTGAATCCAGGTAGAAAAGTCATGGCCATTGGTAGAATCCAATTTAGGTTATTTGAAATTCAGAATATGTCTTATTCTTGACTTGACTCTTATTTTCTGAAAACAGTTAAATTTTATTCAGCTCCTCACAAGTTCTCTTTGTCCTAATGAAGATTTCTGATCACTTCAACTTGTACTACTTTCATAGGTTATCATCTTTTAACATCAACTCCCACCTTTTCCAATTGTAATCCTTCTAATTATCAAATTCAAGTTAACACTGTAATGCAAAATACTTTGCTCTCCAGTTCTATTGTCACTCACTGCCAAAATTCAGCTCTGGATTTTTTCTCTCTTCAACCCTTGTCACTCATCTTCCTTTTATGCTTATACTAACAGTTGCTCAAAAGAGTTAGAGGAAATTATAACCACTACGAGTGATTACATTATAAATTAATGTCATCTAACTTTGAATTGTTCAATGCAGCAAGGCAATGTCATTATTCTTTCCTAATTGATCCCCTATATTATTCCCCATAAAACTATTCAAAACTCTCTCTATTAACTTCAAACTTCTGTTCTCTATATCTTTTCTCACATCTCAGTTGAGGAGCTTCCCTTTCTAACTATTAAAAGAAATCTAGACCACCTGATGAATGATTTCTTCTGAAAACACTTTGACATTCCCCAGTCTCTACTTTTTTCCTCTAGTTTTGATAATGGAATTATTCAAATTCTTGATAAAGTCAATACCTGCATTTGTTCCCTTGATCCAATCCCCTGTATATTATCCAACAAATTGCAATGCCAATCATATTCTTACTTTTAATTTTTAAACATTCCCTAATTATTAATTTCTCCTCTATTGCCTTGAAAATGACTTCATATCCCTTTTTCTTATTTTTTTTTTAATTAGACCTTACCATCCTATCAAACTAGATATCATCTTATACTTGTTTCCTTGTTTAGCCCAAGTCATAGGAAAAAAGCTTTCTTGACTCATTGTCTTCACTTTCTATTCCTTTCATTCACTCCCCAGATCTTTTTGATCTATTTTTATGCCTTATCACTCAGTTGAAATGTCTCTCCTAAAGTTACAGATATTGTCTTATTTGCTAAATCAGATTATATTTTCTTTATCCTCAGCCTAAAACAGTACCTGGAATAAAGGAGTCACTTACTAAATGCTTGCTATTTAATTAAATGATTGGCATATTAAGTATCCAGTCTTCTCTTGAGCATGAACAATGCTTCTGCTCAATGAGTTCACATCTATAATTTAATATAGCCCTGTTCTTATATCTGTGTTCTGTTCTTTAAGTCCTTGATTTTGATTGCTATGTCTTGTGGTCCATTGATCTATTATTTTCTAGGGAAAGTAATTTTACCCATTTTTTATTCATTGATTTGAAGACTTCCAATGAGCTTCTGCCTTTTGTTTCCATGACTATTTACACATAGAATGATGTTCTAGACTTGGGATACTTAACCTTTTTTTAATCATAGGTCCCTTTCACAATCTGATGAAGTTTATGGAACCATTCTCAGGTTAATATCTTAAATAAATCTTAAATTTATCAAATAAAATACATAAATTCCAACAAAAATTTATATCATGTTGATATAAAAAGTTATAATTTTAAAAATGTTTAGTGATTTAGATATTTAGATATATCTGTTCTAGAAGAAACTGTTTCTTTCCCAGAATGCTGTGTTCAAAAATTTCCCCTAGAATAATTTTATTCTATCTAGAAAGTTATTAAATATTATCTTATTTTTGTTTTTTTTTTGGTCTCATCATGTGCCCTTTCAGTAAAAGCTGTCTATCACATAGCAGTTCACTGTTAATTGGGGAATTTTTGTAAAAATCCACTTCTAGCTTCATTGCTCCAGTGATCACTAGCCTGTGAAGCCTTCTGTACAGTAACAGAAGCAATTCAGTTGATTTCTCCTCTTCTCACAGGAATGTCTTGAGAAATAAAGCATAAATTTACTATAAAAACTCAGAACTATCAAATGTCTTTAGATTTTGCAAGAATGTAAATTCTAGAATATCAAAGCCTATACACTGAAAGAGTGGGTGATCTCTTGGGAGTTTTGAAAACCTTCATACATTTCTCCACTTCTTTTATTTGCCTCTGATGGGACATTTCAGTAATGTGCTCTGTCTAGGAGATACTTTATTTGAAATTTAAGCTATTTTTCTCCCAATCAGAGTAACAACTGCTTTAAGAAGGTTTATAGTTTCATATAGAAAAATACTACTGTCATATATCCAGCTTGCTTTACATTCCAGGTGCTAATTTTGTCTTATATATGGGTCTCATTTTCTTCATGAGAAAGTCTTGATTTTTATTTCTGTGTTTTCTTCTTTATTGAAATGACAAAGAAGCTATCTAATTAGGATCCAGGCATTCTATTCAACTTCTAAGTCTTTACAATTGATGGCACATACCATTGATATAACTAATTTATTGATCACAAAGACAACTCTCTCTCTTTATAATACTTTCATAAGTAGTTCACATGCCGCTAGGGCATTGTATTCTCAATGCCATAGTTTTTGGTGTCAAGGGGAACTCAATATCAAACATCCTTCATAGGAATTCAATTCTAATGGCTCATATCCATACTCCTCAAACTTAATGTCTACCCTACTTATTTTAGTGTAGGTTATAATCATAATGCCATATAATTGTGAATAGTAAAGCTTTAAAAGATCATAAAGTAGCTATAATAGGATAACTGATCTATTTTATTAAAATCAATTGGAAAAATTTATGTTTATATATGCATATATTGTTTTGTTTTTTGCTTATTTTTACCTTTTCCTAGTCTGGAATAGGATAGAAAATTTTCTGATTTATATATATATTCCTCCCTCAAAAAAAAACAAACAAACAAACAAAAAAAAAAAACCTCTGCATATCCAGGTCATCCAAAAGTTTAAAACTTTCTTATAATTCTGCTCTTAGAAAAGCTACCACAGTTTTGAGGCCTCAAACATGTAAATCATAAATCCCCACCAATTAGTTTAATTTTTATCAGTCAGCCAAAAAATATATTAGTTCAAAATAGTATTTTGTCAAACAGTAAAGCAAAAGCGAAAGAGAGACAGAGATAGAGACAGATTCAGAGAGACAGAGATAGAGAGAATACAGAGATACAGAGAGAGACAGAGAAAGGAAGAGAATAAATCCTTCCTTTCTCTATAAACATATGGAATACACTTTCTGTGATTTTTCTCACATGTAATCATATCATCATTACAAATATTACACATGACAAGAAAATATAATGCTAAGGAACATTCAAAGGAACATGCATTGAAGAGATAGGAAAGCATGTGGTGAATCTGCGTATATGACAAGTATAGCTATCATAATTCATGATGTGCGGGATTGCCAAAGTCCTGAGATAACATCATTGTCCTGCTCCTCAGTGGGCAAAAAATCTCTGGTTTACTCTAGATGTGTCTGCTACATATATTTTTTCTGTTGTATATCCCATTTTTTCTGTGTCTCCTAGGCATTTCTGCTGGTCTTATGGTCATCAAGATTCTTTCTTCCATCATTCTTTTTCCTGTTTCAATTCTTCTGGGCAATGTCCTTGGCTTTTTCTTCTTATTTGCTAAGAAACACTGATGAGAAAAAAATCTCCCCAATGAGATCAAGCTAATAGCCCTTTATGTTTAACTACAGCTCATAACCATCATACTGTTAACTTTCAAAAGCTAGCCGTAATACTTCAGGCCTTCAAGATTCAGTCCATTATTGTTGATTGCCTGTGCATTGTACTGATTTCAAGTCCTTCATACCAGATAACTATTTGATTTAGTGTTAAAGAAAACAAATGAACCAAAAATCCTTGTAACTCTTATTTACTCCCTCCTGTATATTCTATGATTTTAATTGAATGTTGATATTGAGCGCCTTTTTTCACATGAGTTTAATGTTCAATTGTCACCATATACAGTACACTCGTGTGCATGTGTGTGCATATGTATATATATATATATATATATATACATATACACACATATACATATATATATATACACACATATATTCATATATCACATAAAGTGTTAATGAAGACAAACATGAGTAAAGGGAAATAATAGAATTGCTACTTTAAGTATAAAAAGCCAGCATTAGAGAACAACACATAAGTCAGTAAGTTCTGCAATGATATCTATTGGCTATGTGCTTCTCAACAAATTAATTTACTCCTCAGTGCCCTAAGAACTCGCTTAGTGTCTAGCTTCTGAAAAATGGCATATTGTATTGGGAGAAGAAATTTCTTCATGCATTCTCATGAGACCTAAAAAGAAAAAAAAAGTAGAATTTTTAGGCTTTGGAGGTTAGCTTGTAAAAAATCAAAGTTTGAGAATGTCTTAGTTTGATTTTTAGGATTCTGTCCTTGAAGAGGGAGAAGGTTTTCTTAACATTGTAATCCTTGAAGAAGGAAGAATATGATGAATATAGAACTCTCTAGAATCAAAATGATTCCACAGGAGAATAATAGAGCCCATACCCTTATTAACCTCAGAATTGCTGTGAGTTGCTTGGGCAGTGGAAGTTCAATGTGAAAGGGAACATTTTTTTGCTTAGCTCTTTCTAAAAATAATTACCTTCTGGAGGAAATTTATGTTTTTATATTTTTTTCCATATTTCATGTGGTACTGAGAGTTATTTGAATATAATGTGCTTTCTGTGGTGGATAAAACCTTTCTCTCCTATACCCAGTATTCATAGTATATACTGAGCCCTTTGGAGAGATTTAGGGAAGGTTGAGGAAATCCAAGCATGAGGTAGACCTAAACTTACTTTTAGATATTTGCTTAGAGCATCTCAGGTGACTGCATGAATTTAACTTTTTGTTTCTAGCCTTCAAGAATGGATCAAACTAATTAGAAGAACCCTAGAGCAAGGTGATATTAGATAATTTAAATCAATTTATTCAACAGATATTCAACACCTCTTATGTACAGAGTCACATGCTAGCAGTAGTTCAGGCAGCTCTCTCTCTCTCTTTCTCTCTCTCTCTCTCCCTCCCTCCTCAATAATATTTAGTTATAGAGACATAGAAATGAGGACAAAAATAGATAGCTAGATATTTAGATGATCTATAACAATATATTAATATGTAATGATATATTAATACATAAAACTAATAAATTATGTATTAGGGCTTTGTTTTACATGCCTCTTATTCACATTGGAGATACCAAGTCCCTGCTTTTGGAAAAAAGACATCTTACATTGCCTTACTGTGTGAATGGGATAAGTTTTTTTTTCCTATTGACTCTGTCATAACTGTTTGTGTCATAAAACTATTTGACTGAGTCAACCACTTACTCACAGAATACCATTCTACCTCTAGGAAGACTTAAAGTTTCTAAAAACCATACAGAATCTTGCCGATAGCAGTTGTAAACCAGATAACAAAATAACATAAATACATTGTAGAGATACAAATTCAAGTTTATATGAGTATTTCTGAAGTGTAGGCTCAAAGAAGGCACCCTAGAGAAGCCAGTAAAATGATTAGTTCTTAATTTATGTAGGGATTCATCAGGTCAAGAAGAATCAGAAAGGTACTGAACATATAGGGAATATAGATTGTAAGAATATTATGAATGTTGAGAGCAATAAACCATAATACTTTTCAAATGTATAATGACTTAAACTTAGTAAATGGAAATAAAGCTGGAAAGGTAAGATGGTGACAGATAATTTAGTTCTTTATTGATAGACAAATATATATATATTCGGCAGTCCCAATTCGACAGTCCCAAGTCCCAATGTTGATAATTTTTGTTATGTCAACCATATAATTATTTAGAATTAGATAGTATCACATCAGGTATGCAAGAGATTCAGGTAGTTTAATTATTAACTTTTTCTTAGTTGTTGCCATTGTGTACAGTCATTGCCATAGCTGAAAAAAACAGAATTACCTTCTTTTAAAGCTTCCAGTCACTTATTCAAACACTAAGAATAGATAAATGGTTTGAAAAAAATATATTATGTTTTCTAAATAGAAAGAAAAATTAAGAAAGAGGTTAAATGGAGCTATTGACTTCTTTACAATTTTGTCCTTTCCAAAATTTAAGTCTAACCTTTCACTAAATCAAAATATATTTTAGACTGTGTTGAGTATTCCAGCAAATAGAACAATAAAACAATGTTAGGACAAATCAGATGAGCAAAGTGTTCCTCCACCTAAAAGAAGTTAACTATAGATCAGTGATTTATTTTTACTCTGATTTTGAATTTACTTGTAGAAAAGACAACAGACTGGAATACTGCCCAATAAGCAATGAAACCACTAATTTTTATTTAATTATAAATGTTCTGAATCAGCAACAACACTTAAAAATTTCTTCATTTATAATATACAATTAGAGCAAATGATGCAGAACATTTAAACAATAAGACTAGATGCTAATAGAACATGAACCAGAATATGAGCTGAGTATATTACCTAAAAATATGTACATTGCCTAATTGAAGCAATTGACTAAGCCCCATAGACAAATAAAGCCATTTTAGAAACTGCCAAGGTAAAAACCCAAACTACATCATCGCAATTTCTGAGGCCTACTTAGACTTTAAAATTCTAAAGAGCAGCATCTCATATGATTTAGACTTGAATAGAATGTACCATATCTTTATCCTATTGATAGCAAGTTGATCTTAAAATAACAAGGATATAACAGATGGTCAGTAGTTCTGGAACAAATGATCTCAGTTGTACCAAATAGTGATGATGTCATTTTCAGAAAACAATATTTAGAGTCTTGGGAAAAATTTTAATCCTGTATAAATAAAAGAGAATTCCCCAATGGCAGTTTAATTTCCTATGGTACTTAACTATGGATGGTTGAAAAAGCTTACCAGGATGTGGAGCAATGCAGACCTAGAATCATATCGGATATTAATCTTCTCTACTAATATTACAAAATAAAAATTTACATTTTTACACATCATAAAAAGATTATCTCTAAATGTTTGAGAGAAGAGCAGCCATTTAAACTATTTCAATCATAATTTTTGATCTAACTGATCCAGCCAGTTCATCTCTACAATAGTGTCATTGACAAATGAACAAAATGACCAGTTATTCTATTTTGCTATGTATAAAGGATGTGGAATTAGCTCCTTTATGTCTAAAATATTTTTTTCCTATCTAATACATAGATATAGTCAAAATTTCTATCTGGCTTCTGCCAAAGCAAAATGAAACAAGTTCTATTATAAGGGCATATGAAATAATTCACCTGTTATTTTTAGTCTTGGTATGTCTGAACATTTTAAAATAGTTTGGTTTTGATTTTTAATATTTTTGGTAAATTTTGTTTTAAGAAAATAGATATTATTCCATTAAACACTCAAACAATATTACCTCCTCTTCCACATGTGGGAGGACACACACACACATACACTATTCCCTTACAACTTTTAATAGAACTGCTTAAAATAAAGATTGCCAGTTTTAATCAATATTGCTTTCCATTACTAAAATTTACTGAGTGATAATAGAAAATATTGGTGCTTTCATTGTAAATTCTTATTATCAATATTGACTATTCCCTTTGAGGTCAGTTTTACTACACTTTAGTATTAACATTATTTAAATTTGTTTTATTGTGCAGTAGTTTGAGTTTTTATTGTTGTTTCTTCATTATTCTGAATATCTCTATCACTAGCTACCTTTTGATTAGTTATGTATAGTCTTCCCATGTTTTTCTGAAATCTTTATATATATATATATATATCATTATTTCTAGTACAATCACATTTAGTATTAAGTATTATAGTTTTTCAATCATTTCCAAATAATTATCTTTGCATATTTAACCCTTGTTACACATTTTGATACATAGGGAATGCTTCAGAAATCTGTTTTTTGACTGATAAGACAAATTTGCTTTCTGCTATTACAAATAATGTTATCACTTTATCACTAACTGTTGGAATCCTTACTAACTGCTAAGTAATTAGAGTTGATCTAATCTTACAAGAAGATGTTTTGGGCAGAACCTGAAACAAGGTACTAAGTAGAACTACCCATAATCCCTCTCTTTGGAAGGAGCATAAATAGGCCAATGGGCCAGTCGGAGAGTTCTGGAGAGTGAAGACGCTACAAGTCGAGATTTCAGCGGAATGACATGAAGAGTTGGAGCTGGCTGGAGGCTGAAGAAAGCAGAGGCAGAGGCTGAAGGACCAGACCTTTGGATTTGGTGACATTCGGAGAGAGCTCTTGGAACCAAGCAGAGAGATAGGCCTCTAAGCTAACCGGGCTATATTGGGATAATAAAAGATCTGAACTTTTATCACCTGGCTGCGTTTTGAGAAGAAAAAGCTCACAACATTTTGGCGCCCTGAATGTGGGACAAACAGACCCCTCAGTGGATTTCAGTGGAAAAGCTCCGATCCTGATTCAAGTGGAAAAGCCTCTGATCCTGATCCAGTGGAAAAGACTCTTCAACCCAGAAATTAGGGTGAGTGCAATAAAGAAATTTTGCTAAAAGAGTTAAAGTAGAATTTCAGCTAAGATGGGACAGATATTTAGAAAACAGCCTGTTTCTGTTCAAGGAAAATGTTTAGAGAGCATTGTCAAAGTTATGGAAAGCCAAGGTTTAATTATAAGTTTACAGCAAATCACTGAACTTTTACAAACTGTAAAGGACATATGTCCTTGTTTCTCTCTTGATAAGGAATTAGATCTAAATGAATGGAAATTGGTTGGAGAGGATCTTTGTCAATTCTATGATAAAAATGGGCCTAACTCAATAATTAATACATATAATGTAATACAATTGGCTATAAGAAGTTATTTAAGTGATAGAATGATGAAAAGGAAAGTACAGGAGGAAAAAGTGCCAACTTTACTAGGTGAAAAGGAGGACGAATCAGATGAGAATGGAGTTAATTACAATTCTGAGTATGATACTTCACAGCAGGAGGAATTAGGTGATTCCACATCTCATGACCCTCCCCCCGCAATTAACCCTTCATGGGTGGAACAAGGGGGAGGGAGAGAGACAGAAACACAGTCAGCTTCTCCTGTAAAGCAGAATTTGACAAGATTAGAAAAAGCATTAATTAAAGCAAAAAATGAAGGAGAAGATATATCTGATTTTATAAATGCATATCCTGTGATTGAAGAGCTCAACTCCTCAGGTCAAAAAGAGAGAAAATACACTCCTTTTAATTTGGGAAAAATTAAAGATTTGAAAAAGGGTTGCACTCTTTATGGGGCTACATCATCTTATGTGAAGATGTTACTGGATAATTTGTCTAATGAAAGCCTAACCCCGAATGACTGGAAATCCATAACGAAAACTTGTCTAGAACCGGGACAAAATTTATTGTGGCTTTCGGAGTTTCATGAATTATGTAGGATTCAAGCCCAACGCAATAGGCAAAAAGGAGCTGTTGTACAAATCACTTTTGACCAACTAGCTGGTGAAGGTCAGTATGCAGAGAGTTCAGAACAGATTTATTATCCCATAACAGTCTATGAGCAAATTTCTAAGGCTGCCATAAAAGCTTGGAATTCTCTCCCTGGACAGAAAGATGGAAATAATGTTTTCACAAAAATAGAGCAAGGTCCCAATGAACCTTTTGCAGATTTTGTGGGACGTTTACAAACAGCTGTAATAAGAACCATTGGAGACAATGCAGCAACAGAAATAATGACTAAACATTTGGCTAAGGAAAATGCCAATGAGGTTTGCAAAAGAATTATATGGAGGCTAGACAAAGATGCTCCTTTAGAGGAAATCATTAGATGCTGTGCCACAGCGGGCACAAATGCTTATTATTCCCAGACTATGATGAACATGGAAAGACAAGGTCCTTCTTGGCAGAGGAATTCTAGAGAAACTCGTCGATGTTTTCACTGCGGAAAAGTTGGACATTTGAGAGCTCATTGTAGATATGGAGATAGAGTGAGAAGACAGGGTGAGAGAAAACCCAAAACCCCATGTCCAAAATGTAACGGAGGCTTTCATTGGGCCTCTAAATGTATATTGACCCAGAGGAATGAGAGGCAAGGCCCAGCTCCAAAGTATCAATCAAAGGACAGGTGGGGCATGATAGCAGCTGAGGTCACACCCAGAGAGACTTTAGAAATTCAGGATTCTGATGTCATCAACCAACAGAAAAGCAATCAGGATTACAGTTGGGGAGAATACAGGCCTTTTAAGACAACAAGACAATATCCAATGCAAACAACTCCAATGTAATTACCAGATGATGAGAAGAAATCCCAAATTTGGTAAATAGAAGGGAATTAGGTTAATTGCTTGGGGAAGAGGATCTGCTTATATTTCCACAGGTGGAAAAGGCTAACAATGAGACTGTCAAAAGAACTTTAAAATCTTCAGCTTTCAGTTCTTGAAAAACCAGCAAGAATCATTGGGTTCCCTGAGATGAAAAATTGTTGATGAGACTTTTGCAGTACTTCAGGGCTTACAGGAACTATTGGATTCCTGGCACATGAACTAATGGACAATGGAATCCTATTGGACTGTTTCTAGGACTTATGGACATGTGTAAATTTTTAGGTTGATTCATGTTGTTACATTACTACTAGCCTGTGTTATATTGCTATGTACTTATGTAAATTATGTATAATGCCTCCCATATTGATGGATTTATGTATACCATGTATATCTGTTACAAAGTTCTGGCCCATATTGATGGATTTATGTGTACCCCCTCAGAAACCCCCTATGTTTTAAAACAAAAGAAAGGGGGAGATGTTGGAATCCTTACTAACTGCTAAGTAATTAGAGTTGATCTAATCTTACAAGAAGATGTTTTGGGCAGAACCTGAAACAAGGTACTAAGTAGAACTACCCATAATCCCTCTCTTTGGAAGGAGCATAAATAGGCCAATGGGCCAGTCGGAGAGTTCTGGAGAGTGAAGACGCTACAAGTCGAGATTTCAGCGGAATGACATGAAGAGTTGGAGCTGGCTGGAGGCTGAAGAAAGCAGAGGCAGAGGCTGAAGGACCAGACCTTTGGATTTGGTGACATTCGGAGAGAGCTCTTGGAACCAAGCAGAGAGATAGGCCTCTAAGCTAACCGGGCTATATTGGGATAATAAAAGATCTGAACTTTTATCACCTGGCTGCGTTTTGAGAAGAAAAAGCTCACAACAACTAACTAGTGTTCGGACTAGCTTTCTGGAGGAACTCTGGAAGAACTCTGGATGGGCCTTGGTCTTAGGTGGAGAAATGATGAAGGCAAGAGAGCCACCACGAGGATGGTCAAGGATAGAGTCTAGAATCTGTGTCCAAGCTCAGGCTCACCTACTTTCCTCTCCAGTCCTCTCAGGCCTTAAATACCTTAGTATGATTATATCACTACAGCACAATGAGCATGTGCCAATTGTAGAACCATTACCTCACCATATCACACTAAGTATATGCAAACTAGAAAAACATTATCTCATCAATCATACTGAGTAAACACCCTGCTGTAAGTATCCTTGCTTCAAGTAGAACAGAAGTGGTCATGCCCTCCTTGACTTCTCAGGAAAAGGTGTGAACACCAAGGGAAATGGGAAACCAAACCAGATATTGTCAGTGGGTTTCCTATGGGCTAAAGGGTCTTATGCTTTACCCAGAGTTTCCCCAGTATCTGCGGCCCTCTTCAACTAACTTCATTGGTAACTCAGTAGTGATATTTCTGAGTTCAAATGTTATGGGCGATTAGAAACTCCTCACACATAATTCTAAACTGTGTTCTAGATTGGCAAGATAATTAACCAGCTCTATTAATGTGGATTGCCTGCTGATCCACAATTCTTCTCAAATGGAATGTTCCAAAATGTGCCAATTGGATAAATATGTTGTAGCAGCTCTGAATTGTTTAAAGTGCATTTCTCTAATTATTAGTTATTTAAAATACTTTTCTCATAATTGTTGATAATTTCCATGTCTTTTTTTGAAATATTTATTTTAATATATATATATATATATATATATATATATATATATATATATATATATATATATATATATATATATATATTTTAATGTTGAGTTTAAATTCTATCCATGCCTTCCAAATCCTCCCCCACTCACAGAGAAGATAAACAATAATTATCAATTATACATTTGAAATCATATAAAGCACATTTCCATGTTACCCATATTTCAAAAAAGGTAAGAAAAATAAAGTAGAAAATTATACTTCAGTTTTCACTCAGAGTTCATCAGTTCTGCCTCTAGAGGTGGGTAGCATTTTTTTTTTTTCATTTTGAACCTCTTGGAATTGTCTTGGATAATTGTATTGATCAGTAATCAAATCATTCAGTTATCATCATTACAAAATTGATGTTATAGTATACAATAACCTCCCATTTCTTTTCAATTTACTTTGCATCAATTCATATGTTTTGTCATGTTTTCCCATCAAAACCACTTCCTTTTTTATTTCTTATTGCACAATTGTGCTGTATTATAATCATATGTCAAAAATTGTTCCAGTCATTTGTATTTGATAAGTATCCTTTTAATTGTAATACTTTACTTCTACAAATATATATGGAAAGAGAGAGAGAGAGAGAGAGAGAGAGAGAGAGAGAGAGAGAGAGAGAGAGAGAGAGAGAGAGAGAGAGAGAGAGAGAGAGAGAGAGAGAGAGAGAGAGAGAGAGAGAGAGAGAGAGAGAGAGAGAGAGAGAGAGAGAGAGAGAGAGAGAGAGAGAGAGAGAGAGAGAGAGAGAGAGAGAGAGAGAGAGAGAGAGAGAGAGAGAGAGAGAGAGAGAGAGAGAGAGAGAGAGAGAGAGAGAGAGAGAGAGAGAGAGAGAGAGAGAGAGAGAGAGAGAGAGAGAGAGAGAGAGAGAGAGAGAGAGAGAGAGAGAGAGAGAGAGAGAGAGAGAGAGAGAGAGAGAGAGAGAGAGAGAGAGAGAGAGAGAGAGAGAGAGAGAGAGAGAGAGAGAGAGAGAGAGAGAGAGAGAGAGAGAGAGAGAGAGAGAGAGAGAGAGAGAGAGAGAGAGAGAGAGAGAGAGAGAGAGAGAGAGAGAGAGAGAGAGAGAGAGAGAGAGAGAGAGAGAGAGAGAGAGAGAGAGAGAGAGAGAGAGAGAGAGAGAGAGAGAGAGAGAGAGAGAGAGAGAGAGAGAGAGAGAGAGAGAGAGAGAGAGAGAGAGAGAGAGAGAGAGAGAGAGAGAGAGAGAGAGAGAGAGAGAGAGAGAGAGAGAGAGAGAGAGAGAGAGAGAGAGAGAGAGAGAGAGAGAGAGAGAGAGAGAGAGAGAGAGAGAGAGAGAGAGAGAGAGAGAGAGAGAGAGAGAGAGAGAGAGAGAGAGAGAGAGAGAGAGAGAGAGAGAGAGAGAGAGAGAGAGAGAGAGAGAGAGAGAGAGAGAGAGAGAGAGAGAGAGAGAGAGAGAGAGAGAGAGAGAGAGAGAGAGAGAGAGAGAGAGAGAGAGAGAGAGAGAGAGAGAGAGATCTGTGTCCAAGCTCAGGCTCACCTACTTTCCTCTCCAGTCCTCTCAGGCCTTAAATACCTTAGTATGATTATATCACTACAGCACAATGAGCATGTGCCAATTGTAGAACCATTACCTCACCATATCACACTAAGTATATGCAAACTAGAAAAACATTATCTCATCAATCATACTGAGTAAACACCCTGCTGTAAGTATCCTTGCTTCAAGTAGAACAGAAGTGGTCATGCCCTCCTTGACTTCTCAGGAAAAGGTGTGAACACCAAGGGAAATGGGAAACCAAACCAGATATTGTCAGTGGGTTTCCTATGGGCTAAAGGGTCTTATGCTTTACCCAGAGTTTCCCCAGTATCTGCGGCCCTCTTCAACTAACTTCATTGGTAACTCAGTAGTGATATTTCTGAGTTCAAATGTTATGGGCGATTAGAAACTCCTCACACATAATTCTAAACTGTGTTCTAGATTGGCAAGATAATTAACCAGCTCTATTAATGTGGATTGCCTGCTGATCCACAATTCTTCTCAAATGGAATGTTCCAAAATGTGCCAATTGGATAAATATGTTGTAGCAGCTCTGAATTGTTTAAAGTGCATTTCTCTAATTATTAGTTATTTAAAATACTTTTCTCATAATTGTTGATAATTTCCATGTCTTTTTTTGAAATATTTATTTTAATATATATATATATATATATATATATATATTTTAATGTTGAGTTTAAATTCTATCCATGCCTTCCAAATCCTCCCCCACTCACAGAGAAGATAAACAATAATTATCAATTATACATTTGAAATCATATAAAGCACATTTCCATGTTACCCATATTTCAAAAAAGGTAAGAAAAATAAAGTAGAAAATTATACTTCAGTTTTCACTCAGAGTTCATCAGTTCTGCCTCTAGAGGTGGGTAGCATTTTTTTTTTTTTTCATTTTGAACCTCTTGGAATTGTCTTGGATAATTGTATTGATCAGTAATCAAATCATTCAGTTATCATCATTACAAAATTGATGTTATAGTATACAATAACCTCCCATTTCTTTTCAATTTACTTTGCATCAATTCATATATTTTGTCATGTTTTCCCATCAAAACCACTTCCTTTTTTATTTCTTATTGCACAATTGTGCTGTATTATAATCATATGTCAAAAATTGTTCCAGTCATTTGTATTTGATAAGTATCCTTTTAATTGTAATACTTTACTTCTACAAATATATATGGAAAGAGAGAGAAAGATCTCATTCCTTTTTCATTGATCTTTTGTCATACACTTAGAGACTTATTGTTATGCCAAAAGATATGCACAGTTTTATAGCTCTTTGGACCTAATTCCAAATTGTTTTACATAATGGTTGAACCAGTTAATTAGTTCACCATAGTTCATTAGTGTATCTATTTTTTTCCCCTCATCTCTTTATGCATTTGTCATTTTTTAAAGTTTGCATCTTTGCCTCTGATTTGTTTTGATTTGTCTTTCTCTAATCAATAGTGACTTAGACCATTTATTCATATGACTACAGATAATTTTATTTCTTCTTTCAAAACTGCCTGTTAATGTATTTTAACCATTTAAACAATTGAGAAATGAATTTTTTATAAATTTAATTCAGTTTTATATTTAGTATATATTTTTAAAATCTGGCCTTTTCAGAGAAACTTGCTGATATTACTTAATTGCCTATGATACCTTTCAGCAATATGTTGTTTTTCTAATTATCTTTAAGTACAGGTCTTCATTTTAAATCAATGTATGTTTGTGTGCTTAAATGTGACTATCATAAACAATATATTATTAGATTCTGGTTTCTAAATCATTCTACTATAAACTTTCTCTTTATGGGTGAGTTTATCCCATTCATATTCACAGCTATGATTACTAATTATGGATTTCCCTCGAGGATCAGCTAGGTTTGCTTGAGTAGAATGAAAGAGGTTAATTTAAATATGGCTTCAGAAACTTACCTATGTGAGTCTCGACAAGTCATTTAATCCTTATTTTACTCAGTTTTTTCCTCTGTAAAATGAGATGGAGAAAAAAGTGATAAGCACACCGATATTATTGCTAAGAAAGCCTCAAATGGGGTCACAAAGAGTTGGATGTGACTAAATGACTGAACAATTTCCTTTTATCCCATTTACTTCTGTTTCTTTTCTCACTTTTTATCATGTCTCTCCACAAAAGTTAGATGTTTACTTTTAACTGCTTTATGTGTCCTTTAAAAAAAAAAAATCGCATTAACCTTTTTTCATATCACCTCTACTTATTTCCTTATTTAGTAAAATACACACATATACATGTATACATACATATGCAAATGTAATTATGTGATAAAATTTTATATATGTTATATAATTAATACAGTTGAGTATGTATAAATATTTTTTCCTCATTGAACCAATTCTGATAAGAGTGAGTTCAAGCATTGCTTACCATCTATAAATTTTCCCTTTCATTTTAAAGGATTCTCCTTGTGTGCTTTTTTTAAATGAAAGTTTTTCTCAAAATCTAACTCTCCCTTCCCCTTTTTCATCTTGTTTTTGGAAACCATTCAAACATAATTATCCATGCATATGTTTTAAAAATAAAAAACTTTAATTAAAAAAAGAAGAATTTGATTATAAAATTTCTGGGAGTTAAGACCCCAGCTTTTGGGATAAGAACTCAGTGTTTGACAAAAATTGCTGGGAAAATTGGAAATTAGTATGGCATAAACTAGGCATTGACCCACATTTAACACCATACACCAAGATATGGTCAAAATGGGTTCATGACCTAGGCATAAAGAAGGAGATTATAAATAAATTAGAAGAACATAGAATAGTTTACCTCTCAGACGTGTGGAGGAGAAAGACATTTGTGACCAAATTGGAACTAGAGACCATTATTGATCACAAAATAGAAAATTCTGATTACATCAAATTAAAAAGTACAACCAAAACGAATGCAAACAAGATTAGAAGGGAAGCAACAAACTGGGAAAACATCTTCACAGCTAAAGGTTCTGATAAAGGCCTCATTTCCAAAATATATAGAAAACTGACTCTAATTTATAAGAAATCAAGCCATTCTCCAATTGATAAATGGTCAAAGGATATGAACAGACGATTCTCAGATGAAGAAATTGAAACTATTTCTAGCCATATGAAAATATGCTCCAAGTCATTATTAATCAGAGAAATGCAAATTAAGGCAACTCTCAGATACCACTACGTGTTGGAGTTCAAATGTTGGGTTCTTGTTCTTCTATAAAATATTATAAAAGTTCTGCCCAAAACATCTTCTTGTAAGATTAGATCAACTCTAATGAGTTAGCAGTTTGTAAGGATTCCAACAACTACGCACCTGTCAGATTGGCTAGAGTAACAGGGAAAGAGAATGTGGAATGTTGGAAGGGATGTGGGAAAACTGGGACACTGATACATTGTTGGTGGAACTGTGAACACATCCAGCCATTCTGGAGAGCAATTTGGAACTATGCTCAAAAAGTTATCAAACTGTGCGTACCCTTTGATCCAGCAGTGTTTCTACTGGGCTTATCCTCCAAAGAGATACTAAAGAAGGCAAAGGGACCTGTGTGTGCCAAAATATTTGTGGCAGCCCTGTTTGTAGTGGCTAGAAGCTGGAAAATGAATGGATGCCCATCAATTGGAGAATGACTGAATAAATTGTGGTATATGGATATTATGGAATATTATTGTTTGGTAAGAAATGACCAGCAGGATGATTTCAGAAAGGCCTGGAGAGACTTACATGAACTGATGCTGAGTGAAATGAGCAGCACCAGGAGATCATTATATACTTGAACAACAATACTATATGATGATCAATTCTGATGGACGAGGCTCTCTTCAACAATGAGATGAATCAAATCAGTTCCAATAGAGCAGTAATGAACTGAACCAGCTACACCCAGCAAAAGGACTCTGGGAGATGACTATGAACTACTACATAGAATTCCCAATCCCTCTGTTTTTGTCCACCTGCATTTTTGATTTCCTTCACAGGCTTATTGTATGCTATTTCAAAGTCCGATTCTTTTTGTACAGCAAAATAAATGTATAGACATGTATACATATATTGGATTTAACTTATACTTTAACATATTTAACATGTATTGGTCAACCTGCCATCTGGGAGAAGGGGTGGGGGAAAGGAGGGGAAAAGTTGGAACAAAAGATTTTGCTATTGTCAATGCTGAAAAATTACCCATGCATATATCTTGTAAATAAAAAGCTATAATATAAAAAAAAAAAAAAAAAACAATTCTGGGAGTTTTCATTTTGGGATGTCTTTTGTGAGGTGACTGTTTTATTCTTTCAATTTCTATTTGACCCTCTGAGTCTAAAATATCAGGTTGTTTTCCTTAATAATCTCACAAAATGTTTTGTTTAGACATTTTCTTTCATTTTAACTTTCATGTAGTTTATTAATTCATAAAATTTTTTTGTAGCCTATTTTCCAGGTCATTTTTTTATGAGGTATTTTATATTTCTTCCATTTTTTATTCCTTTTTTTTTTTTAATTACTCATGGAGTCATCAGCTTCCAGGTGCCCAATTATAATTTTTTTAAGTAATTATTTTCTTCAGTGAGTTTCTGTACCACCCTCCCACAACCACATTAGAACAATTCTTTTTTAAAAAAGCATTCCTTTCTTCAGTGAATTTTTGAACTTTATTTTCTATTTGACTTATTTTGGCTTTTAAAGAGTTCTTTTATCCAATTAATTGTTGTGCCTCTTTCACAATTCTGATTATTTTGTTATTTATGTCTTATTGTCATTTTTATTTTGATGCCTCTTTTATCAAGTTGTTAATTTTTTCATAGTTTTATTGCATTACTCTTCTTCCTTTTTCCAGTTGTTCCTCTACCACTTTTATCTTTTTTGAACTCCTCCAAGAATTGTTGTTGAACTTGAGCCCATTAGCATTTACTTTTGAGGTTTAGCTTGTATTTTCACATTATTGTCTTCTGAGTTTATGTCTTAACCTTTCCTGCCACCATAGTAATTTTTTATAGTCAAATACTTTTTTGTTTATGTTTGCTTGTATTTTTAAGATATTTATTGATTTTGAACTTTATGTTTAAGCTAGACTTTCCTCATTTGGGCATGGGGAGGCAAACTTCAGACTTTTTCATGGTGCTGTTTTCAGAGTTTGTACTGATAGTCTGCAAATTTTTCAAAATAGATTGACCTTAAAGAGATGTGATTAATGCTCTCCTGGTCTGTGTTTTAATATTCAATTAGGTAGGTCCCCAGTCCCCTTCAACCACAATAGCTTTTATTCTTCTTTGAACTGTGATTAGAACCCCTGCTAGCTTTTAACTGGCTACTATTGTTCTTCTCAGCCCTGGACCTGCAATTCAGAACTGCCTATGGTCAATAGAATTGTCATTCAGTGCCAGCTGTAATTAGTGTGAGGAGAAATCTCCAAGACTCTCTTTATGATGAATTGTCTGACCCCTTAACCATCCTTGGGCTGAGAGGTTCTGAAGCTGCTGAAGTTGCTGCCAGTGTGTAGCTCCTGGA
Organism: Antechinus flavipes; assembly: GCF_016432865.1. Taxonomy (NCBI): domain Eukaryota; kingdom Metazoa; phylum Chordata; class Mammalia; order Dasyuromorphia; family Dasyuridae; genus Antechinus; species Antechinus flavipes. Next base: position 139,159,085 of record NC_067402.1, on the reverse strand, counting down.
TAACCCCATGCCATGGACTTCTCTTGCTTATCTCCTTAGTTTTCTTAAAACAGAAAAAAAAAAAAAAGTTTCATCCTGACCTTCTGTTAGCTCTGTTATTCTAAAATTTGATTTTGATATCAATTTAAAGTTGCTTGGAGGAGAATTTTGAGAGAGTTCAGTTGGAGTGCCTCTAATTTGCAATCTTGCCTCCAACTCCTTCCCCCTGTATCCTAAAACAAAACAAAACCAAATCCCCTGAAACTTTCCTTTTTTTTGACCATGAAGATAGTGGTCTAAATCTATTTCCTAATAACTTATTTTGTAGGTGTACTAACCATCCTTATTCATGCTAAAAGGAAAGAAAGAAAGTCTTTAGTATATTAAATAAAATATGTCATTGCAAATGTTATGAATGCATAACCAAAGTTGTGGATAGGCTGGAATTGGCAACAATGGAAAAAAGAGTCCCCTTTTTAAAAAATACTAAATTGCTATATGCATCTTGCTCCTCCTCCTGCTTCTTTTTTTATCTTCAGCAATTTACTGAGGCTATATTAGCACAACACAATACTTCAGAATAGAGAAGGAACAGACAAAATGAGGAAGGACACGTTTGTGAGAGTACACCCTGAATCCTCCTCCTTCACATTGCTGTAGAGATCCAAAATCTAAATGACAGAAATGTGTCCACACTTTAAAGAGCAGTAGCATAGTAGTGCTTTGTACTGATGGGCCAGAAAACTGAGGAAAAGAGGAAAATGGACCAGCATACTATATTTGGGAGCTGTATGACACTCCATTAAGCCTGATAGAAAGAGCCCAAATTCAGCTGGAACCTGTTCTGTTCCCACAAACATTACTTTATACAGAAACCTAAACTGGTAAACCATGATCATTGATTTCTTCTTAAAACTGCCAGTTCATATCCTTTGAACAATTATCAATGTGGGAATGACTTATATTTTCATAAATTTGATCCAGTTCCATCCATATTTGAGGAATGAGGCCTTTATCAGAAACTTGTTGTAAATCTCCCTTGTCCCCCTCCTGCAATTCAGCTGCCAACTTTCCTCCTAATTATGGCTACATTGGCTTTCTTTGTATACATATTTTTAATTAAAAGTAATGAAATTTGTCTATCTTATTACCTTTTATTCTATTTCTTATGTGCATCTTCATCATAGATATATATATATATGTGTATATATATATATATAAAACGTATATATAACATATAATATACATGTACATACAAGCACACACAAAATGAAAACTCCCAGAATTTTTTTTTTAATATTATAGCTTTTTATTTACAAGATATATGCATGGGTAATTTTTCAGCATTGACAATTGCAAAACCTTTTGTTCCAACTTTTTCCCTCCCCCCATCTATGGATATCCATAGATCTGACAGGTAAAATTTGCTGTGCTCCCTTATAAAAATCAAAGGAAATGAAGATGTATTTTTCAGTGGAAGAAATCCAAGTTATTTACAGACATTTGAAATCACTCATAACTAGAAAAGTATAAACAATTCAGGCAACTGTGTAGCTTTACCTCATATTTATCATGCAGAAAAAGTTGATTAAAAATAATAAATATTAGAGAATCTGTGGGAAAATGAGCATTTCAGTGCACTATTGACAAAGTTATGAATTGGTCCAGCAATTCTGGAAAGCAATTTGGGACTCTTCCCAATGTGTTATTAAACTGTGAAATATTCCTTAACCCAGTTATATCATTACTACTCCTATATCTCAAAGAGATCAAAGAACTATTTTAATAATATTTTTTATCTTTATTATATGTTTATTTTTATTAAATAAACTCTATTTATATAAACCCCAAGAATGGTAACTAAGAAGCTGCATATCAGTTATGGAATGCCTGAACAAATTATGGTATATGGACACAAGGGACTTATTATAGTAATGTAAGAAACAAAGAAAGGAAATTTACAATATAGTGTCAATACTGTGGAAATGAATACTTTTGGAAAACTTAAAAAATTTATAAACAGTGATCAATCATGCTTCCAGTACACCCCTGAGGGAAAATACTGTCGTCTCCTTATAAAGAGATGGAGTACTGTATAGAATGACACATATATCATTGGACATGACCTTTATAGACATTTGTTTTCTTTAAGACTATTTTTACAAAGATTTTTTTTTTCTTATTTAAATGTTTCTGGTTTTTGGGAGTAGGGTAGTAGGAAGGAGAAATGGTAATATTTAATACTAGGAAAAATAAAATTTTATGTAAAATGTGTCTGTATAAGGATTAAACCTAAGATGAGTCATATTTATCAACGAAATCATTTGAAAGCATTGGATCATAGAAGCATAGAGCGCTCTAGACTATAGAAGAATTGTGTTCAAGTTTCTTTTTTTTTTCCGGAAATACCAGATTATCTGATTTTGGACTATTTCTTTACTTTCCAATGGCTCTATACAACACTTTACAGCATTTAGCTACAGAGAAATTTCTGCTGTGCGCTAATGAAGAAAATATTCATACTATGAGTTCTCTACACTCATTAAGTCAGTTTTCCATAATAAAAATAAATGATAATCTGACCTAACATATCAAGTTAAAGAATTAGGTCTAGTTAATCAATCAGGCAAAAAGAATATATTAGCCTGTGTCAAACATTTTGCCACAACCATGTAGGGTATAGGAAGAGTATTACTCATTATGAGTTCACTCTTTTCTCTTTACTCAGTGATATTACATTTGATTACAGTATAGCATAATGTACAGTTTCAAAGTAATACTAACTCTTTAAACTGATGTCTGTTTTTCAGATATGATATAATATTTTTAAGAGGCTGAATAGCTGCACTGAATATTTAATGACAAAATAAATAATGAATTTTAAGAAGAAAATGAAATATTTAGACATAAGAAGGAATGCCACAATAGGTTAGATTTTTATCTAACTGAGATGACTTTTCCATTAAATTCCCCTATGTAGGGTGCTGAACTCAATGTCCTTTCTTGCCTTATATTTTAACGATTATTCACTGAAGAATATTCTTTACCCAGAATTAGAAAAGTAAATATTTTGCAGTTTCTTCCCCATAGTTCCATAGAGATAGAATACTCACACAAGAGCTCTCTTTACTAAATAAAACTGACATTAAAAAAAATGGTGGTGGGGGAGGGGGGAGATAGATCAAAGAAAATATATTTAAAATATTGATTATACTTCTTTTAATGAAGAAAAATTCTTGGGATATTTTTTCTGGGCAAAGATACCTAAATGCTATTTAATGCAACATAATTTTTAAAGGTAGAATTTCATGTGAGTTTTAAATATCCTTTACTATATTAAAGCAGAAACGTTTTTATTAAGTGCTTATTATATACCAAGCATTATACAAATTGGTCATAATACAAACAGTAAAAATAAAGCAAACTCCTAAAGTCAAATAGCTCATATTTTATTTGGGAGGAAATAACATATACAAAGAAACTGAAATACAAAATATATACAAAGTAGTGTTTGGGGCAGAGCTCTACTTTAGGCTGTAGTTTCTGTAGGAAGCATTACTTGAATTGAGCTTTGAAGGATGTCAGGGATTTTATGTGATAGAGGGAAGAAGTAATAAATTCCTAATTAACAGAGGAGTGGTGGCAGGGAAAGCCTGTTTAAAAGCATGAGGATAACATTTGCAATATCATGAATGAGAAAAGCAAAAAAAAACAAAGATAGCTTAAATGAAGGTCAATTAAAGAGAAATGAACAATAAGCCTATAAAAATAGACTGGAATGAGATTATGACAAATTTGGAACTATGTCCATAAGGTTACTAAATTATACATAGTCATTGATCCAGTAGTGCCTCTACTGTTCTTGTATCTAAGAGATCATAAAGGAGGGAAAAGGACCCATATGTGCAAAAATGTTTGTGAAGCACTTTTGTAGTGGCAAGAAACAGGAACCTGAGTGGATGCCTGTCAGCCAGAGAATGGCTGAATAAGTATGGTATATGAATGATATGGAATATTATTGTTCTGTAAGAAATGATCAGCAGGATGATTTTAAAGAAGCCTGGAGAGACTTACTTGAACTGATGCTAAGTGAAATAAGTAGAATCAAGAGATCATTATACATGCCAACAACAAGATTTTTGATGATCAATTCTGATGGACATGACTCTATGCAACGATCAGATGATTGAGGCCAGTTTCCATGGTGTTGTGATGAAGAGAACCATCTGTACTCAGAGAGAAGCCTATTGGAATTGAATGTAGCTCACAACATAGTATTTTCATTCTTTTGTTGCTTGTTTGCTTGTATTTTGTTTTCTTTCTCATTTTTTTTTCCTTTTTGATTTGATTTTTCCTGTGCAGCATGATATTTGTGGAAATATGTTTAGAAGAATTGAACATGTTTAATATATATTGGATTACTTGCCATCTAGGAGAGGGGATGAAGAGTAGGGAGAGAAAAACTTAGAATATAATATTTTGTAAGGATGAATGTTGAAATTTAGCTATGTATACATTTTGATAATAGAGAGCTTTAATTTTAAAAAAATGCAAAATGTTGCAAAGAAGTGGAGAAGTTTAATGTTTGAACAAAAAGTATCAGATTTGGATTATTTCCTAGGACAAGTCGAATAACAAATAAATCACTGTTAACTGTGGAATTACAATTTCTCTGAATGAAGAGACAAGAAGACAAACTGTCAGGGTGTCTTAGAAATGAATTTGAGTTGAAAAAACAGGGACTGGTAGCAGCAATTTTTTTCCCATTAAAAATCTGTCAATGAAAAGAAGAGATGTAGAATGGAATTTTGAAGTGATGCTAAGATAATTTTTCTTCCTTTCTTCCCCAGGATCAGGCTATTCTGAGAGAGTCTATAAGTTATCGTGAACAAGGCAGCAGATTGGGAAAGAGGGGATAGATGATCATCTGGAGAAGAGATGGAAAACTTATTAAAGAAACAAGCAGTTATTATGATGTTTGCAAATGCCCCATTATTCAAGCAAAGGAAATGTTCAATGGAATATGATTTGAAGTTTTTAGTTGGGGAAATGAGGAATATCACCATGAATGATCTAAATAAATTTTAGTGAAGTGTTTGTCAAAGCCTTCTCCTGAAGTGATGGGGGTAGGGATGTGAGTGAAAAGTAGAGGTTTCTTGGAAAGAGCAGAGCAGAGGTTTAGAACAGACATTGAAATGAATGAGTTGAGAGTCAGTAAAGGAAGAGGAAGATGATTTTCATATGTTGATAAAAAAGATCCCTATTGAAAAAATTGCAAAGCATCAATTTGTTTCTCACTATGCTTAATTGAATTACAAATAAAAAGAGAAAAATTCTATTTTTTCTTAATTCATTTAAATCCTATATAGACAAAAAGCAAGCTCTTTCTACCCACATGCAGCAACAAAATACTGAATTTAAAAATGGAACAACAAACAACCCTCCCTCTCCACCCCCATCCCCAGCTAAATAAATGGTAATACAATTATTTCTTTTATAGAATTAATTTTCTTCTCAGACTGTATTTTCTCTGTAAAACTTTTTCAATTACAATTCAATATTTTCTGACTTTAAAAAGTAATTCCCAAACAATGTAATTAATGAGGAAGCAGTGTGGTATAATTGGGAGAAATAAGACTTGAGTTCAAATGCCACCTCGTACTTAAACTTATGACTTTGGCCAAATCACTTAATCCACCTGGCAACACAGCTGTCAATAATTTTATCCCATGACTTCTTCACCCAAGTCACGGCTTCTTGCAGACAGGGCTTCACAAAGTTTCCACGCTGATTTCTTTCCATTCTATTTTCAATGTAGTCATTGACTTCCATGCGCAAATGGTCCTTGAATGGCTTGTTTATTGCAATATTAAGGGTGTGGAGATAGGCAGTCATTCCTGCAGGAATCATTACTTGATCTATTCTTCTCTCTGCAAGGAAGTTCTTCATTTCTTTAGCGTGGTGAGTGCTGGCTGAGTTCTTCTTTAATCCTCCATCATGCCCCTTTTATCCTCCATCATGCCCCCTCACTCCCGCTTACATACCGGGTTTTTATGTTGTCCTGCCTCAGCTCTCCTCCGCGGCACTGCTCTCAATGGCACCAGCAAGCAAATCACTGGGGAAGAACAGGATGATGCACTCACTGCTGCAGCTCTTATTGGATGCATCTCAAGAGCGTGGCATGCATTTCACCCGGGGGGAGGGGGGAAGGGGGGACAGTGCATACAGAGGGCTTATTTTCGGGGGAGGGCTTATTTTAGAGGAATCTTACACAGTAAGGGGAGGGCTTATTTTCGGGATAGGTCTTATTATTGGGGAAACACGGTAAGAGTTTCCTTTAAGTTTATCTAGTCTTCAGACAATTTTTATTAATCAATATATTGTGCTGCAAGATGTTTGAAAGCAAATAAAGAAGTCCATGAGCTTTTTTGAAGAATCAGAAAGACTCTATTATCAGAAAGACATGGATTATGATGAGCATGATGAACAGTTTTAGTTTTAAGGAAGGGGGAGATTATTTTTCCAGAAACCAGATAGAAATAAAGATTGAAGTTAATTTTATGAAGGAAAACAAGTACAAAAAAGGTCATGACCTCTGCCTGAACAATGCCTGAACAGTTTTATATTCATCAGATACATGTGGTATAAATCTTTATTTAAAAAAAAAAAAAAAAGGTAAAAAGTGTGTTGATTAATTTGCAATGTGTTTTGGACTTAGTTCAGTATAACAGAGTGACAGAGAGACAGAGAGACAGAGAGACAGAGACAGAGACAGAGAGAGAGAGAGAGAGAGAGAGAGAGAGAGAGAGAGAGAGAGAGCACATTATTTTTCTTTCCTCTTTCCCTTACATATCAGAAGCAAAATTACCTGTAGCAGGAACTGTCATCTCCAGCAGATGTCAATAGTTAAAGTTTGGCCAAAAAAAAGTGAACAGTAGCTTTGGAGGCCAAGAGTAAAATGGAAGGATGTCACTAGAAAGGCAATGAAGTCATAATGACAAGAATTCTGAGCCTTTTCCAGGAAATCTGTGAATCGGTGAGAGGCAGAGCTAAGGAACAGTAAGCTACAGATGTTTACTTGGAAGATGCAGCTTTGAGAAGTGTATGATCCATAATGCAACACTTTCTTTCCTCAGTATGAAGACCAATATGAAAGTCTATGGAGACTAATATTTTTTGATAAGTAAGGAGTTATAGTAAGAATGAATTATTTTTTTTCTCTATTACTTATTACTCATCCTCAACCATCTTGTTCATATGCTCTTTGTCTATGTAGAGTCCTTCTAACTGTCCTAATAATGATAAAGTTCTTAAAAGTTACCCTTATCATCTTCCCATATAAGTATGTAAATTATTTAATATTATTGAATCTCTTATGATGTCTCTTTTCTGTTTATCTTATTATGGTTTTCTTGATCTTATATATAATTTTCTCTTGTGGGGTTGGTGGAAAGGGGATTTTCCAAGCTTCAGGCTGTTTCCCATTACTGATTTTAGAAATAGTTTGGGATTGTGGAAGTTTTGGTACTTCCAAAGTAGTATTATCCAGGAATAAGTGTGGCCCTTTTTTCATGATCTGTGTTCAGGTCTTTAAAGACTCAGGAAAAGACTTTTACCTTTTGAGTCTCTTTCTCTGTGCCTCTGTCTCTGTCTTCCTCTCACTGGTATTATAAAAAACTGAGGCCAAAATATGTTGCAAACTAATCAACACATCTTCAGCTTTTTGTTTTTCCAAGATAGATTTATACCACACACATTTGATGTATATAAAAATTGTTCAGGCAGAGGTCATTGTAATGTCACAGTCTCCTTGAACTGCCCTACTTCAGTCATTTTGCCCAAACTCAGGCTATCATACCACCCTTCCCTCTTGATGATTAGAATATCAATATAAGGATAAAAGATCTTATATTTTAGAATATCAGATGCTGCTCCCCATCCCAATATATTAGACTATCAGATACCTTTCCCTATCAGAATATCAGATAATCTTCCCATCTCTGGTGTCTCCCCATCATGTCATCCTCACCCACTTCCCATTTTGTCATTGTTTCTGACTCCCTATAAAGAATCTCTATACCCCATATTGGACACTGGATACTTGGAGACGAGAGTCTGATCCAGTCAATTGACTTACTCTCCAATAAATTAAATGATTATAACTCTCTAACCTCTATCTTGCCTCAGTTTCTCTGGCATTACATCATGAACTTTTTTCCAACTTGTCTTCATTCATAGATTAGACCCCAATTCTTATTCCCATCTAGTTCCTGGTAAATCAATTACTTTTCTTTCCCCCTTGCTCAACTCTGGGTTCCCCTGGGATCTGAAAAGTGCTTCTCTTTGCCACAATTTTAATTTATTATTACCTCTGTCTATCCCCTAATTATTTTATGTTTGAGGCATAATTCAGGTTCCTGGGTAAAACATATAAAACCAATGTCTTCAGCTTGAGTCTGATGCTCCACATATGACTATATAGGCCAATGACTTTCCTCTCCCTTCTCTGCTGCAGTGTAGTGCTTTTTTGTTGTTGTTGCCATTCATTTTCCTTTTGCACTATAAACTAAGATTTTTTTTTTTTCTGGCTAAGCTCATTTATTCTTGTTTATGGTTGCAAATTCTGACTTTGTTGCCATTTCTGCTCTGTGAAAAATAATTCATTTGGACCCCTGCTGTATTCTAATCAGTATCAAAAATGATACGATAGAGAAATATGCGTTGAAACTTTATAAGATCTAAATGATGATTAATTCCTGTGTATGTCTCTAACAATTTTTCTTGTCAATTTTGCCTTCCAACTCTCAAGATTGAAATAGTCCCAAATCACTTCAAATGACAAAGAAGGGAATGCTTGTCCAAGAATGTTAGTCCTCTGAAGTATAAATCCCAAGTAGACAGTCAATTCTCCAACCTCCATTGCATTGGGAGACCGACATTTTAAAACAAATAGTGCAAATTCTATTCAAAACATTTGTTTTGCCCCATAGTCCTGGATATACAATCCATTTAAGTCTTCCATTCGTTACAAAAATGCTTGGGTACTTTCTTTTTCATACAAATTTTTCAAAACACAGTAGCAGAATTTATAGAAAGAGCACTGAGTCAAAATTCAAGATATTTCAGTTCTATTTTCAGCTATGTCAATACCAAGCTGCTTAACTTGTCCAAATTGATTTGCTCTCCTGGATCTTATATCACTCTCTTCAGTAACAGAGAATTGGACTAAATTGGGTCTAAAGTTCCTTCTATCTCTTAACATTCTATGAAATTTTCTTATAAGGTCACTTAACATAGGTTTTTTCATATGATATATAAATATATTTCCATAATTTCCAATTTCCTTTCAGGGAAATATCATCATTATTTAGGAAAAAGTCAAGCATATTTTAAATCCATAAACAAATCAATTATTATTCTGTAAGTCAAAATCTCAAGGAAGAACTTTAGTCTACTGCTCCTTTTTGTTTTCTTGTTCTTTCTGAGGTTCCAATGTTAAATTTATACTGTTTTATTGTCTTCAGGAAAAACTTCACTTAACTTCCAGTCATAAGAGGTTTTTACCTAAAAAAAGATTAGCCAGTAGATATAAACATATACTGTTTTCTCATGCTCTTTTCTCTTTTTGTTCTAACAACCTCACAGGTTCCAGAATTTTATTTATTCTAGTCAAATGATAAAAGGAAAGATTTGCTGGACCCAAATAATTCCTGAGAGTTTCCAAATATCTCTCTGCAATATTATGCATAAGGGAAAGAAAAGACCAGACAAATGTGGTAGTTCTTTGTTCATTTTCTCCTTCTTTGAAAGGATTGTAGAATTCATTGACCACCTTTCTTCTTTCTTTTTTTTTTTTTTTTTTTTAATGAGAGGCAACTGGGGAATTAAGAGTCACATAGCTAGTGTTAAGTGTCTGACTGGATTTGAATACAGGACTTCCTGATTTCAGAACTGGTTACTCTATTGTATTATCTAACATTTCATTTCTTACAGATAAATATACTCAGGTGCAAAGGCATGAAATAGTTTCCTCCTGTCATACAGGAAGTTTGAAGCATAGCTTGGAATTGAATACAGGTTCTTGAACTCCAAATCCAGTACTATTTTATTTGTTGTTTAATATAATATCATAAATTTAGCATTAGGCAGTTCTGAAAAAGGCTTCTAGGTAATTAGCCCTTCAATATTAGATTTTAAATTATCTTCCAATTAGACGTACTATTATTAAGCAAGTTACAAATTATCAACTGAAGCTTTTTTTTCCTCTCAGCTCAGTGGTAAAGTGCTAAGTCTGAAGTCCTAAATTCAAATCCAGCCTCATACAGTTAATACGATATGAATTTGGGCATAAGTCACTTAATGTCTATTTGCCTCAATTACTTCAAATGTAAAGTAGATTTAACAATATCCCTATCTCTCAGAGTTATTATGAAGATTAAATTGACAGTGTCTAGCACATAGTAAATATAGTATAATTACTAGTTAATAATGAGGTCTTGAATGTTGTGTGGTTAGCAGAGAAATTGATAAAAATTAATCCCTTAGGGAAATAAGAAGAAGGTTCTGATAAAGGAGATCAGTTTAGTTCCTTGGTCCCACCACCCTCTAAAAGTGATCCAGTTTGACATCCAAGTTATGTCAAATTCTTGAGACCACCTTCTGTAGAAATCCCTATCATGTCTCTGAGGTTAAAAGTTCCCTATAAAATCTACTTGTGGGCCATCCCACCACTGCTAACCTCCATTGGGTCAGTTCACGATGGTACTCAGCTTCAGTATCTTTCCCCTTACTTTTCCCCCATGCCACATGATATCTCTCCTAATTCCACTGTGCTTCTCAACCTTTTGGAGTGCAATGTCACTTTTAGGATTTAGCCTGTGAGCTAAAGGTATTCTCCAATCTCATGGGGTACTCCTTTTCCACTGAAGAACTTGTCTTTCATATGCTCTCCCACTATATTTCATAATTACCATTCCCAGTGTCTAGTATATTCCTTTGAATGAAGTGAACTGTGAAAGCTGTCTCATAAGATGGAGACAGTGTTGTAAAAATTGAGTAAAGGTCGACTTTTACTCAAAAAATTGAAAACCAGGGCCAGGTTTCTTCCTACAGAAATCACATGGTTTACAAGGAGTGGGACCTTTTCTTTGTGAGACTAAGTTGGGACTGCCTTGGCACTGAAACTCCCACATAAGGTAATTTAGTAATCCCAAAGATCTGGTTGGGTTGAAAGTTTTTCCTCATTTATGACTTAACATGTGAGGTCATTTGTCTTGGCTAATCAGGGCAAAGATCCAGCCTATAGAGAGTCTTAGCCCCGGCCCCTGTATAATTCTTGTCTATTAACTGGGCCTTGTCTTTCCTTGCCTAACTGCTTGTGGGAAGAAGACACCCTTTCTCACCAGATCATAATAAAATTCTTTTCTGCTTTTGTCTTGAGAAATCTCCTTAGTTTATTTGATTTATTTGAGCAGGTGGGTCTTGTCCCACACACTTTCATTTTGTCTGTAATCTATTTCCTCAAATAAACCTACGTTTTGCCAAAGAGAGTGGCCATTGTGAAGTCTTCACATGATGAAAGACAAACTTTTGGTGCCTGCCATCATGTTGACAAACCCCACATCATAGATCACATCACTTTTATTATTGGTATTAGCTTGCTTTTCTTGATTCTGAATTTCCAAATAGCTTCCACAAAACTGTTTCTCAATTCCCTACTAGGTCTTTCTCTCCTGCTAGTTTATTCAATTTCTTTACAATATTCTTCTAGTTTCATTCTAACCAGATATAATAACAAGCTTAATCAGAGGCTCCTGGTACCCAAGAACTCCTTCACTTATCGAGCTTTAGAAGTGGATTCTATATTTTTTTCCTATAAAATCAACAATAATTATGTATCATCTAATCTCAAGAAAAAAAGATGAAATCTCCTGTGTTGTGTTGATGAAGTTAGAGTAGCAATTCCTAGTTTAAAATAAACATGTGACAAATTCACAATGGCCATTCTCTTTGCAAAAATTTGGGTATTTATGAGAAGAGGTTACAGACAGAATGAAGAGGTAAAATAGGCACTATGAATAGCAAATATGAAATAATTTTGGGAGAGTAATAACGTTACCCAGGAAAGGAGTTTGGAAGAATCCATTAAAGGACTCCATTAAAGAATATGATATGTGGCCTGATCCACATAGGAGTTTAGCAGAATATAGCTAAAGTTAGCTATAGTAAAGAGAAAGATGCCATTAAAGGGAAGAAACTCTGAGGAAGTGAGAGAATACCTCATAGAGAGCTTAGCAAGCTTTGACTTTCTCCAATTCAAGAGGCGAAGATTTTATTATGCTAACAGCAGGTGAAATCCATATGAGTTATTTTAGCAAGGGAAAGGGAGTGTAGATTCTTTTTTTTTAAAGGAAAGATATAACCACAAGATTTGGCATCATATTTTATTTAGCTTTCTGATTCGATACCACAATTGTGGCTTTATGAAGGTTTTTGTCTGTGCAAATAATTTAGCTAAGAATTCAACTAAAGGAGTCCACCTGTAGTGGGATAACAATAAAAGTCCACTTAAAAAAAAAAGACCCAATTAACATCAAAAGCATCTGTCTCTGTTTATCTCTGGGAGAAGCTTGGGTGTGTCATTCTAGCATTCTCTACATAATGGCACTCCCAACTATCTTGGAACTTTCTTCTACACCCTCATCAAACCATCAATTAGATTTGAAAACTTCTTATTTTGGAATGGTCATGTTTTATCAGTTTTTAATAAAAACACATTACTTCTCTGAGCCTTATGCCATTCACATTCAAATAAGGTATTATTTTACATCTTTACCAGATGATTAACTCTTTACTTTCCTAATGAATGATCTGTGAAAGCTATCTCCCAAGATGGAAATAGTGTTCTGAAACTTGAGTGAAGGTCAACTGTACCCCAAGGCCAAGTTTCTTTCTCCAGAAATCACATAATTTACAAATGTGTGGGATGGGTGGGTGCTAGACTTCCTTACTCTAACTACTCAGAGGCATATTCAAATACAAATAGGAAGCATCTATTCAGTCCTTGCAAGGAAAGGTTCAAACACACCAGCTGAGAAGACACAGAGACTTTCAGTTCCCATCTCTCAGCATGGTGCCCAACGCAAGTTGGAAATAATGAATTGATTAAATAGCAAAAGACTTGGGCTTGTTGCATGGACTGAAAAGAAAGTAACCATTGACTAATGGTCTGCAAAGCTGTTTACTTCCTGTGGAAAGTTAACTTCCTGAAGCTCAGATCTAGGTTCTGACCTTTTTTGCCCTATAACCTTCTGAGAATAAGGATCTTGACTTCCTGAAACTTAAGCCTAAAATTTAACCCACTCCATCTCATAGATTTTGAAAAATCTTCACTTGGTACCATTCACAAAGAATGGGGTCATATAGCCTTTTTCTTTGTGAAATTAAATTAGGGACATTTTAGCATTAAAATTCCCATATATGATAATTTAGTAATCCTAAAGATGTGGTTGGGTTAGACATTTTTCCTCATTTATAACTTAGAATGTGAGGTCATTAGTCCTGACTAATCGCAAAGGTCCAGTCTATGAGGAGTGTTACCCCAAATTCTTATGTAATTATTGTCTGTTTACTGTATCTTGCCTCCCCTTGTCTGATTGTTTGTTGGAAGAGAAATGTTCTTTCTTGAGAGATCATAATACAATTCCTTTCTACTTCTACCTTCAGAATATTCTTGATTTATTTTAGCCAGCAGTCTTTGTCCCACACATTTATACAAAAATAAGGGTTTTTTTGTTCCCTTTAGTCCTGAGCTGTCCCATGTGAAAAGGCAGTATCTTAAAAATGTCTTAACTATCTCATTAAATATTAATGCACACTTTTTTCAGAGAAAAATAGTTACCATTTAGTTTTTGTATGAGACAATTTGGACTCAGGTAAGGTTTCTGATTTCTTTGATAGAGTAGCTAGGAAAAGAGACAAACTGCTTGAATGTGATTCATGGACAACCAACCTTGAAACTTTTATCTGGAAAATACTCTGCAAGACAATTTTTTTCTTTTTTTTTTTTTTAATAGCTTTTTATTTACAAGTTCTATGCATGGGTAATTTTACAGCATTGACAAGTGCCAAACCTTTTGTTCCAATTTTTCTCCTCTTCCCCCACCTTCACCCCCCCACCCAGATGGCAGGATGACCAGTAGATGTTAAATATATTAAAGTATAAATTAAATACACAATAAGTATACATGACCAAACCATTATTTTGCTATACAAAAAGAATCGGACTCTGAAATATTGTACAATTAGCCTGTGAAGGAAATCCAAAATGCAGACGGGCAAAAATATAGGGATTGGGAATTCAATGTAATGGTTCATAGTCATCTCCCAGAGTTCTTTCGCTAGGTGTAGCTGGTTCAGTTCATTACTGCTCCATTGGAACTGATTTGATTCATCTCATTGCTGAAGATGGCCAGATCCGTCAGAATTGATTGTACTATTGTTGAAGTATATAATGATCTCCTGGCCCTGCTCGTTTCACTCAGCATCAGTTCATGTAAGTCTCTCCAGGCCTTTCTGAAATCATCCTGTTGGTCATTTCTTACTGAACAATAATATATTCCATACTATTCATATACCACAATTTATTCATCTATTCTCCAATTGATGGGCATCCACTCAATTTCCAGTTTCTGGCCACTACAAAAAGGGCTGCCACAAACATTCGTGCACATCCAGGTCCCTTTCCCTTCTTTATGATCTCTTTGGGATATAAGCCCAGTAGTAACACTTACGTGACACAATTCAATAAACATTGCTTTTTTTGTTTATTTCTGGAAAAAAATAGAGTAGGGGTGAATAAATAAGTATGATTTAACTAGAGACTGAAAATATCATATTCATAGAGCTAGCTCTTCATTTTTAATCTTATAAATGCAGTTTTTGATAATTATTCATCTGATGTAGTTTTTATTATATTTTTTCATCACTTCAATGACCACATCATACAAAGTACTGTTGTGGAGACTTTGAAGCTATATTAGCCAGGCACACCTTCTAGAAGGGGAGATGAGACATGAGACAAATGATGATGATAAAAGAAAATATTTCATTCAAAAGAATGGGACAAAGGAGTAAGAATTCAGAGTAATAGTTCAGGAATTAGGACCAGAAAATCATGGTTCAAATCGAAATGGTCTCTAAGTATCTATGTAGCTTTGGATAAATCATTTGTAAAATTTGTAAATTGTTTTGTAAAATTGCTATTAAATTTATATTGGAGTCTTGGTATAATCCTATAGTATGTCAAGGAGTGATACTCAATGACTTTTAGATAATGTTTAAGTCTTCAGGTCTTTCCTTTTCTGCTGTTTTCTGAGCTCTATCAGAGAGCCTGAGCTCAAGGACTTTTCAGAGCCCTCATCAACCTGGGGTGCAGCAAAGCAATTATCTCAAGTGCTCTTACTCCCTGCTATTTTTCTCTTGATTTCATTTCAGTTCAACCCACTCCCCTGGTACTGAAACTAGGGAATCCACTTCTTGGGAATGATCACCACTAGTAGGGTCCCACCACTCTGGAACCCCACCCACTGTGGATGCTTCTTCTCACCACAGCCTCTGATTGCTTTCAGTTATATCACCTGGCCCAAGAATACTATGTCCTGCCCTGAGTAGCCCTCTGACCTTAATACTATCCATAGGAAGAAAATTCCCGAAAGTGAGGTTGCAGCTACAAAGCTGATCCCAGACCATTAGTATTTGTTTATTTTGGCTTAGGTTTTTTTGTTTGTTTGTTTGTTTGTTTTTTTTAACTTATATGAAGACATCTATATTTCCATAGAGGCAGACCAACACCATTCCTGAAGATAAGATGTCAGACTGGCTTACTGCTCTGTTTGCCATGAGGTGCTATTTTGTCTTGTTTGTTGGGGAATCTGGAAAGGTTGGAATTTTCTGACAACTCTTCTCTCTTCTCAGAATCCTTTTCTTCTGGTAAGTTTCTTGAAAGCATAGATATCTACATTTTTACTGATGTTTTGTCATGAAAATTATACTTGAGTTTAAACACCGGGATGGTTGAATTTGTTTCTATCCTTTAACTTTGCAGCTCTTGGAATTCTAGAATAAGGTCGATATAGAAAGCAATAGCAACTCATAAAGAAAACTATAATTCTGAAACTATTCCTTATGACAAGGAAATATTTCACAAGTGAATTGCTCAAAATAATAATAATAATAATAATAATAATAATAATAATAATAATAATAATAAAGTTGTAAGATGCTTTATAAAAAATCTTATTCAATCTTTCTTCCTTCCCTACCCAATTGCAGATTCATTTGTAAAGCTATGGTTAAAATGCTATTATTTAGTCTACTTAATTCCCTAGAGCATATGCCACTTGGGACAGGAGAGATATGGGCCAAACTAACCAATTATTCTGTTTTGGGCCACATATCTCAATGAATTCTGTGAGGCAGAATTTTAGAAAAAAATCTATTCCAGTGATGAAAATTGTTTCCAGCAGCCAGATCTTAGACAAAGATTTCATTTTTTCTTATCATCTCTCATTATTCCTTCTCTATACCTGTGTTCATTTATAAATCTCTTAACATGCTGCAGAAAGAGTAATCTTCTTGATGCAAAATGTTAAGTGAAAAAAATACAAGGGAATGTAAAAGAGAAGCACCTTAAAGCTGACACAGCTGACCTTTTTATTAAGTGTGCTGGAAATAAAAGCAGCTGAGAAAAATCTTTAGAGACTCTTTATCAAGCTATAAGCAAGCACATTAAACAATAGGCAAAGTGGTGACTCAAATGCTTCCATTTAGGCCAATAGCAAATAGGATACAAAGGAGAATAATATAAATCTAGTTGAGAATAACACAATCCATTTTCTGCTATTATAGAGATTTTCCTACCCAAAGAGGCAATCCTTAGTTCTGACTTTGAATAATTCAATAGATTTATAACAGATCCAAATTATTACCAAATTTTAAACTCATTACTGAAAAATCTGGACCACTAATTAAGCTCAAGCATCATTCATTAAAGAAAAAAAAAATGTATGAGATCTTGCTAATGAACAGTGAGATAAAAAGAATCAGGTAAAAAAAAAAAAAAAGATTGCATCAGAATATCTGTACCAAACCTGGACCAACACAAATGATCAAATGAAGGTGTATTCCTAGTATCCATTAGGAAACCAGAGACATACATTTAAGTTTAAAAAAAAATAAAGCTCAAAAGATAGAATATTACTGACAGATTCCAACCTCAGAAGCAAAAAATGAATTAAGAATGAATACAAATCTTTCTTTACTGCTGTCTGGGGGAACCTGGGTGAGTCATTTAACTTTGTGGTTTCCTAGGCAGTTCTCTAAGATTATATATGTTATAGAGAAAAATTTCATAATTTCAGACATTTTTTCCCACCTGGACTTCCTCATACGAATAAAATCATATCTAATTAAAAAAATAACATTAGCACATTTGCAACAAAAATGGATGGTGAAGTTGACTTAAAGAATTAGAGACCCAGATATCTAGTACATGACTGAAAAATAACTTAAAAAAAAATCCAATTCTAGATTAGGTAATTCCTATTCTTTTGGCTGGATTTTTGTCCATTTTAAAGAAAATGAATGTGTGTATGTATATGTGTGTGTGTATGTTGTGTACATGTATATAGCCACATGCATACACATATATGCACACATCACAAATACATTATATGTTATGTATCCTATATATGGATATAGATATATACATACACACACACATATACACAATAGAAGCTTGTCTGTACTCACTGATCTTTTAACTTTCCACATTTACATACTTTATGATCATTCCCTTAAAGGTATCCCCCATTTGGCCATTTGGGAGGCAAAATTGTCTTCATTTTTGTCCTTAATATCCCTAGTACTTTTCACAATATGGTACAGATAAGTGCTTAGTAAATGGTATTCTTTTAATGTATCATTTAAAATTCATTTTATTTTAAAAGTTCATTTTAAACCTTCATTTCACATGTTGGATTTAAGTGATTATGCTTATAAGTTTCTTTGTGAATTCCCTGATGTGACAAGGACTCATGGATAGAGATATTGTACTATCATATCCAATCCTAATAGGAATCAAGTTAACCTTGCTCCTCAATTACTTGAAGTGATTGAGATTACAGCCATGACAGATGTTCTAGTGTGCTCTGTAATAACAGCAGGCTTCACATCACTCTTTATTGTTAATATCACTTTACTTTAGGTAATGCTGAGATAGAGTTATAGCCTTCAGTGAAATTAAAAGGGGAGTTATATTACTTAACATAAGATATGGACCTGATTTAAAAAAAAAAATATGCATTCTGGTCATTAATTGATTTTTGATTTGTTATGCTAATAATTAAGTTCAAGTGATTTGAGCTTTCTATAAGACATGCTTCTTGACCTAGGAGTTGAATGCATGTAGCTTTCCATTAGAGGAATATTCGGGTTAGCTCTCTGGAGGTCCTCCAGAAGGGCTTTGGTCTCATCAGGATAGATACTATGAGAATGGATAAGAATAGAGTCCAAAGTCTTTATTGTCTCTTACACAGTCTGTGTCTGTCATAATCTATCTCATTCAGCAGTCTGATAGTCTGTCAATCTCTGAGTCTGACTTTGTCCCTAGTTTAAATACCCTATTATACTTATATCATTACAGTATACTGAATATGTGTGAACTAAAGAACCATTACATAACTATGCTAAAATACTAAATATATGGATACTAGAGAACTATTATCTCATCAAATCCCCTAGGTTAACACCTTGTTTCAAGTATACTTCTCCAGAGTTCAGGCTCTTTACAATTAGAATCAATGAAGTTTATAATAATCAATGACATTTACATGGGACTTCAGCATTTGCAAAGTGCTTTAAATACATTATCTCACTAGAACTTTATGACTTCCTTAGGAGGTAGGCATGCCAGGTACTATGAACCTGATATAGAACTGGCATATAGAATACACTTGATATTTTCTTCTTGATTGTTGGATTCCCATTTTACAGATTAGGAAATTCAGAATCAAAGAGTTTAATTGACTTGCCCATGGTCACATGATTTCAAAACCATGATTTGCAATTATGCTTTGTAGATTAAAATTCCAGCACTTTATTCATTATCATATATTTATTCACCTATAATAATCATAAGCTAGTTTGCTTATAATTAGTACTTTAAATTGGAAGTATACCTAAATGTATGTTCTTTCAGCAAAAAAGACATATCAGGTAGAAAAGAAAGAGGAGGAGTAAAAATCTCACTTCTTTTTGGTTTATTGGTTTTAGTTCCTATCCCTATTTTCCTAATAGATACAAAATTTTATTAAAAATGTTTTGTTTACAAGCTATTTTTCTCCTGTTTTATCTTCTCTATCAAGTATGATTGCTCAAACATTATGAGTTTTTTTTTTTTTTCCTCATGATTCAAAATCCGTGTAGAATATCTTCAGCATATTTCTGCGTTGATATGGAGAAGAATTTTTTAGGGATAATTATTATTGAAAAAAGTCTCCTAGTTTTAAGGGGATAGGCACTTCATGCACTTTTCACTCTCACTGGAAATTGAATGTTTGCTCCTGTATCCAGGCACTGATAGGTTGGTTATTTCTTTATCTTACTCAGAATCCAGTTACCATGCTACTTGCTGGTTAGCATCTCCAAATTATGTGATAGTTACTCTGACTTGTTTCTGCCTTTTTTTTGGACCCTCAAACTACTTGAATATCATCTTCCTTTCCAATTCTAGTTCTTCAAAATGCAGTCTTCCATCATTATAATGTAAGTTCTATGAAAGTAAAACTGCTTTATTTACTTGTATTTTTATTCCCTGTATTAGCACAGGATTGGGCACATAATAACTACTTAGTAAATGATTTCTTTTGTTTATTCATTTGTTTAATCATAAACTTCATAAGTGAAGAATTGTTAATTCAATGATTTACATGGAATGACTTAGTCTCCCTGAACCTATTCCATGACCAAACTGTTTTGTAAAGGATTAGGTTTATCTCAAGTTTCCTTTGTATACTACTTATTGTTATTTAAATGGAAATTTACCTGGACAGATCTTGTAACTATTAACATTTCATCATTATTGTGATTAGTTAACTAATCTCTCAGAGATGATCCTAGCATGTAGGCTTGAGAACTTATTACTTTATTTGTGAAGAGGTTATTAAGATTTTAAAAATCTGCTCTTTTTAAATAATATATGTCCTATTGCTAAAAATAGAATTTTTTAATCCTATCATTTTTTCCTTTTAATTAGTACCTAGTAAATTGTAAGATCCTAAAAATGGAGACTAGTAATATTTTTTAGTCTCAAAATTTTATTAGAAGCATAATGGTTAAAAACATTTTGCATATGAAAATAATAGAATATTGATGGACATATAGAAAAAATGGGGGAGAAGAATTTAGAAAAAAAAACATGATAAGCATATAGAATTATATAGAACTAGGAAAAATATGTACAATAATCAAAATGAAAAAAATAACAAATTATGTGTAAAACAATGACTAATATTTGGAGAATAATTCCTCTTGCCAGAGAGCAAGTGACCTATGGCTACCTGCTATAGCATACTATGTTAATTGCCTTCTTTTGGTATCAGAAATTACTTTTCAGAGAGCATTTGAAGGTAGATGTCAGAGAAGTGATAGTTATATTAAAGTATGGGTCTTTTAAAATTGTAAAAGAAAAATTCTATGAGGAAAAAAATCACCATTTGATATGAATTTATGATTAATATTTTGACACGTTTATTTCACCAATAGAATTTACCTTGATATTCTGTGGAATAAGAGAGAGAGATAGAGTAGTTATCACTAAGTGTTTTTAGTCCTTTCTTAAAATATTTCTTTAACCATACAGTTTAGGAATGGTATTAGTAAGCTAGTGTTTAAATACGTAAACATCCAGAATGGTGAGAGGACTCAAAACTATGTCCTCTGAGAATTACATAAAGGTCATGAAATATCTGAAGATGATTAAGTTAGGAAATATTGTCTCTAGATAGCGGAAAGGTCAGTAAGTGAAAGATGTTTCTGACACGGTCTTTAGGCATTTATTTATTTTTTAATTAAGTGATTGATTCTTAGTAATGAATAAAGGTGAGGATTAGACAGTGGTTGGAATTTATAAGGAAGAAAATTTCAACTTAGGAAAATTTCCCAATTTTTATACTTGAGATGTGATAATAGATGTGTGTTTTTTTTTTTTTTTTCCAAATGCTCAAAAGTCCTGTTACCTGTCAAAACTGATTCTAACTCCTGCAAACCCTCTTAGCTGCATTAAAGATAATAAAAATACACAAGTTATTTCAATTTTGGGGATGGAAATTCAGTTTTCTATTTTATAAAATGCTGAGCTTGAATGATATCATTTTGGAATAACATTTTTGGTATCTTCTTCAAGAGTCTGAAGAAAATTATGTTAAAACATTATCATTAGATTTTAGAAAGGTCAGAAAATGAAAGATGGATTTAACTTATTTTATTGGCATTTTTTTGTACTTACTGATATTTTATTTTTCTCAATTACATGTAAAGAAAGTTAATAACATTTATTTTTTGTAAGATTTTGAGATCTATTGGAAACTGAGTGGGTTTTCTATCCATCCCTTCACTCCTCTTCAAGATAATAAGCAATATGATATAACTTAAAAGTGTGGAATCATTTTAAACATATTTCCAAATTATTTATGTTGTGAAAGTAGAATCAGAACAAAAGGGAAGAACTATATAAAAAAAGAGAACAACAAAAAAATTGAAAATAGTATGCTTTGGTTTGCATTCAGCTTCATAGTTCTTTCCCTGAACGTGGATAGTATTTTCCATCATGTTTCTTTTGAAATTGTCTTGCATCATTATATTGCTAAGAGAGCTAAATCTATCACAGTCAATCATCACAATATTGCTGTTATTGTGTATATGATGTTCTCTTGTTTCTGTTCACTTCACTTAGCATCAGTTCATGTGAGTCTTTTTAGGTTTTTCTGAAATCTGTCTATGGGCATTAAAAACTAATTGATTCTTGGTAGCAGATTGATTCTTGATAATTCTTAATAAAGGATAAGAAAAGAAAGAAAAGCATGTAATGCAAAAATTATACAAATAAATATTTTGATTATTAGAATATGAATTGGAATGTTCCTACACTATTAATTATTGTCTTGCCCTGATTCTCCTAGGAAATCTGCTCTTATAGACAATGGCTAATAAATAATTCTTTCTAAATAATTAACCTACATAGAAAGGAGGGAGTTACTAGGTATTAGGTAGTAGGAATATAAGTAGCTTTCCTAAATCATTAATCTAAAGGTTGACATAGATTAGCTCAATTCCCTGCTCTGCTTCCTGGTATTCATTACATTTCACTGTATAGAATATTTAGCATCTTCCTTTTTATGCAAGTTTAATGAACTATAAATATTAATATTCTATAAAATGTGTACTACTTTTTTTTGTTATTAATTTTCTGTTCCCAAACATTAGAGTTTCTTCAATCCAATGGTGACCTTAGACAAAAATTGAAGACCAGGAATTATAATCATCATAATAAGATGGCTAAATTTACATAGTGATTTTACATTTGTTAAGTACTATTCATGAACAAATGCATATATACATATTATATCATTTGATTTTTGTGACAACTTTGAAAAATAGCTATTATTATCTCTATTTTA
Source organism: Antechinus flavipes (assembly GCF_016432865.1). Taxonomy (NCBI): domain Eukaryota; kingdom Metazoa; phylum Chordata; class Mammalia; order Dasyuromorphia; family Dasyuridae; genus Antechinus; species Antechinus flavipes. Next base: position 139,136,370 of record NC_067402.1, on the reverse strand, counting down.
CATATGAGAAAATTGAGGTGGCAGGAGACAAAAATGACAACTGTAAACGATTACTCAGTTTCTTGACTTCAATTTTAATATTACCTACATGCCACCTTGCTTTATATGTACCTTTTATTCCTTTCTCCTCTCCCACCTTCTTAAAAATAATAGTTTGTACATTACCATCTAAATAATACTTTCCTCACAAAAATTTGGGAAACTAGGTATTTCATTTCAATAGTTATTATCTTAATTTTTTTTTCTTCAAAGGCAACTGAAAGAATTTGTCCCTATTCACATAATTAGTAAATATCAGTCAAGATCAGAACCTGGATCTGCTGAATGAAAATTTACTACTCTTTCTATAATTACATACTGTCTTTCCTAGTTATCAGATGCTTTCATAATGACACCAGTTATGTGCAGCACCACAACAAGTGATTAACTTTTTCCCGTGTCACCTCATTATAATCTTAGCACCTACATCATCTGTATGCTCCTTACTTTGGGCCTTGCTTTCTTCTACATATGAATCTTTGAGTGATAATTATCAATTTTTTTTTTTTACCACAGGGATAATACACTTGTTAGAATCTCTAATCTCTAAAGTAAAAGATATATTTTTGTATATACATACATATGATAGGAGACAGGGATGAGGACTGGATAAATATGTAATTTCATTGCTATAGGTATCTCATAGATGAAGAAATTTCATCTCTTAATGCAGGTGAATATGTTCTCTCAAACTTGTAATGTGAGCAAATTGCCTAAACCACTGAGTAATTAGTAAAAATTTGCTCAAGGTCATTTAACTCCAGATATCAGAAACAAGATTTGAACCAGGTCCTCATTACACAAAGATCAGATTTCTGTCTACTATTACAATAAGATTTTATCTTGCTGTATGTGTATGTATATGCTTATATACACGTACACATGCAAGCATTTATACATGCATGCTATTAATAGATATTTATATGCATAAGTATCAGTATTAAAATAGTATATTTTATAAGTTATTTAAATTTTCACATTATATACGCACACATGCATACACATGCATAAATGCAAGTGCACAACATGCATATACTTGTATTGTGTTTACTATTTATATATAAATATATAATGTTATATATATATGTTTATATTATGTATATATTTTATAGACATACATATATCTACATAGATTGCATAGATATGTGCACATATGTTCATATAACACATGCACAGTACATTAGGGCATATTTATGTGAAAAACATAATATATGACTTAATTCTCCTCTATACATATACATATATATAAGTAAAACATATCTGTATGTATATTTACAGTACATATTATATAAACATATATCTCTATGAACATGTACTTAGTAAATGATATATGTATGTAACACATGTATACTTTAGCGTATAGGTATATTTATTTGTTCAGTATATATACATTGCATATTCACATGTACAAATAGTATGCATGTACAAATAGCATACATGGCATATGCATGGTGTGTGTGTGTCTATATATATACATATACCCATGACAACTTCATTTTCCTTATCAAGATACAATAGACACTGATACCAATTCAATATTGATGTAGTGGTAGTAAAACCAGTATGTGCTCTATATGGTTGAATAATTATCAAAAAAAAAAAAAAATCTCCCTTAGTCTATATCCTACTTCTTTTTCTGGAAATTTTTCTTCAGACCACTAAGATTTTAGGTTACATAAGTAGTCTATGCTGTGATCACATAACCTGTAGTACAAAGGAAATGTAGGAGTCTGTCCCTATTTATTTCATGTAGTACTTCTCTGAATTATATCCTTTTGATGTTTTGGGTCACTTTCATAATTTCTATGGGCCTAGAGAGAAGGTTTGGTCACTCTTGTAACTGTAGGTCATGGAAAAGTTGAAGGGAGCAATCTATAGAGGAGTCCAGGGATGGTATGATACAAATCATGAGGAAGAAGAAAGTTGTTTTTTTTTTTTTTCTTACATCTTACCATTATCCAAGTTTTGTTGTTTATTTAGCTTTTTTGACTGCAGAGAACATTTTCAATGCAGCAACAGCCACTGACCACATTAATGATTTGCCACTTTCTTGTCACCATCCCCATAAATCTTTTGCTTTTTCTTCTTTTATCTGCCTTATAACAAGACCAAATGACAGATTTCAAGTCCTCAAGAAAAAACTCTTGACCTTTTGTTTTTCCATATGAACTTTGTTGTTATTTTTTCTAGGTCATCAAAGTAGTTTTTTGGGAGTCTGATTGGTATAGTGCTAAATAAATAGATTAGTTTAGGTAGTAAGGAAAAAACTCTAGAAAAATTACAAATGACCAAAACCATCCATACAATATTTCGATTATAATCTGTTATCCCTCTTTTAAAATATATTTGTAAAAGTCTCCACATTTTTTGGATAGTGTATTTGATGTTATTCATTGTATAAACATGTATAAGTATGGTATAATCATGTATAAGCATGTATAAGCACAAATTGCAAACCAGCAACTGACAAAAATCTAAACTTTCAATTTTATGGGTTTGGTTCTGAGGAATTGTATCCAGAATCCATTTCTTTTTTAGTTTGATTCTACTACATATAGAAATAAAGGAAAATCTCTCAATATATTATGAGCTGGTGTCATGGAGTCCATATAATATATTTCAATATTTGCAGCAGAGTACTGAGGATGAATTTCTACCAACAAAATTAAAGTCCTCAAAGTTTGGACGATGACACTCGAGAAGTGTAATAAATATGTAATCCTTAAAAAGACTGTTGACTTGTCTTACTGAAAAGAAGAAATCTCCAGAAGTTGAGATGTGCCAACAGTTCCAGCTGTAGAGTCCATCAATGTTATCGTATATATTCAACCCAAAGCCATATCAGGTACATTGTAATCCTCATAATGCCAAAGAGCTGAGTCAGAAATCATGGTTGGCTGAAAGAATGCAAGCTAGCTCAACACATGATATGTTATACATCTGATCTCTTGAAGTTTCAGAAAAGACATCTAATGCTCATGAAATATTAAGATTAGAGACAGTATCCATGTCATTTAGATGACAGACTTTCAGAGCACTAAAATAAGTACATGAACATTATGCTTCACATTTAAAGAAATGACAGATAACACTTCAAACAACTGCTGTAATTCAACATCACTTTGACTATGAATCACTGAAAAAATGTCTGATTGTTCAGTTTTAGTTTAGCCCATAGTATGCACTTAATAAATACTAAATGACTGACTGAATTACTGATAATCTAATAGAAGATGATAAATTTGAGTAGCCATAAATTAAAATTAAATTAAAAATAAGTAAATTAAATAAATTAAAATAAAAAATTAAATTAAAAATTCAGCTTCAAATATAAAAGTTATAAAATAGAAGATAGCATTATATTAACATTACAGAAAAGATAGGAATTTTATTTTTTTTTGTTTTTGACAAGATTGCAAACTCAATATGAATTAGCAATGAAATGTAATGTCTAATTAAAGTTAATTATATGCTTCTTTAAGAGAGAGGCAGTAGTTATACTTTACCTTGTTGAAATCACATTTGTGGTACAGTATTCAGGCCTACATTTCTAAGTTTTAGAAGGATATCAATACATTCAGAAAATGTATATTCTCTATAATAAGAATTCACTATCTAATTGTAATTCACCAGCTTTCTGTAGAAGACATTCTATTAATTCAGTCAATAAATTATAAAAGAAATATATGATTAGTCAAAAGAGAGGATAATTTCTGATTATCTCTCAATTGGCATCTTTATTTTAAATGTTAAAAGCATTGATTTTGTTTGTGGATTTTATACAATCAAAAGATCAGTTTTGCTTTGTATAATCTATATTCTCCCACATTTTTATATGATTTATTCTTCTCTTCATACATCTGCAAACTTTAACTTTATACTCTATTCTTTTGTTATTTTTTATAATAATTAATTTTTCCATGGACACTATAGTCTGCTACATGATTAAAAGTGCTAAAAAAAAATTAGTTTTAGCTAAGCTGCCTTTTAGTTTTTCCAATTAAATATGTTTCATTTCTTGTTGAATTCTTTGTGTTTTATTATAACCCAGGCCTATTTATTTTAGTTCTTCAATGAGGTGGTCTAATTTCCAACTAACTCATCATTCTTACTCTTCTCCTAAGCCTCTTATTGAGCTTCTTAATTTCTCTGGAAGATTTTGAAATTGCTCTACTTTTATTTTTGGGAGCCTAGTTGTTGGAATATTATCCTATCCTTCCTAGGCTTTGCTTCAATGTCTTTATTCCATAATATCAATTGATTGTACTGGATTCTTTTGTTTGATATTTATTCCATTTGTTCCCTACTCATTCTGATAGTTTTTTTTTTTTCATGAGGTTTTTTTTTTTTTTTTCCTTTTGAGACAAATTTTATCATTAACTTTGTTATCCTTCCATTTTATTTGGAATTTTTCATATTATATTGAGTTCATGAAATATTGCTAGACTTAACATAGGTTTCATTCAAATATGAGTTTTTGTCATCAGTTTTAAAAATAATGAGCATTTATATTTGTAAATCAGTAGTTTATTGTAGGTACCAAAGGTATGTATATGATTCATATAATCTTTAAAAAGAATCCAATTAATAAGGTAGCTTGCTTTACTGTTAAATATCTTGATTCTTTTCTCAATTTCTTCACAACCCTGCTCTGATTTTTCTAATGTTTTAAAACACTGCAAGAGTTTATACAATTCTTACATGCTTATAATATTGCTTTTTTTTTTTTTTTTTTTTTTTTGTTTTGGTCCCACATAGAACTTAACTTAATATTGAATAAATTGAATCCAGAGATCAACCTATTTTCTTACTTTCATTTGTTTGAGCATTTATGCCCACTTTTTATGATACTAAATTAATTTTTTCTTGGATTGCTGAGTTAGAAGTTAAGATTTAATTTGTTTTATCACTGGAATGATCAAAGGAATGATCCCTTCCTCTTTATGCTTTTCTCTTTAAGAAAGATATGAAGCCTTCTTTCTAAAGTTATCAGACCTATGCTTAAGCCACAGACAACAAAACTTGCATATTTTTTCAGGAGAGAAAATTGAACAGTTTATTCTAGGATGCACATTTTTCTCCTTAATTTGCTCCTTATAAAGATAACTGAGATTTGTATAGATTTATTTCCCAAGACAAGAATTTTGCCAATTGCTTCCATTTTCAATTATCTGATCCATCACCTAAGAAATGATTTTTCTTTTCTTGGAAATCTCATAATATCATGGTGTTGCTACTTGCATTTAGGTGAAATCTTTTTCATATCACATTTAGTTTGTTTCTATGTCCTTTCTTAGATTACATACTTCACCTCTTTATGGTAGGTCCTATACCTTAATTTTCTCTTTATTTCGTTTAGGTTCTACTATATCATATTGTAGGTACTAAGCACGTAATAATTATTAATATCTAATTATTATTGAATTAAAAAGAAACTTCTTTTTTTCCCTCAGAAAACAAAACAAAACAATACAATACAAAGCAAAAACAAAACAAAACAAACAAAAAATTTTAAGTAACAAAGTATAGAGGAAGCTGATCAAATTCACACAAATGTTACTTCTTGCAAATTCCCAAAGGACTACATTCTGATTTAACAGCACTTTTTTCAGTCAATGGTATATGCCTCCTTTTAAAAAATAATGTATGGGACTTCCGGTTAAGATGGCAGAGAGGAGGCACACAGCTGTGTAGCTCCACACTTTCTCTCACTATCCATTTCATTACAAGCCTCTGAATTAATGCTTGACTGAAAAAAAACCCACAAATAGTTACCAAGAGAAGCCATCCTTGAGATTCACCAAGAAAGGTCTGTCTTTACTGGAGGGCTGGGACGGTTTTAGATCAGGCGCAGGCTGCGGGCAGAGGCAGTGAGAGCACGGGAGCAGACTGGAGAGGGGGTGGGGAGTGATCACAGCCATCTCTGCAGGGAGAGCTTCGCTAAAGGACTGGATACTTTGCTCCGGCAGCAAGTCAGCAGCCCAGCAGAGAAGCTAAAAACACCGGGGTTGAAGAACACAACCCCAAACAGCTGGAGTCTCCCGGGACCTGGCCGCCCCCCTCCTTCCCCACATTGACTCAGCACGCTCTGGGATCTCAGAGCACAGGCGCAGCACAGTAGGGCTAGTGCCTCACTGCTGCCCCCCGCAGTCTGTAGAGGAAGCTCGGTAACACACCCAGCCTCTCCCCCAAAGAAAGACTCCAGTTTTTTCTGTTTTTCTTTGCTAGTTTGTCTTTGATTATTAGACAGAATGAGCAAGAAACTGAAGAGGACTTTAACTCTTGACAGCTTCTATACAGATAGAGAGCAGACTCTAAATCCTGAGGAGACTAAAAACAGACAATCCCCAGGTGAATCCCCAAAGGAGGAGATCATCTGTTCCTCAGCACAGATGAATCTCATAGAAGTGATTAAAAAGGCTCTCACAAGGGAGCTAGAAGAAAAATGGGAAAAGCAGAGTAAGGCTTGGCAAAAGGAGAGGGAAGCTTGGGAAAAGTAGAGGGAGGCTTGGCAAAAGAGCTTGGAGAAGTCAGTTAAAGAGAGAGTTGATAAAGAAGTAAAATCCTTGAAAAATGGGATTGGTGAACTGGAAAACAAAATTGGCGAAATGGAAAAAAATTCCACAGAACAAAAGAACTCAATGGGACAATTAGAAAAAGATTTTTAAAAAGTGAGTGAAGAAAATACTTCACTGAAAATCAGAATTGAACAAGTGGAATTGAATGACTCGAGGAGACAAGAAGAATCAGTCAAGCAAATCCAAAAAAATCAAACAATGGAAAAGAAGGTGAAATACCTTCTGGGGAAGACAACAGACCTGGAAAACAGATCCAGGAGAGACAATCTGAGAATCATTGGACTTCCAGAAAAGCATGATGAAAAAAAGAGCCTGGACACTATTTTCCAGGAAATTATCAAAGAGAACTGCCCAGAAGTCATAGGAACAGAGGAAAAAATAAACATTGAAAGGATTCATCGATCACCCACTGAAAGGGATCCTAAAATCAAAACACCAAGGAATATAGTGGCCAAATGCCAGAACCCTCAGATGAAGGAAAAAATATTGCAAGCGGCTAGAAAAACCCAATTCAAGTATCAAGGAGCCACAATAAGGATCACCCAGGATCTGGCAGCATCCACATTAAAAGATCGAAGGGCCTGGAATATGATATTCCGAAAGGCTAAGGAACTTGGTATGCAACCAAAAATAACTTACCCAGCGAGAATGAGCATCTTTTTCCAGGGAAGAAGATGGACATTCAACGAAGTAAGCGAATTTCATCTATTTCTGATGAAAAAGCCAGAACTTAACAAAAAGTTTGATCTACAAATATAGAACTCAAGAGAAATCTAAAAAGGTAAAGATTAATCTTGGGAACTATATTTCGACTATATAGATGTATAAAGAATACATGTATACCTTGTTCTAGAAATTGATGTGGAAAGGACATTGTATCAGAAAAAGGGTAAAGTGGGGGTAGTACATCTCATGAAGAGGCATAGGAAACCTATTATATCTGAGAGAAAGAATGGAGGGGGATGAATATAGTGGGTATCTTACTGCCTTCAGAATTGGCTTTAAGTGAAAAATCTTAAGACATATTCAATCTATGGTGAAACTTCTCCCACCTCATTGAAAAGTGAGAAGGGAAAAGTGAAAAGGGAAGGAATAAGCTAAGTGGAAGGGAATACGGAAACTGGGAGGGAAAGGGGTAAGATAGGGGGAGGAACTCTAAGGCAGGGGGAGGGATACTAAAAAGGGAGGGCTGTGAGAAGCAAGTGGTGCTCACAAGCTTAATACTGGGAAGGGGGGAAAGGGGAAAGAAGGGAGAAAAGCATAAACAGGGGTTAACAAGATGGCAAGTAATACAGAATTGGTCATTCTAACCATAAATGTGAACGGGGTAAACTCCCCCATAAAGAGGAAGCGGTTAGCAGAATGGATTAAAAGATCAGTTTTGCTTTGTATAATCTATATTCTCCCACATTTTTATATGATTTATTCTTCTCTTCATACATCTGCAAACTTTAACTTTATACTCTATTCTTTTGTTATTTTTTATAATAATTAATTTTTCCATGGACACTATAGTCTGCTACATGATTAAAAGTGCTAAAAAAAAAAATTACCCTGGCATGGATTCTGTCAATATAAAGTAATTATTAAATAAAAATTAAAAAAAAATAATGTATTTTTTTAAACATTTCTTTTTTGCAGATGAAGTAAATGAAAGGAATTTGTTCTCTCCAATGATTTATCCAAAGTCATAAAGTGACTAAGGCATCTATAGTTTAAAGAAAGCAAAGGTTTTCACAGTGGTCAAGAATTTCAAGATTATTGATAGCATGACAGATGAAATAAGATTCAGCAAGGTGTGCCTGGTATGACCTTGGACAAGACAGGATTAACCATTGTTAGCCAGGATTAATTTTTTCCTCATTCATATCATGAGCATAATCATACTAAGTCATGGGATTGTTTTCAGGATTGAATGAAATTATACATATAAAACATTTTTCGGTCCTCTATATCCTTTATAAATGCTATCAAATTATCATTGTTATTTTTGCTATTCTTTCTGTTGTTCTTTTCAATTTGGCAGATTCAATTAATTTAATCCATGCAAAGACAAATACTTGTAACTAATTTTGGTCACTAATTACTATTTTACTATGAATGGATTACAAAAAATGTGTCATACCTATGCCAAAATAGTGCAATTGTACTCCATCATTTATTTTTGGGAGCCTAGTTGTTGGAATATTATCCTATCCTTCCTAGGCTTTGCTTCAATGTCTTTATTCCATAATATCAATTGATTGTACTGGATTCTTTTGTTTGATATTTATTCCATTTGTTCCCTACTCATTCTGATAGTTTTTTTTTTTCCATGAGGTTTTTTTTTTTTTTTTTTTTTTTTTTTTTTTGTTTTTCTTCCCGGGTTATTTATACCTTCTGAATCCAATTCTCCCTATGCAACAAGAGAACTGTTCGGTTCTGCACACATGTATGGTATCTAGGATATACTGCAACATATCCAACATATAAAGGACTGCTTGCCATCTAGGGGAGAGGGTGGAGGGAGGGAGGGGAAAAAAATCAGAACAGAAACGAGTGCAATGGATAATGTTGTAAAAAAAAAAAATTACCCTGGCATGGATTCTGTCAATATAAAGTAATTATTAAATAAAAATTAAAAAAAAATAATGTATTTTTTTAAACATTTCTTTTTTGCAGATGAAGTAAATGAAAGGAATTTGTTCTCTCCAATGATTTATCCAAAGTCATAAAGTGACTAAGGCATCTATAGTTTAAAGAAAGCAAAGGTTTTCACAGTGGTCAAGAATTTCAAGATTATTGATAGCATGACAGATGAAATAAGATTCAGCAAGGTGTGCCTGGTATGACCTTGGACAAGACAGGATTAACCATTGTTAGCCAGGATTAATTTTTTCCTCATTCATATCATGAGCATAATCATACTAAGTCATGGGATTGTTTTCAGGATTGAATGAAATTATACATATAAAACATTTTTCGGTCCTCTATATCCTTTATAAATGCTATCAAATTATCATTGTTATTTTTGCTATTCTTTCTGTTGTTCTTTTCAATTTGGCAGATTCAATTAATTTAATCCATGCAAAGACAAATACTTGTAACTAATTTTGGTCACTAATTACTATTTTATTGTAGGTACCAAAGGTATGTATATGATTCATATAATCTTTAAAAAGAATTCAATTAATAAGGTAGCTTGCTTTACTGTTAAATATCTTGATTCTTTTCTCAATTTCTTCACAACCCTGCTCTGATTTTTCTAATGTTTTAAAACACTGCAAGAGTTTATACAATTCTTAAATGCTTATAATATTGCTTTTTTTTTTTTTTTTTTTTTTTTTTTTTTTGTTTTGGTCCCACATAGAACTTAACTTAAGATTGAATAAATTGAATCCAGAGATCAACCTATTTTCTTACTTTCATTTGTTTGAGCATTTATGCCCACTTTTTATGATACTAAATTAATTTTTTCTTGGATTTCTGAGTTAGAAGTTAAGATTTAATTTGTTTAATCACTGGAATGATACTTAGTGTATTTTCCCTTCCTCTTTATGCTTTTCTCTTTAAGAAAGATATGAAGCCTTCTTTCTAAAGTTATCAGACCTATGCTTAAGCCACAGACAACAAAACTTGCATATTTTTTCAGGAGAGAAAATTGAACAGTTTATTCTAGGATGCACCTTTTTCTCCTTAATTTGCTCCTTGTAAAGATAACTGAGATTTGTATAGATTTATTTCCCAAGACAAGAATTTTGCCAATTGCTTCCATTTTCAATTATCTGATCCATCACCTAAGAAATGATTTTTCTTTTCTTGGAAATCTCATAATATCATGGTGTTGCTACTTGCATTTAGGTGAAATCTTTTTCATATCACATTTAGTTTGTTTCTATGTCCTTTCTTAGATTACATACTTCACCTCTTTATGGTAGGTCCTATACCTTAATTTTCTCTTTATTTCTTTTAGGTTCTACTATATCATATTGTAGGTACTAAGCACGTAATAATTATTAATATCTAATTATTATTGAATTAAAAAGAAACTTCTTTTTTTCCCTCAGAAAACAAAACAAAACAATACAATACAAAGCAAAAACAAAACAAAACAAACAAAAAACTTTAAGTAACAAAGTATAGAGGAAGCTGATCAAATTCACACAAATGTTACTTCTTGCAAATTCCCAAGGGACTACATTCTGATTTAACAGCACTTTTTTCAGTCAATGGTATATGCCTCCTTTTAAAAAATAATGTATGGGACTTCCGGTTAAGATGGCAGAGAGGAGGCACACAGCTGTGTAGCTCCACACTTTCTCTCACTATCCACTTCATTACAAGCCTCTGAATTAATGCTTGACTGAAAAAAACCCCACAAATAGTTACCAAGAGAAGCCATCCTTGAGATTCACCAAGAAAGGTCTGTCTTTACTGGAGGGCTGGGATGGTTTTAGATCGGGCGCAGGCGGCGGGCAGAGGCAGTGAGAGCACAGGAGCAGACTGGAGAGGGGGTGGGGAGTGATCGCAGCCGTCTCTGCAGGGAGAGCTTCACTACAGGACTGGATACTTTGCTCCGGCAGCAAGTCAGCAGCCCAACAGAGAAGCTAAAAACACCGGGGCTGAAGAATACAACCCCAAACAGCTGGAGTCTCCCGGGACCTGGCCGCCCCCCCCTTCCCCCCCTCCCCCCACAGTGACTCAGCACGCTCTGGGATCTCAGAGCGCAGGCGCAGCACAGTAGGGCTAGTGCCTCACTGCTGCCCCCCGCAGTCTGTAGAGGAAGCTTGGTAACACACTCAGCCCCTCCCCCAAAGAAAGACTCCAGTTTTTTGTTTTTCTTTGCTAGTTTGTCTTTGATTATTAGACAGAATGAGCAAGAAACTGAAGAGGACTTTAACTCTTGACAGCTTCTATACAGATAGAGAGCAGACTCTAAATCCTGAGGAGACTAAAAACAGACAGTCCCCAAGGTGAATCCCCAAAGGAGGAGATCATCTGTTCCTCAGCACAGATGAACCTCATAGAAGTAATTAAAAAGGCTCTCACAAGGGAGCTAGAAGAAAAATGGGAAAAGCAGAGTGAGGCTTGGCAAAAGGAGAGAGAAGCTTGGGAAAAGGAGAGGGAGGCTTGGCAAAAGAGCCTGGAGAAGTCAGTTAAAGAGAGAGTGGATAAAGAAGTAAAATCCTTGAAAAATGGGATTGGTGAACTGGAAACAGAAAACAGCTCTCTAAAAAACAAAATTGGCGAAATGGAAAAAAATTCCACAGAACAAAAGAACTCAATGGGACAATTAGAAAAAGATTTTTAAAAAGTGAGTGAAGAAAATACTTCACTGAAAATCAGAATTGAACAAGTGGAATTGAATGACTCGAGGAGACAAGAAGAATCAGTCAAGCAAATCCAAAAAAATCAAACAATGGAAAAGAAGGTGAAATACCTTCTGGGGAAGACAACAGACCTGGAAAACAGATCCAGGAGAGACAATCTGAGAATCATTGGACTTCCAGAAAAGCATGATGAAAAAAAGAGCCTGGACACTATTTTCCAGGAAATTATCAAAGAGAACTGCCCAGAAGTCATAGGAACAGAGGAAAAAATAAACATTGAAAGGATTCATCGATCACCCACTGAAAGGGATCCTAAAATCAAAACACCAAGGAATATAGTGGCCAAATGCCAGAACCCTCAGATGAAAGAAAAAATATTGCAAGCGGCTAGAAAAACCCAATTCAAGTATCAAGGAGCCACAATAAGGATCACCCAGGATCTGGCAGCATCCACATTAAAAGATCGAAGGGCCTGGAATATGATATTCCGAAAGGCTAAGGAACTTGGTATGCAACCAAAAATAACTTACCCAGCGAGAATGAGCATCTTTTTCCAGGGAAGAAGATGGACATTCAATGAAGTAAGCGAATTTCATCTATTTCTGATGAAAAAGCCAGAACTTAACAAAAAGTTTGATCTACAAATATAGAACTCAAGAGAAATCTAAAAAGGTAAAGATTAATCTTGGGAACTATATTTCGACTATATAGATGTATAAAGAATACATGTATACCTTGTTCTAGAAATTGATGTGGAAAGGACATTGTATCAGAAAAAGGGTAAAGTGGGGGTAGTACATCTCATGAAGAGACATAGGAAACCTATTATATCTGAGAGAAAGAATGGAGGGGGATGAATATAGTGGGTATCTTACTGCCTACAGAATTGGCTTTAAGTGAAAAATCTTAAGACATATTCAATCTATGGTGAAACTTCTAGACAGAATAGTCAACTATAGCAATCTAGTGTTTGACAAACCCAAAGCCCCTAACTTCTGGGAAAAGAATTCATTATTTGATAAAAACTGCTGGGATAATTGGAAATTAGTATGGCAGAAATTAGGCATGGACCCACACTTAACATCATATACCAAGATAAGATCAAAATGGGTCCATGACCTAGGCATAAAGAACGAGATTATAAATAAATTAGAGGAACATAGAATAGTTTATCTCTCACACTTGTGGAGGAGAAAGAAATTTGTGACCAAAGATGAACTAGAGACCATTACTGATCACAAAATAGAAAATTTTGATTACATCAAATTAAAAAAGCCTTTGTACAAACAAAACTAATGCAAACAAGATTAGAAGGGAAGCAACAAACTGGGAAAACATCTTCACAGTTAAAGGTTCTGAAAAAGGCCTCATTTCCAAAATATATAGAGAACTGACTCAAATTTATAAGAAATCAAGCCATTCTCCAATTGATAAATGGTCAAAGGATATGAACAGACAATTTTCAGAGGATGAAATTGAAACTATTACCACTCATATGAAAGAGTGTTCCAAATCATTATTGATCAGAGAAATGCAAATTAAGACAACTCTGAGATACCACTACACACCTGTCAGATTGGCTAAGATGACAGGAAAAAATAAGGATGAATGTTGGAGGGGATGCGGGAAAACTGGGACACTGATGCATTGTTGGTGGAGTTGTGAACGAATCCAACCATTCTGGAGAGCAATCTGGAATTATGCCCAAAAAATTATCAAATTGTGCATACCCTTTGATCCAGCAGTGTTTCTATTGGGCTTATATCCCCAAGAAATAATAAAGAAGGGAAAGGGACCTGTATGTGCCAAAATGTTTGTAGCAGCCCTATTTGTAGTGGTTAGAAACTGGAAAATGAATGGATGCCCATCAATTGGAGAATGGCTGGGTAAATTGTGGTATATGAATGTTATAGAATATTATTGTTCTGTAAGAAATGACCAGCAGGATGAATACAGAGAGGACTGGCGAGACCTACTTGAATTGATGCTAAGTGAAATGAGCAGAACCAGGAGATCATTATACACTTCGACAACGATATCGTATGAGGACATATTTTGATGGAAGTGGATTTCTTTGACAAAGAGACCTAACTGAGTTTCAATTGATAAATGACAGACAAAAGCAGCTACACCCAAAGAAAGAACACTGGGAAACGAATGTGAACTATCTGCATTTTTGTTTTTCTTCCCGGGTTATTTATACCTTCTGAATCCAATTCTCCCTATGCAACAAGAGAACTGTTTGGTTCTGCACACATGTATGGTATCTAGGATATACTGCAACATATCCAACATATAAAGGACTGCTTGCCATCTAGGGGAGAGGGTGGAGGGAGGGAGGGGAAAAAAATCAGAACAGAAACGAGTGCAATGGATAATGTTGTAAAAAAAAAAATTACCCTGGCATGGATTCTGTCAATATAAAGTAATTATTAAATAAAAATAAAAAAAAAAATAATGTATTTTTTTAAACATTTCTTTTTTGCAGATGAAGTAAATGAAAGGAATTTTTTCTCTCCAATGATTTATCCAAAGTCATAAAGTGACTAAGGCATCTATAGTTTAAAGAAAGCAAAGGTTTTCACAGTGGTCAAGAATTTCAAGATTATTGATAGCATGCCAGATGAAATAAGATTCAGCAAGGTGTGCCTGGTATGACCTTGGACAAGACAGGATTAACCATTGTTAGCCAGGATTAATTTTTTCCTCATTCATATCATGAGCATAATCATACTAAGTCATGGATTGTTTTCAGGATTGAATGAAATTATACATATAAAACATTTTTCGGTCCTCTATATCCTTTATAAATGCTATCAAATTATCATTGTTAATTTTGCTATTCTTTCTGTTGTTCTTTTCAATTTGGCAGATTCAATTAATTTAATCCATGCAAAGACAAATACTTGTAACTAATTTTGGTCACTAATTACTATTTTACTATGAGTGGATTATAAAAAATGTGTCATACCTATGCCAAAATAGTGCAATTGTACTCCATCATTTATTTTTGGGACAAAGAATGGTCAATATAGTAACTTACATTCTGATTTCCACTTGGTAATTCTCTCCTCACTCACCTCTCCTTTTTTCTTAGTTTCATTTACCTCAGTTCTTTATATTTCTCTTTTTCTCCATGTTTCTTTGAATCCCTCATATTCTTTCTTACAATGAAATATTGTTCTGCTACAGTCATAAATCATAATATTTCAATTAAATCATAATTGATTGTGTATTTACATTCTTTTTGTTTTACTACCTCATAAAGCACTTCATAAAGATTTTATTAACATGGAGAACTTCCATATTTGTAATTGTTGTTTGTATGCCAATCAAAACCATTAATATAAAATAATTAGCAGTTTAATAAGTATTTTCTCATGACTAATTTTTTAACAGAATGCTGAGGACCAACTCATAACTCTAAAATTTATGTCATAATATTACTATTTTCCCACAGCTATCCAAAAAAAATGGCAAATTCCATAATTTATCAGTTTTTTCTATTTCCAGGATGTGAAGTAAATCTTCAGTTCTTTTTATTTTTAATTACAGATTTATAATTTTCATATATATATATATATATATATACATATATATACACAATTTTCAATTCTTCCAAAATTATAATCCATATCATTATTCAATCAAAATTTCTGGATTGTTCTTTGTTTTACAGACTTTTAAAACCTATCTATATGTCTTAAAAATCAGAATTTTATTTTATTTTATTATTTTTTATTAAAACTTTTTATCTTTAAAACATATGCATGGGCAATTTTTTAACATTGATCCTTGCAAAATTTTGTGTTTCAATTTTGCCCCCTTAACCCTACCTCCTCCTTTAGACAGCAAGTAATCTAATATGTGCTAAAGATGGTAAAATATATGTTCAATATGAATACATATTTATATAACTATGTTGCTGCACAAGAAAAATAAGATCAAAAAGAAAAAAAAAATGATAAGGAAAATGAAACACAAGCAAATAACAAAAAGAGTGAAAATGTTATGTTGTGATCCATACTTTGTTCCCGCAGTCCTCTCTCTGGGTGTAGATGGCTCTCTTCATTACAAGATCATTGGAACTAGTCTAAATCATTTCATTGTTGAATAAAGCCACACCCATCAGAACTGATCATCATATAATCTTGCTGATGCTGTGTATAATGTTCTCCTGGTTCTGCTCATCTGTTCCTATAAGTCTCTCCAGTCTTCTCTGAAATCATCCTGCTGGTCATTTCTTATAGAACTATAATATTCTATAACATTCATATACTATAGCTTATTCAGCCATTCTCCAACTAATGGGCATCTGTTGGAATCCTTACTAACTGCTAAGTAATTAGAGTTGATCTAATCTTACAAGAAGTTGTTTTGGCCAGAACCTGAAACAAGGTACTAAGTAGAACTAATCAAGACAAGGCTTGTGTTCCCACCTTTACTCAAAGTCCACACCTTAAAGCTCTTTGGGCCAGAGAGCACTATGGGAGAAAACCCATAATCCCATTCTCTCAGAAGGTTCACATATAAGGCGAGACAGCCATTCCAGAATACACTTTTTTCCTCTTGGCTGGCTGATCGCGCTAGACTCGAGAGAAACGACTCTGCTGCAGAGAACACTTTTGACGGACTTCAGTGGAGCTACGCCAGAAGCCCTCTCTCCGCGGCAAGTGTGGCTGGGCTCCCCAGAAGGAGATAAGAGAGATCTTCCATCTCTGTTGGAGGCAGAAGAAAGCAGAGGCAGAGGCTGAAGGACAGAACCTTTGGATTTGGAGACATCCGAAGGGCTCTAAGCCTCTAAACCGGCTGTCCTCTGAGAACAAACTCCAACATTTGAACTCAACATTTGGCGCCCAAGCGTGGGAACCAAGGACCCTACTTTCACTGAAGAAGTCTCCAGTGACCAGGAACTGAGTGAGTACAACCTTTTTTGGCTGAAATGGGACAGATCCTAGGTAAAGATTCTCCATCCCCCACCCCAACCCCCCCAACCCCAGACCCACCCAGGAGTGGTGCTATAGAAAGCCTGCTTAAGCTGATAGAAGATCAAGGGCTACTTGAAACTTGGGGACAGGCAGCTAGACTTCTGGCTACATTAAAACGCACCTCCCCTTGGCTCTTAGAGGAAGAGAAAATCTCTCTAAAAAACTGGGCATTGGTTGGTCAACAGCTCTCCGCATATTACAATGAAAACGGTCCTCGTTCAGTTTCCATTGAAGTATTCTTTTTATATAATACGATACAGATGGCCTTAAAATACCGTACTTGTTCTAGGAGAAAAGGAAAAAAACTCTAGAAATAGCCAAAGGGGCAAGCCTGAGATAAAGGAGGAAGACAAAGAACAGATTAATGGCCATATCCCCACAGGGCAGGGAGACTTAAGTAAGGCTCAAGGGTGGGGTGAATCTGAGGCAGCCTCAGCCCCACCTGAGGAGCAGGTAATTGACTCTCCTTCATCAACTCCACCCTCCTGGATGGAGGGAGGAGGGGTAGTGGGGGGGGCAGTGACAGCAACAGCACCTCCCCCCCAGTATCCAGCACCTCCCCCCCAGTATCCAGCACCTCCCCCCCAGCATCCAGCACCTCCCCCCCAGCATCCAGCACCTCCCCCCCAGCATCCAGCACCTCCCCCCCAGCATCCAGCACCTCCTCCTATGAGTAGATTGCAAAAGGGACTAATTAAGGCCAGAGAAGAAGGGAAAAATGTATCAGAATTTCAACACCACATTTTTCCTGTAATTCAACAGTTTAATTCTTCAGGTCAGGAAAGTAGAAGATACTCACCTTTTGATATAGAAATCCTCAAAGACCTGAAAAAAGCTTGCACTCTTTATGGGGCTACATCAGCTTATGTTAAGATGCTATTACAAAATTTGTCTTTTGAAATCTTGACCCCTAATGACTGGAAATCGATAGCAAAAATATGCCTAGAACCTGGACAGAACTACTTGTGGCTTTCTGAATATAGTGAGCTCTGTAGGATACAAGCCCAACAAAATATTCAAAGTGGAGTTCATACGGCAATCACCTGTGACCTATTAACAGGTACAGGTCCTTATGCAGATGTCACAGCACAAATTAGTTATTCTGTAGCAGCATATCAGCAAATTGCTGATAATGCTATCAAAGCGTGGGCTTCTCTTCACAATAAAGATGACAGGGTGGGGGGGCTTCACAAAAATAACACAAGGGCCAAATGAACCCTTCGCTGACTTTGTGGGACGCTTGCAGACAGCTATCATAAGAACAAATGGAGAAAATGCAATAACAGACATCTTGATAAGGCAACTAGCTAAGGAAAATGCTAATGAGGTTTGCAGAAGAATTATACTAGGACTGCGCAAGGATGCTCCTTTAGAGGAACTCATAAGACGCTGTGCCACAGTGGGCACAGGTGCCTTTTATAGCCAGGCTATGATGCAGACTTCCCAAAATCCAAACATGAGAAGACAGAATCCCTCTTGGCAAGGGACTTCCAGAGAGACTCGTAGATGCTTTCAGTGTGGAAAAGTAGGGCATCTGAAAGCTCAATGTTGGTATAGAGATAGAATGGGAAGACAAGGTGGGAGAACAAGACCCCAAACCCCATGTCCAAAATGCAACAGAGGCTTCCATTGGGCCTCAGAATGCAGACAGATTCAGGGAAACGGGATGAGGGGCCCAGCCCCAGGGCCCAAGGCAAAAAACACTTGGGGCATGATGGCAGCCAATGGTGCACCCAGAGAGTGCCTAGAAGTCCAATACCCAGACATGACCAATCAGCCAGAAAGCCATATGATGGGAGAAGGGGATTACACAGTCAACCAGCCAGGAAGCAACCTGATGGCAGAAGGGAATTACAATTGGGGAGAATAGAGCTGTATGTAGCTGGGACAACTGAGATACCCCCTGGAGAGGTGAAATCTGTTCCTCTCCAGCCTATGGATCCCTTACCTCCAGGCACAGTAGGCTTGACCATTTCACCTCCTTGTATGTACAAAACAGTGTCCATCCACACACTGATGTGGGAAACTGGGGAATGTGTAGATAATATCCCAGTCACTAATACAGGTAGTCAATGTGTGACTTATCACCCAGGAGACGTAGTAGCATCAGGTTTACTCATACAGAATCCTAATAAGCAGCCTCGTGATAGTCACCCAGGTTCTGACTCCAGACCACAAAAACCAGAAATATACTGGACAGCAGCAGTAACGGCTGACCGACCTATGCTCACTATCTATATAAATGGCCTACCATTGGAAGGATTGGTAGACACAGGTGCGGATCGTACAGTTATTAGAGGTGCCAGTTGGCCCAGTCACTGGCCAAAGATTAAAGCAGATACCTATATGTCTGGAGTAGGAGGATCAATAGCAGCTGAAGTTAGTGCTGCCCCTATGAGATGGACTTTTGAAGGCAAAACAGGAGTTTTTACTCCTTTTATAGTTGAAAAAATCCCCATCAATCTGTGGGGAAGAGACGTTTTACAACAATTGGGGTTAAAAATGAGTACTTCGGTTTTTTAAGCAGGGCTGCTGTTGAAGGCCTGCCAACACTTTCACCTATTCCTATCCAATGGAAAACTGATACACCAGTGTGGATAGAACAGTGGCCCTTAAGTAGCGATAAAATTCAGGCCTTATTAGATATAGTACAGGAGCAGCTTGAACAAGGGCATTTACAACCTTCTCTAAGTCCTTGGAATTCACCAGTGTTCGTTGTAAAAAAGAAATCAGGAAAATGGAGGATGCTCACTGATTTAAGAAAAGTGAACGAACAGATGGAAACTATGGGAACTCTTCAGCCTGGACTTCCATCTCCTACTCAGCTTCCTAGAGAAGGGCCTCTTTGGGTTATAGACATCAAGGATTGTTTCTATTCCATTCCTCTGGATAAGGAGGATATGAAGAGATTTGCCTTTTCGGTGCCCAGTGTCAATTTAGCTGAGCCTTATAAAAGATATGAATGGACGGTTTTGCCACAGGGTATGAAGAACAGCCCCACTATGTGTCAAATGTATGTTGCTGCTGCTCTTGCTCCAATAAGAAAAGCATTTCCAAAAGTTATGCTATTACATTATATGGATGATATATTGGGTTGTGCACCTGAGGAACAAATTCTAGAAGCATGTCTACAAAAAACCATAGAAACACTAAGATACTACAAACTTCATATCGCTACAGAAAAAATTCAAAGGCATGCTCCTTTTCAATATTTAGGATATGAAATATATCCTAAGGCACTTACACTACAAAAACTGTCTTTAAGAACAGAGAGGTTGAACACCTTAAATGATTTCCAAAAATTAATAGGAGATATCCAATGGATGCGTCCAGTATTAGGTTTAACTACCAATCAATTGCAACCCCTATATGACATTTTAAGGGGAGACACTGCTTTAAATTCACCACGCCGGCTTACAAAAGAAGCTCAAGAGACCTTGAGAGAAGTTGAACTGGCTTTATCCAATGTAGTTGAGAGAGTAACTCAAAAACCCTTGGAAATATCAGTTTTGCTACGAAAGAAGCACCCACAGCAGTCCTTCATCAAGGAGACAGTGTGATAGAGTGGGTAAACCTCCCAGCACAACCAGAACAAAGCCTTACGCCTTACCCAGTACTTGTGGCTAGAATTCTATTAAAGGCCATTAAGCGAGCAGTACAATTATCTGGGACAAGACCTGACAAGATATATACCTTCTATACAAATGCACAAATTAATGTATGCTGTGAAACCATCCCAGAGTGGTAGATTTTATTGGCCATGGCTCCAAATTTTGCACATGGATCTCCATTAAAGATAACCAGACTACTGCATAATTGGCAATGGATTTTTGAAGAGAAGGTTTCTAAGGTTCCTCTTGAAGGACCAACCATCTTTACAGACGCAGCCAAACAAAATATTTGTGCTGTATACTCTCATGATCTAACCGTAAAAAGAGTAGTCAGAACTCCTTTTCAGTCCACTCAGCAGAACGAATTATATGCGATCATGCTAGCTCTCACTTATTACCCAGGCGACATAAATATAATATCTGATTCAGCCTATTCAGTAGGTGTGGTACAAAGAATTGCCACAGCCCAAATAAAATTTGCAGCTTCTAATATATATCAGCTCTTCAAGGAACTTCAAGAGCAAGTGAGAAAGCATCCAGGAAAGATTTATATCCTGCATGTCCATTCACATAGTGGACTTCCAGGTCCTATTTTTGATGGAAATTCAAAGGCAGATAGCCTTTTAACTATGTTGGCCAGTACACCTTTATTTCAGGAGGCCCAGGAATCCCATTCTAAATATCATCAGGCTGCTCGAGCTTTGCGTTTACAGTTTGGGATTACAAGAGAAGAAGCTAGGAGCATAGTGAAAAGCTGCACAGCTTGCCTTCCCTTCCATGCTCCTACACTGCCTCCAGGGAAGAACCCTCGTGGTTTGAGACCCAATGAAATCTGGCAAATGGATGTGACTCATTATAAATCTTTTGGTCGTCTGTCTTTTATCCACGTTGTGGTAGACACCTTTTCAGGATTCACTTTTGCCATACCAGCAGCAAAAGAGACAGCCCGAGTGGTCACTGAATTCCTCATTCAAGCATTCGCAATTATGGGTATGCCACAAGAAATAAAAACAGATAATGGACCGGCATATACCTCCAAACATTTTGAACACTTTTGTGCACAGTATAAGATTCTACACACTACTGGCATACCCTTTAATCCTCAAGGTCAAGCAATAGTAGAAAGAAGAAACAGAGACATTAAGACACTCCTCCAAAAACAAAAGAAAGGGGAGCCACGGGTAACCCTAGAGAACTTCTAAATTTAGTTCTCTATACCATTAATTTTTTAATCTTTGATAAAGATGCACTGGCTCCAGCAGACAGGTTTTATAACCCACCAGAAGAGCAGTGTCCAGTGCGAGCAGCTCCACTATCTTTAGATAATCGCCAGGTGATGTGGAGAGACCCAGAAAGTGGTGAATGGAAGGGACCAGATAGGCTAACTGCTTGGGGGAGAGGATTTGCTTGCATCTCTACAGGTGGAGAAGGAATCAGATGGGTGCCTACGAGCCGCATTCACCTTGTCCATCGCAGAAAGATGGAGCAGACCCTTGAAACAAAGGAGAAGACCCAAGAAATATCGGGTGGTTCTGTTGCTGATTGTGCTCATAAGAATTATTAGATTCCTGGCACATGAACTAATGGACAATGGAATCCTATTGGACTGTTTCTAGGACTTATGGACATGTGTAAATTTTCAGATTGATTCTTGTTATTTGTTACATTACTACTAGCCTGTGTTATATTGCTATGTGCTCATGTAAATTATGTATAATGCCTCCCATATTGATGGATTTATGTATACCATGTATATCTGTTACAAAGTTCTGGCCCATATTGATGGATTTATGTGTACCCCCTCAGAAACCCCCTATGTTTTAAAACAAAAGAAAGGGGGAGATGTTGGAATCCTTACTAACTGCTAAGTAATTAGAGTTGATCTAATCTTACAAGAAGTTGTTTTGGCCAGAACCTGAAACAAGGTACTAAGTAGAACTAATCAAGACAAGGCTTGTGTTCCCACCTTTACTCAAAGTCCACACCTTAAAGCTCTTTGGGCCAGAGAGCACTATGGGAGAAAACCCATAATCCCATTCTCTCAGAAGGTTCACATATAAGGCGAGACAGCCATTCCAGAATACACTTTTTTCCTCTTGGCTGGCTGATCGCGCTAGACTCGAGAGAAACGACTCTGCTGCAGAGAACACTTTTGATGGACTTCAGTGGAGCTACGCCAGAAGCCCTCTCTCCGCGGCAAGTGTGGCTGGGCTCCCCAGAAGGAGATAAGAGAGATCTTCCATCTCTGTTGGAGGCAGAAGAAAGCAGAGGCAGAGGCTGAAGGACAGAACCTTTGGATTTGGAGACATCCGAAGGGCTCTAAGCCTCTAAACCGGCTGTCCTCTGAGAACAAACTCCAACATTTGAACTCTTAACAGGCATCTACTTGATTTCTAGTTCCTTTCCCCTACCAAAAAAAAAAAAAAAAGGCTCCTACAAATATTCTTCCACATGTGGGTCATTTTCCTTTTTTTTTTTTTTTTTTTTTATAAGATCTTTGAAATACAGGCCAGTGAAGATATTGCTGAATCAAAAGATATACGCAGTTTGATAGCCCTTTGGGCAAAATTCCAAATTGTTCTCCAGAATGGTTGGATCCATTCACAACTCCATCAACAATGTATCAGTGTTCCAGTTTTCCCACATCCCCTCCAACATTTGTCATTATCTTTTCCTGTCATCTTAGCCAATCTGAGAGGTATGTAGTGGTATTTGAGAATTTTCTTAATCTTCATTTCTCTGATTAATAGTGATTTAGAAGACCTTTTCATGTGACTAGAAATGTTTTCAATCTCTTCATCTGAAAATTGTCTGTTCATATCCTTTGACCATTTATCAATTGGAGAATGACTTAAATTCTTATAAAGGTGAGACAATTCGTTATATACTTTAGAAATGAAGCCTTTATTAGAATTATTGAATATAAAAATATTTTCCCAGTTTATTGCTTATCTTCTAATCTTGTCTGCATTAGTTTTATTTGTGCAAAATCTTTTTAACTTAATATAATCAACATTACTTATTTTGTGTTCAATACTCGACTTCAGTTCTTCTTTGACCGCAAATTCTTTCCTTCTCCATAGATCTGAGAGGTAAACTAAGTTTTGTTCTTTTAATTTGTTTATAATAAATCACTCTTTATTATCTGAATTTAGACCTTACTTTGGTATTTGAGGTTAAATGTGGATTAATGCCTAGTTTCTGCCACACTAGTTTTTAATGTTCTCAACTGTGTTTGTCAAATAGTGAGTTCTTATCCCCAAAACTAGGATGCTTGGGTTTATCAAACACTAGATTATTATAATCATTGACTATTTTGACCTGTGAAACCTAACCTATTCCACTGATCAACTACTCTGTTTCTTAGTATCAAATGATTTTGATGAATGTTACTTTATAATATAGTTTCAGGTTTGGTACATATAGGCTACCTTCATTTTTATTTTATTCATTAATTCTCCTTGAAATTTTTGACCTTTTGTTCTTCCAGATGAAATTTTGTTATTATTTTAATCTGTAAAATAATTTCTTGGGAATTTGATTTGTATGACACTGAATAAATAGATTAATTTAAATATTATTATATATATATTTTTATATTAGCTTATCCTACCCATGAGCACTTGATATTTTTCCAATTAATTAGATCTGACTTTATTTTTGTGGAAAGTATTTAGTAGTTATGTTCATATAGTTCCTGACTTTGCCCTGTCAGGTTGACTCCCAAATATTTTGTATTATTGACAAGTATTTTAAATGGGATTTCTCTTTGTATCCCTTGCTGTTGGACTTTGTTGATAATATATAAAAATGCTCATGATTGATTTTGTATCCTGCATATTTGCTAAAGTTGTGAATGGCTTCTAATATATATTTTTTTCTTATTGCCAAAGCTAACATTTCTAATATAATTGAATAATAATGGTGATAGTGGGCAAACCTATTTCACCCCTGATCTTAGAGAAAATGGTTCTAATTTATTTCCATTACACATGATGCTTGCTGATGATTTTAAATAGATGCTACTGATCATTTTAAGGAAACCTCCACTTATTCCTATACTTTCTATTGTTTTTAATAGGAATAAAATATTGGATTTTATCAAATACTTTTTCCTGCATTTATTGAAGTAATCATATGATTTTTGTTAGTTTGGTTATTTATATGGTCAATTATGTTAATAGTTTTCCTAATATTGAACGAACCCTTCAAACCTGGTATAAATTCTATCTGGTCATGGTGTATTACTCTGGGGATGAGTTTCTGTAATATCTTTGCTAATATTTTATTTAATTTTTGCACCAATATTAATTAGCAAAATTGGTCCATAATTTTCTTTCTCTGTTTTCATCCTACCTGGTTTAGGTACTAGCACCATATTTGTGTCATAAAAGGAATTTGGTAAGTCTCCATCTTTCCTTATTTTTCCAAATCATTTGCATAGTATTGGAATTAATTGTTCTTTAAATGTTTGGTAGAGTTCACATGGAAATCCATCTGACCCTGGAGATTTTTTCTTAGGGAGTTATTTAATAGCTTGTTCTATTTCATTTTCCAAAATAGAAATATTTAAGTAATTTATTTTCTCTTTTTTTAATCTTGGCAATCTATATTTTTGCATATATTTCTCCATTTCACTTAGATTATCAAATTTATTGACATATAGATGGGCCAAATGATGCCTAGTTATTGGCATAATTTCCTCTTCATTGGTGAAAAGTTATCCCTTTTCATTTTTAAAACTAACAATTTGATTTTCTTCTTTCTTTTTCTAATCCAATTAACTAAAGGTTTGTCTATTTTGGTTTTTTTTTTTTCATAAAACAAATTCTTAGTTTTATTTATCAATTCAATTGTTTCTTTACTTTCAATTTCATTTATCTCCTTCTTTATTTACAAATTTAAAATTTGATATTTAATTGGGAATCTAGCTTTTTCAGTTACAAGCCCAATTCATTAATCATCTATTTTTCTATTTTATGCAACTAAGCATGTAGAGATATAAAATTTCCCCTAAGAACGGCTTTGGCTACTTCCTACAAATTTTGGTATGTTGACTCATTATTGTCATTTTCTTGTTTGAAATTATTGATTGTGTCTATGATTTGTTGTTTTATCCAATCATTTTTTATGATTAGATTATTTACTTTCCAAATAATTTTTGGTCTATTTTCTCCTGGATTTTTATTGCATGGAATTTTTATTCCATCATGATCTGAAAAAATGCATTTACTATTTCTGTGGTTCTACATGTGATTTTGAGGTTTTTATGCTCTAATACTTGGTCAGTTTTTAAAAGTTCTGTGTACTGCTGAGGAAAAAAAAGTATATTTCTCATAAATGGTAGGAGGATGTGAACAGACAATTTGCAGATGAAGAAATTAACAGCATTTCTGATCATGTGAAAAGGTGATCTAATTCACTATTGATCAGAGAAATGCAAATTGAGACAACTTTGAGATACCACTACACATTTCTCACTTTGGCTAAGATGACAAGAAAAGAGAATGATGAATGTTGGAGGGGATATGGGAAAACTGGGACATTAACACATTGTTGGTAGAACTGTGAATGGATCTAGCCATTCTGGAGAACAATTTGGAAGTATGTTTAAAAAGTTATCAAACTGTGAATACCATACCCTTTCATCCAGCAGTGTTTCTATTGAGCCTTATTCAAAAGAGATCTTAAGGAGAGAAAGGGACCCACATGTTTGCAAAAATATTTGTGGCATCTCTTTTGTAGTGGCTAGAAACTTGAATCTGAGTGGATGCTCATCAGTTGGAACATGGCTGAATAAGTTATGGTATATGAATATTATGGAACATTATTGTTCTATAAGAAATGATCAGGAGGATGATTTTAGAGAGGGCTGGAGAGACTTATACGAACTGATGCTAATTGAAATGAGACGAACCAGATCATTGTACACAGTATCATCAATATTACAACAATCAATTCTGATGAATGGGACTCTTTCCAACAATGAGATAACTGATGCCAGTTCCAATGATTTTGTTATGAAGAGAGTGGGAACTGAGTATGGATCATAACATAGCATTTTTACTCTTGTTGTTCACTTGCTTTTTGCTTTCTCACTCATTTACTTTCCTTTCTAATCTGATTTTTCTTGTGCAGCAAGAGAATTGTATAATTATGTTTACAGATATTGGATGTAACATATATAAAATGTTTTGTATTGCTTGCCATCTAGGGGAGGGGGTGGAGGAAAGGAGGGAAAAATCTGAAACACAAGGTTATGCAAGGATCAGTGTTGAAATTTTATCCATGCATATGTTTAAAAATAAAAAGCTCTAAAAAAAAAAAGAAAGAAAAGAAAAAGTATATTCCTTTCTTCTCCATTCAATTTTCTCCAAAGGTCTACCATCCATGACTTTTCTAGGATTCTGTTTACCTTCTTAATTTCTTTCTTATTTACACTATCAAAATTTTAGAAGGCTCATGCATCAGTAGATATTTTGTCTAATTTTTTCCCATTTGATGAGTTTCCTTTTTCAGGTGTTTTCAATTTAGGTAAAAGGTTTTTATTTTTATATAACTAAAAGATCTCTATTATCTTTTTATGGTAACTATTACCCATTATTTATTTAGGATTATTACCCATAGTTGTACTTATAAAATATACCTCAGGATGCATTGATATAAAATGAGACAATTTAAACATAGGAAAACTTCAAAATCCCATGATATGTTTAAACATAATATTAGTTAATGTATATATACCTGTTGGGTAATTCATGAATAAAAGTTAGGAGAAAATGTATAATTATGGTGGTAAACATTTTGATTAGAATCATTGAATGAAGAAGAAAGATTATTTTGGTGGTAGTACACTAATTATCTTCTAGCCAAAAGATATTAGTTGATAAGTTGTAAAGATAGATTATAGGTTTCAGGACTGAGAGAGAGTAAGATATAGTAATAATAACAAATATCTACTGTCTAGTAATCAGTTGTAGATAATCTATATTAAATTCAAAACACCTGAAAAATTCTTGATTTTCCTATTTGGAAATTTCTTCTGTCACAAAGTAAATGAATCAATGAAAAGAAAGCACTGTTTTTGAACTCAAATTGAATACTAAGATTGAACTGTTTGCTAAAAGACTTTTGACAGAATAAAATTATATTCTGTAGAGTTTATAGTTGAAGAATGGAAAGCTGGATAGTGCCATGTGTACACTAGATTTTAGGAGAGGTGATTTCAAAGAGTTCAAATAAAGGGTAGGTGTGATATCATAGTTGAAAAAAAGTCAACCTCAGAAATATAGAAAGATGACAAAAATAGATTGTTGATGATATAAACAAAATGACAAAAAAGGGAATAATTGGATATAACAATTATGTAGCTGTGTAGAAAATGTAGCTAAAATTGTTAATGAAAAAAGTCATCATTTTTCAAGTTAGTGTCTTCTAATCTTGGCTCTGCAAACTTCATCTGTGACTGTGACATGATTAATTGATTTCTCTGTATCCAGTTTCTTAATTCTAGGAAGAGATTAAACTCTATAATCTCTAAATTTCCTTCCACCTTGAAATCTATAATTCTCAGAAACACTTCAGATTTTAAAAGAAAATAAGGGGGGAAAGAAGGGAAAATAATTGAGAATAAATATAAAAGGAGAGCATAGTTATTTTAAAAGATGGGAAACAATGTTAACTTGGAATAAACTAAAATCCGCAAAAGGTGTTTTGAAAAAAAAATAAACCTCCACAAGGTGCTACAAATAAGTCAAAGCAGTGATTGTACTGCTACATGGAATAGATAGAATAAGGATCTTGACAAGTAGAAAGAAGTCAAAGCCATGCAAATCTTAGTTTTTCTTTTTTTTAATCTATAAAACATCGTCTTTCAAAATAATATACATAACAAATATGTTCAGTACAGGAATGAAACTCGAGACACATGAGGGAATGATAAGAAAATACTCAGCTGAGTCTCAATGAATTCAAGACTAAAGGCTTGACAAAGTTTACAATCAGGGTACTGAATGACCTAATATGATATTTTAAGAACTGAACAGGGGGTAGTTTCCACAGTTTTCTAAAAATTAAATTAGAAAGATACAAAAAGTGAAACAAATTAGAAAAATAAAATTGAAATCTGAGAAATGGAGGCTAGAATGCAGAACAAGGAAACAAACTAATATAAAGGAAAATGTAATCAGGGGTGAGGAATTCAGACTTGAAAATAAAGGGAGAATGTACTGAAGGGTGAGGATTTAGTAAAAGAAAATACATTGAACAGGGCAGCTAGTTGGCGCAGTGGATAGAGCGCCAGACCTGAAGTCAGGAGGACCTGAATTCAAATCTGATCTCAGGATACTTAACACTTCCTTGCTGTGCAGCCCTGGACAAGTCACTTAACCCCAAATGCTTCAGGAAAAAAAAATTGAAACACATTGTAAAGTGTACTCAGAGGTGGGGAAACACATTGTAAAATATAATTACAAATGGGGATTTGGAAAGAAGATGGGGTGATGGGATCAGAGGAGTATACATGTATACTTGGAATTAGATTTTTCAGATAGAATAGTATTCAGCCAATAGGGAATAAGGGGAAGGACTAAACTATGTTCAAAAAAGGTGAATGGCAAGGGAGAAGAAGTATTGTAATCAAGATTTGAGATTCACACTCACCTGGGAGTTTTACATTCTCTGGATAGCTTGTGATCTCTGTGACACTCAGCTAATGGGGCATCAGGAGAGAGACTTGTGTTTCAGGTATTAAAAAGGTCAGGTATTGATTCCAAACATTTCTTTTCTATAGGTTACCCACCTCTGTAGCTGTGTAATCAAAGAATTTTAACTTCATCTCTCCCAAGTCCAGTGGAATTATTTCTTAAAATGGGATCACTGAAGAACTGTCAATTTATTATTAGATAATTATTTTTAATAATAGCTTTTTTTTATTTTCAAACTACAAGCAAAGATAGTTTTCAATATTCATCCTTGCAAAACCTTGCATTCCAAATTTTTCTCTCTCCCCGTCCTAGACAGCAAGTAATCCAATATAGATTAAACATATGCAATTCTTCTAAACATATTCCCATCTATATTATGCTGCACAAGAAAAATCAGATCAAAAAAGGGGGGGAAAAAGGGAGAAAAAAAAAAAACAAGCAAATAACAACAAAAAAGGTGAAAATACTATGTGGTGATCCATATTCAGTCCCCTGAGTCCTTTTTCTGAATGCAGATGGCTCTCTCTCCATCACAGGTCTATTGGAATTGATCTGAATTACCTCAATATTGAAAAGAGCTAAAATCATCACAGGTGATCATCATATAATCTGGTTGTTGCTCTGTACAATGTTCTCTTGATTCTA
Organism: Antechinus flavipes; assembly: GCF_016432865.1. Classification (NCBI taxonomy): domain Eukaryota; kingdom Metazoa; phylum Chordata; class Mammalia; order Dasyuromorphia; family Dasyuridae; genus Antechinus; species Antechinus flavipes. Next base: position 139,106,495 of record NC_067402.1, on the reverse strand, counting down.
CTTACTTCACTTAGCATCAGTTCAGTTTGGTCTCTCTGCCAAATAATTTTTTAAAAGTCTTTGAGAGCATTTATACTCTAGATTTTTATTTCAAATAGATATGTAAGATAGGTATGTCCATATACATTTTCCAAACGTATAGATGTGGCTGGTGGGTAGTATAGATAGCATCTGTGTAATTGAATCCAAAGACCTGCTCGTGAAGTGAATGTCTTTTTTTTTTTTAGAAAGGATTGTCAAGCAGGTAAAGTAGGAACTAAGTGACATCTGAGATCTGTTTTAACACTACAATATTTCTTCCCCTGTGCTCTGGGTTCCTTTGAGTTGACAATTGTCATGGTTCATAGACACAGTATCATCAATAAATTTCTGGAAGATTTTTAGAGGCCAAATTTTCCAATGAACTCATTTCCTATATAAATAACAGACCAAGAGAAATGAATTAATTTATGTTACATATTTAATATGTTAAATAGCAGAGCCAGGATTTGCACCTTTATTTCCTGGTTCCAAATCCAGCATTCCTTTACCTTTTCTCTATAATTTCTGCATTTGATTATCATAAACTGCTTAAGAATAAAAGTCATAATCCAAATACACTTTGGGATACAAAATTTCTGTGTTCCTAAACAAAACAAATCCGATAATTGATAAATTTATATTGGTTTTTACAAGGCAGGATCAGATATACAAGTTTTTTTGGACATGTTCACAATAAGTATAACCAAAAATTATGAGTGCTTAAATGATATCTTTAACATACATATACATAGGCACAGACATGCAATAATTTATGCATATATACACACATACATAGATGGATAAATAGCTGGGTATATGCATGTTAAGGACAAACAAATGTATTTTCTCAGAAAATGAACATGAGACTCCAATTAATTATCTCATTTTTCTTATTTGTTCTTATCTTATTTTAAGAAATCTGAATATTAATATTATCACTATACATGTAAGAGCTGTATGATAAATGATAAAATGTAAATGAAAATCTTTTTATTAAATGCACTAATTATGTTGTTTTTTATTTGAGAAAGGTAACATGATAGAACTCTAAATAAAATGGAAGGAAAGGAAACGTGAGTTTCTGTCCTAAATTGATAAAAGTTTTGAAATACATTTCACATCATATTTTTACATTTTCAAAATAAATCTATTTCCTTTTTTAGCCATCATCTCTGTAATTTAACAAACTCATTTTAACCAACATTTATTAATGTTTGAATAAATGAATAGTTTCCATTATTTCTAAGATCAGAAGCCAATTTTTAAAAATGCATTCATTTTTTCAAGTAAGGCATTCTTTTGAAATAGCAGAAAATATAAGATATTTTAATGAAAGAAATTGTCAGTTTTTATTTTACTTAGAAAGCTCTACATTTTATTTAACACCCTTTTCTTTATTCACATTAAAAGGAAGCCACAAAACTCAATTAAATGTGGGTGCATAGAGTAAGTAGCCATGTGTCACAGACTGCCATTTAGACAGTACTCACTGTCACAAAGAACCCAGAAAATTGTTCTTAGAAACAAAAAACTAAATTCATCTTGACAAAATAAAAAATAATATATTTTATTTGGACCTGAAAATATTAATGTGTCTCAGTTGTGGTAAGGCTATAAGCAAAGTACTGATGTTTTTCAATCAATTTGGATAAACTAAATGAAATCCATTAGTGAAAAATTTATAAAAGTTAACCTTCACATTTGTTTCTCTATATGAAAACAAATAATCAAATCAATAGTGAAGGTTTAAATACTGGATTTAAATTTTAAGGTAAATGCATAAGGTCTAAATAAGTAGGTTGAATATTATTAATGCCAAAAAGTAATTACTGAATAATAATAATAATAATAATAATATGTCTATTCTTACATCTATATAGAATCTTCATAAAATGATCTATACACTCATTGCAGGCATCCTCAATGAGCAGTAAACATAGCTTTCAAAAGCAATATTTTAAACAAAGGACCACATTTTTATGGCTTCTTAATTGCTAATTAGGTACAGAAAATAGAAGATCCCTTTGTGCTTATTTTCTGGTAATTGTGAAAATAAAAATTCTAAATTTTATAGGAACAAATTTTTATCTTAAAGGCATTGTTAAAATCATCTATCTCCCATATATCAAAAACATTAAGGATTCTTTGGATGATAAAATAGCTTAAATTCCCTGTTTAAATAATGCTATGATTTTTTTTAAGAAAATGGCTTTTATTAATGCAAGCCTAACCCTTTATATAAAATGTATTTATTTAAAATTTAAATGCAAAATAAGAAAAAAAAATGGAAAAAGACCAAAAAAGGGGAAAAAAACCCTTGTCATGTGTGAACCAATAGAATATAAGGGAGAATTCAAAATATGTAACAACAAATTTCCATTTCAAGAAAGCTTATATAATTATTGGAGATGTATTTATAACTGTCTTTTTCTTGATTCTTTGTAGGTTTTCTTTTATTTTCTACTCTGTATTTTTACTTTATTCTTTTCCTTTTGCTTATGATTTATGCATGTTTATGTGTGTGTGTGTATATATATATACAATGTATGTGTATATATAATTCATATATACAGACATGCATATTCCTACATGCATACATACTTGTACTCACACATATGCATACATATGAGCATACATATACATAAAATAATATTAATATGGCTGACATAGAATGTAAATTTCTCTCTTGATTGAATATATTTGTTTGACTTTGAGATCAATGTTTACTATCCCTATTTTTTTTTCCCAAATAAATTCTACTCCTGATCATGGTTATTGAATTTGTGTATATCTCATTTCCTATCCCTTCTAACTCTTCTACTATGCTTCTATCATTAAATTGCCTTGCAATTACTTAATATCCCTGCTACTCTACTCTCAACTCCAATTAATCTACATATCCTTCTGTAAACCACTTACCTTATCCCATATTTTCCCTTACTTTTCATTCCTTTCTCATGAAACACCTTATCCCACTCCATTTAAATTTCACACCCTTCTATACCTTGCCTTATCCTATTCTCTCCCCAAATACTATGATTATAAAATTCAGATGAGACATAAAACAGCTGTCTATTTACCAAAGAAATCTATCACCATGATTAAAGATATCTAGAGCATAGTTAAACTCAGGTGAGACCCATGATTTCTTTTCTTTCTTTCTTTCTTTCTTTTTATTTTTTTATTTTTTTATGGCTGTCATTGTGTTTGTTAGTTGCATTAAACCCAAGTGAGTGAAAATTGTACATTGTTCAAATTTAAACCAGCATTTGAATAATCAATCTATAGAACTTCTTTCATAGAATACATCTTTGACAATATCCATGGACATAAGATACATGCTCACAAAAGAAAGGAAAGTGGGGGGGGATTTCAATTCAATAATACCAGTTAAATACTTACTGGGTATTATATACTGTGATAAGAGCTACAAATATGAAAAAGTAAGATAGTGCCTATCTTTAAGCAATTTATATCTTATTGGAGGAAGGAGATAAAACATAGAATTAAAACTGAAAATCAGAGGATTGTATACCAAGTGGTCATTGACATAGGACATTATATTTTGAGGAGTGGACCACAAATAGAGAGCTGATAGAAAATGAAGAATTATTTACAAATTTATAGGCCCTCTTTACAGGAATGTATTGGAAGAGGTTTATTATTTTACCCATCAATTTTTCAATAAGAAGAAAAAAGCAACTGAGAGAGATGAGAAAATATTGAGTATCCAAATAATGACTCAGAGTTTTGCTAAGATTTCAGGTAATCACTTTATACTGGAGGAGTCATGAAGTTCTCTAAAGTAGAAATCATATGGAGTTTGTGATGAAAAAATGGAGGAGAAACTGACATTTATGAATTGAAAAGCCTCTTTGCTGATTCCAAAATTTCCATAAATACAATTTTTTCATAGTGATATTATATCAGGATTGTAATATCACTGTAAAATAAGAAATGTAACTACTCCAAAGAAGTTAACCAGACTATCCCTCAGAGAATAATAAAGAGGAATTGGGTGGGTTGTGACAGTGACAACACTGAAACATTGAAAGAATTCTAAAGAAGTTTTAGATTAAAATTTACAGTATAAGAATTGTGTAATAAGAGAGGAAGATGGACTAATTACATGGCAAGAATGAGCGGTGATAAATAAACAGTGAGAGTGCTCTCAGAGCACATTTTAAATTTCAGAGAAACATGAAATTGATCCCCCATTACAAACTTGAGAGAACATAGTCAAGTGTTGCACCAGATTGGAAGGTGTGAATTACTGTGTACGTCTTTTAAAGGAATTCTTGAATGTCTAACATAACATTCATCTAGCTAAATGCCTAACACATAAGATCCAGTTTATAAGTGCTGTTTTTTTTAAATATATATATATATATATATATATGTATGTATGAATGTATGTATGTATATATTTTTTCCAAAGCACACAGCATGCTATGCTTTGTGTAAAATTACATATAATAACTTCTCATGACATATCTGGGTAGTTTGATTTAGGTTATTGATTTGTGATAATGCTTTCATCAACCATCCTTTGATTGAGGGCTTGGAAAGCCTGAATTTTCTTTAATTCTCTTCCTTGCTCTGTTGTATAACCTCAAGCAAATGTTATCCCCGATCTTTATATTTTTTAACTTCTCCAGAGAATATGAAGATAATGATAACGCATCTGTGTTTTATTACTTTTAGATAAAGTTTGCAGAGTTTTACATTTGTAGTTATAAATCTATATATGAGGCTTGGTGTGCTATTAATTATTAGTGTCCCACTTAGGTAAATGGAGTGGTAGGAAAACACATTCATTCTTCATTATGCCAGGCAAGTGAAGTCCAACTCTATTACAGTCATTTCTAAGTATTACCTCCCATTACTCCTTAATTTTAAGCACCAATTTTCATTTTCACACTAGATTTATTGAAATTTGTATAAGAGAACATAGGGGTAGATTCAGAGACTGAGAGATGAGAGACTGTTGGATTTTAACAACCCTTATGTAATCCTAAACTGTTAGAGGCAGAGGGACCTTTGGAGATCTCAAAATCAATGAATTATAGAATCTTGAAGTTGGAAAAAACCCTTAAGGTGACATCTGATCACAAATGTATATTAAAAAGTATGCAGCATTGGCACATGTGGCAAATTATCATAGTAATTGTATTTGGAAACTTCTACATTCTGAAGTAACCTTTTCTACTTTTGAATTATTCTGATTTTTGGAGAGTTTTGTAATTTGCCAAGCCTATATCTATCTGAAATTTCCATCTAATTCTTTGTTTTTTTCTTTGTTCTCTGGAGGTAAGCATGGTAAAATTTATCCTCTCATATAGGAGAGCTTTTTAAATATTTTTTTAATATTCCAAATGAAATGCCTCCCTTTATTAATTTTTTTAAACCAAGCTACATATTCCCTTTTTCTTCTGATTTTCATATATCATGGTATCACCACTTTGAAATCCCTCACCAACAGAGGCATACCACTCTGGGCTCTCTTTGGTTTGTCAATAACCTTTTTTAGATATAGCACCCAGAATTAAAATAATATTATGGGTATAATCTGACAGGACAGAGAATGATGACACTGTTGCTTCCTTTCTTAATGCTTGGCTGCTTAGCCAGATACACTAACTTTTTGAGTATCATACCTTATTGTTTACTTATTCATACTGATCTCATAGCCTGCTAAAGCTCAAAAAACTTTTTGAGATGATCTGTCTTATACTTGTGGAATTGATTGTTTATAACCACAGTGGTAATCTCAGTTTGTCACTATTCAATTGTATTTTTTTTTTTTTTTTTTTTTTTTAGATTCAGTCTAAGGCTGTGGAAATTTTGCTGTATCCTGACTTTGTCATTCAAAGTTTTAGGGATTTCTAACTTTCAGTCATTTAAAAACTTGCTACGCATTCTATCTAAATCTTTACCTAAGTAAATAATAAACATGTTAAATGTCATTGATGAAAGCCCAGATCCCTAGGGCACTTCATCTCAAAGCTTCCTACATGTTGTCATCCCATTCCTTATATGGACTCTTTGATTTTGGTAACTCCACTTGTTCTGAATCCCTCTCATTGTAATATTGCTTAATTCAAATTATTCTCATAAGAATATTAATTCTATTGACAAATACTTTATCAAATATTCTACTAAAATATAGATAAACTATACTTAGAGAATTTTTTAAAATTCTCTCAGGTTAGCAAACCCTGAACAAAGTGGGAGGAAATAGTTTTGTTAACCTAACACTGTAAATACTAGTGGGGTTGCTTATAATTTACTCATCTTTGTTACCCTTCTGTTGTATAAGTTGCCTCTTATTCGTGTCTGTCTCTTTGTGGTCCCATATGGGGTTTTGCTGGCAAAGATTCAGGGGTGGTATTGACATTTCCTTCTTTAGCTCATTTTGCTATAGGGGAGAACTGAATCAAATAGTAAAGTAACTTTCATAAAGTAAATACAGAGTCTTCTTGATTTCAGTTTTGGCAATACATTTACCACCTTGCTTCTACATTACTAACCATGCATTTACTAATAAACCTAGAAATGAAGTTAAGTTCATTGGTATATGGTCTGTAAAATGCATTCCTTTCTTCTTTTGGAAATCAGGACATTATTCCTCCTCTCTTCTATTCTGCAGCATCTCTAATTGAATAATCTCATTTTATAGATGAAGATCCTGAAACTTGGAAGAGTAGTAATGTGACTCATTTATGGTTGCCCAGCTACTAAAGAGCAGAAATGCACCTGCAACTTATGTTTCTTCATACTAATTTCAGACTTCTTTTATTAAGCCACACAATAGTGCTGTGTTGGCCAAAATGCTCTGGTTCACTCCCAGAGTGAACTACAATCCCGCAGAGACTATTGTTTTAGTAATCAGATGATGAGGCTACTTTTCAAAAGAAAACATATGCACTTAGGAAAATTATAATTAGTATGATGTAACTCACTTTATACAATAGATGTGTTCCTGAAAATCTGTCCCCAAATCATAAATCTATAAAACAACATATTAAATGCTTTATAGGATCTGGATGTTTTTTAAAAATCCATAAGGTATGCTTTAGTTAGTACAAAATTAACTTTTCTCTTAATTTTCAAGAGAGAAAGAAATAGAGGCACAAAGACAGAGATAGAGATAGACAAACAAGGGATAGAGTCAGACAAACAGAGAACCTGTGATTACATTGATATAGAGAACTGGATGAAGGTACTCTTTTTTCTAATGGAGGTTGCAGTCTTTTCTGCACATTTTAATCTCATAGAGTTACTTTGAGCAATGATAATTTAAATTACTTACCTAGGATCCTGCAATTATCATGTGCCAAAGACCAAATTTGTTTACTGGTCTTTCTAATTCTAAAATGAGATTTCTATAAACTCTACCATACTACCAAACTCTCTCATTTATTTTTTGCAATAATTAGATTTATTTTAAAGCATTTTAAATGCATTCTGTTTTCTTTTATGGAGCCTGAACACATGACCATTTGATAGCATGGCACTAAGGAAATCAGTAAGCAGTTAGCATGTTAAAAGCAAATATTGTCCTAAAGGGAAGATTCAGATCAGGAATATGGAGGCGCTAACCTCTAAATCTGTACCAGATGTTCTTTTGAAGTCCTTTGTAAGTATCACACTCTATGATACCATGCATTAGGGCAGGAATGAAATTTCAGAGACAGGAAGCATAACTGGAACAACATTTACAAGTTTGAATTCAGAAGGGAAAAACAACAATGAGTTATGTGGTTTAAGCTGTACCATCTCTCTATACTAAAGAGATCCTTTCTATCCTATTTTCCCATAAGAATTTCAAACAGTAGTGGGGCTTAAATATCCAGAGGGTGCAGAGATGAGTTCAACTTCTGAGCCGGTATTAGGAAACACAAAATGTTCCTGGGGAAGAAAGCATGATACTGTGGGATCCAAAGTTAGAAAATAAATTGAAGAAATGCTGTATAGGAAGAATATAAGCAATTGAGACCCACTTAAATATATGTACACAAGCAACTCCATAGACCTAATTCCTGGGCAAATATTATTATCATGAAAAAATCTCATTGTTGAATAGTTTTGTTTTGTTTTGAAATGGAGTGTTAAATGTTTTGTCTGGGGAAAACTGGGCATCTGGAAATCTTATGCATAATCAGCCTCTTTTTCCATTTTGCTTCACACTTGACTGAGTTGATTTAGACACAATAATTCCTGTTAGTCCTGTGAGAGTTTTCTTCCAGAAGCAGCTCACTTGAGATCAGGGTGCAAAGGAGATGTGACAATTTGAAAATAGAAAGATGTATTTCTGGAGGCACGTGCACATGCCATCTCACTCCTCTATTAGTGAATACATCTGTCACCAGTATTACTGTTCTTGAGGCCATTTCAGGTTGTCTTCAGTAATAAAGAAACCCTTGTGGAGATACTCTCTAGCAACATCCTCTTCAGGTTTTGTAGATTTCACCTACTCAGCTGCTTGTTGAAAACCAGAAGAGAAAATTCTCATCACCAAAATTCTGGTATTGCTAAATGCTTCAGCTTCAATATCAGATTAGATTTTATTATTCTGATGTTCATATGCCACCTAATGAATTGTCTAATGATTGTGTCTATTGATAGTGATTACCCAGATACTACAAAAATGTGGGAAGATTTTCAATATCAGGAATGCTCTTTAAGTAGGAAAACTGCCAAAATCCATGTTATAAAATTTGACTATGCTGCTCATATTCTGTAATCTTGGAAAAAGAGAAATCCCATATTACTTATTTCTTTGTTTCCTTAGTTCCCAAAGGAAGATACTTTAGGTTTCTGATTGAAATGCACTTCAAATTACAGGTATAATAGACACCTTCAGTTATTCAATTAATAAGCCCTTATTAAGAACTATGTGCCAGATAATTTTTAATTACTTGAGAAACAAAGCAAATGGGGAAACAGTCCCTTCTTTAAAGGTACTTACATTCTAATAAGCAGGACAATTTGTACTTATATAGGGATTTATAAAACATATACAAATTAAATACATTATATAATAAAGAGAAAGATAATAAATGGGGGAATGAAGTTAAGTTTCTGCTACGAGATGTCACTTGAGGTAAAATTTGAAGAAAGCCAAGTATTTCAAGATACAAAGGTGAGGATAAAGAGTATTCTAAGATTAGATGTAAACAATACAAAAGAACAGAGCAAGTGAGAATGTTGTGTATGAGAGAAATTGCAAATAAGGATGTATTAGAATATAGAAATGTGAATGTGTATAATGTGTAAATGGACGGAAAAGATGGGTAGAGTATAAACAATAAAAATTTATTAATGCCGAACAGAGGAGTTTCTATTTGATCCCTGAAGTAAAAGGAAGCTATGGATTTATATTAAGAGCAGGAGGTGTGGTTAAATGACTGGGTATACATCTTAGGAAAATCACTTTAGCAACAGTATGCAAAGAGATGAGAGGGAAGGAAAAAACTTAAGTCAAGAAAAACAGCAAGCTTGTAGGTCATTGGTGATGAGAGCCTGAATTATGGTGGTGATTTTATGAATATAAAGAAGAAAATGTATAGGAAAGGGACTGTGAATATAGAAATGACATAATTTGGTAAATTCTTTTTTAAAGTATGAAATAATTGAGAGTGAGTAGCTGAAGATGACAAACTTGGCTTTTCTCAGCATACTGATATAGTCAACAGACAGTAACAAAATAGGTTTGGGTAGAAAAAAGATCTTTGTTTTTGATACAATTGATTTTGAAGTGCAACACGACTTCTAGTCCAAAATGTCCACTTAATGATGTGATGATGTAAGACTGGATCTCAGAAAAGAGACTAGAGTTGTGAATAATCTGAATAAAAATACTACTTGAACATATGGGAACTAAAAATCTCACTAAATTAAAGTGTGTGGAAAGAAGAGGACCAAGAAAAAAGCCTTGGGGAATTCCTAAAGTTAGTGATTTTGACATGGAGGTTGATCTAAATGGAGGGACTGAGAAAAAACAATCATACAGATAGGAGGAGAATCAGGGGAGAAAACAAACTGATGAAAATCAAGGGAACAGAGATTTTTTTTTTTTTCAGTTGTATTTGACTCTTGGTGACCTTAGATCACATACCTGTTTGCCTCAGTTTCATCATTTCATTCAGTAAAAATGAGCTGGGGTAGGCAATGCAAACCCCTCCATATTTTTTGCCAAGAAAACCTCAAAGGGGTCATGAAGAGTCAGATATGATTGAACAACAACAACTAGCTCTCTCATGAGAAGAGAAAGGAAACTGAGAGGACAGGAAGGCGTTGGGTCTCAAAAGCTGACTTAAATGGCATTATGAGGAGATTCAGGTGATTGATTTATCCTGATTGAGATCTTATTCCATGGATTTCAAAACAAGTGGAGGTCCGGCCCCTGATCTCAAGGGTCATCTAGACCAGGGCTTCTTAAACTTTATTTTTTCCATTTGCAATTCCTTTTAATCTGGGAAATTTTTACATGACCCCAGGTATATTGGTATATAAAATAGGTATACAAATCAAACTTTCCTCATTATAAATAATAATTTCACAACCCCCACTTTGGTTATATAACTCCATCTGAGGTTGTAACACACAGTTTAAGAAGCTTTGATCTAATCAAGCTCATATACAAAGGAATTCCTAGTGTTATCATTCCTAAGAAGATCCATTCAACATATGCTTGAAAATCTTCAGGAACGGGTAATATGCCACAGCTTGAAGCATACCATTACTCTTTAGAAAACTATAATTACTGATTGATGATGGACAGAAGCAGCTACACCCAAAGAAAGAACACTGGGAAATGAATGTAAACTATTTGCATTTTTGTTTTTCTTTCCATGTTATTTTTATCTTCTGAATCCAATTCTCCCTGTGCAACAAGAGAACTGTTCAGTACTGCACACATATATTGTATCTAGGATATACTGCAACATATTTAACATGTATAGGACTGCTTGCCATCTAGGGGAACGGGTGGAGAGAGGAAGGGGAAAAATCGGAACAGAAGTGAGTGCAAGGGATAATGTTGTAAAAAATTACCCTTGCATGGGTTCTGTCAATAAAAAGTTATTATAAAATAAAAAGAAAAGAAAAGAAAAAAAAAAAGAAAAGAAAACTATAATTACAAAGAAGTTTTTTTTTTTTAATTTGTCTCCCTTATAACAATATATTGTCTCTTTGCAATATCCCCCAATGTTTTTAATTCTTTCCTAAATATGGTGAATTCTAGCAAGAGTTTTTTTTCATGGAAGAGGAAGCCTTGAACATATTTATAGGTAGTAGAGGAGGATGTAATGAATAGAGAGATAATGAAGGTTGGGTCAGGGATGATAATAAGAACAATCTACCTGATAAGAGAAGAATTATAAGTCTATGAATTTGTGAACTGAAAAAATATGTAATTTCTTAATCTCTGCCCTACTTACTATATAATCTTATTATCAGGGTAAAATTAGATACTCTACATAAAAGCAAATTTTATGTTACAAAATTATAAGTTTAAAAAGTAGGAATTTCTTCTTAAAAGAATCATGGATTAAAATTTGAAAGAGGTCTTACAGATCATACAAATAAATTCTCTTGTTTTGCTGTTAAAAATATTTAAGCTCAACTTAGCTGCACCTTTTCCAAATTTGTACATGTAGGAAGTGAAATAAATATTAGTTCAATCTACATCACTTGATATCAAATCTGGATTCTTTTCATTATAAAACTTATCAATCAATCAATAATCATTCAATAAGTGCCCACTTATGTGGTGACAGGCACTTTGTTAGGTCCTAGGAAGCCTGATGAGTTTCTCCTTTGATGTTCTTGTTTACTCCTAGGAATTAACTTATCACATTTATGCAAATGATTCCCAATTCTAGATATCATGCCCTAGTCTCTGTCTGAATGCATATAGAATTGCATTGGTTTTCGGAAGTGCATCTCTACTGAGAAACACCATCAATTAAAAAAAAAAAGTTTATTGTTTCATTTATTTTTGGTTATATGTGTACATTATTTTTTTAAATACACATTTCTTTATGAATCATGTTGAAAGAGAAAAATCATAACAAAAGGGGAAAGAATGAGACAGAAAAAAAAAGAAACAGAAAAAAAAATTTGAATATAATGTGTTAATTTACATTCATTGTCCATAGATCTCTCTCTGGATGCAAATGGTGTTTTTTATTCAAAATTTATTGGGATTGCCTTAGTTCACTGAACTACTGAGAAGAGGGAAGTCTTTTATAATTAATCATTGCAAAATCTTGCTTTTATTGTGTACAATGTATTCCTGTTTCTGCTGGTTTTATTCAGTATCAGTTCATGTAAATCTTTCCAGATCTTTCTAAGATCAGCTTGTGCATCATTTTCATTGATCAACAATAATCCATTACTTTCTTTTTTTTTTTTTCCATAGCCAAGGGGCAAAGCTCTAATTCAATAGTAATGCCTTTACAAAAGCAGGCAGAATTGCATTACTTTCATGAATGATAACTTATTCAGTTATTTCCCAATTGATGGGCATTTACTCATTTTCTAATTCCTTGACATCATAAAAAGCCCTGCTATAAACATTTTTGCACATGTGGCTCCTCTTCCCTTCTTTATGATTTCCTTAGGATCCAGATCAAGGGGTAGCACTGCTGGGTCAAAGGGTATTCACAGTTTTATAGTCTTTGGGGCATAATTCCAAATTGCTCTCCATGATGCTTAGATCATTCCATAACACCACCAACAATGAATCAGTCTCCCAATTTTCTCATATCCCCATCCAACATTTATCATTCTTTTTTCCTGTGATCTTAGCCAATCTAAGAGGTGTGAGGTGGTATCTCAGAGTTGTTTTAATTTGCATTTCTCTAATCAATAGTAATTTAGAGCATTTTTTCATATGACTGACTATTGATGGCTTTAATTTCAGCATCTGAAAATTTTCTGTTCATATTCTTTGACCATTTATTAATTGGGAATACGTTATATTCTTAGAAATTTCACACAATTCTTTATATATTTTAGAAATGAGGCCTTTATCAAAAATACCGGCTTCGCATAAATTTTTCCCAGCTTTGTACTTCTTGTTTCTGTTGGTTTTGTTTGTGCAAAACCTTTTTTTAATTTAATGTGATTAAAGGTGTCCATTTTGCCTTTCAAAATTTATCTTTCATTCTTCTTTGGTCATTAAATTCTCCCTTTTCCAAAATATGATAGGTAACCTATTCCTTGCTCTCCTAATTTGTTCACATTATCATCTTTTATTTCCATACCATATAGCTGTTTTGACCTTATTTTGCTATGGGTGTGAGATATAAGTGTTATGTTAAGTTCCTGACCTATTTTTTTTCCCAATTTTCCAAGCAATTTTTGTGAAATAGTGAGTTCTTATCCCAGAAGCTGTAGTGTGGGGATTTATCAAATACTAGTTTATTACAGTCAATGATTATTGTGTCATATGTATCCAATCCACTGACCCACCATTCTATTTCTTAGCCAGTACCAAATGGTTTTGATGACTGCTGCTTTATAATAGAATTTTAGGTCTAGTACTGCCAAGGTACCATTCTTTGTATTTTTTTTTTCATTAATTCCCTTAATATTCTTGAGATTTTGTTCTTCTCAATGAATTCTGTTATTATTTTTCCTATCTCTATAAAATACAATTTTTGGCAGTTTGATTAATATGGCACTGAACAAATAGACCAATTTAGGTAAAATTGTCATTTTTATTATATTGACTCTGCATGAACATTTGATATTTTCCCCATTTTTTTACATCTAACTTTATTTGTGTGAGAAGTATTTTGTAATTGTGTTCACATAGTTCCTGAATTTGTCTTGGCAGATAGATGCCCAAATATTCTATTTTGTCTATACTTATTTTAAATGTAATTTCTCTTTCTATCTCTTACTGATGGGCTTTTTCAATAATATATAGAAATGCTAATGATTTTATATCCTGCAACTTTGCTAAAGCTATTGTTTCAATGTTGTGCTTGGATGATTTTCTAGGATTCTCTAAATATATTATCATATCATCTGCAAAGAGGGATAGTCTTATTTCCTCATAATCTATTTTAATTCCTTTAATTTCTTTTTTATTGCTAAAGCCAATATTTTAGTACAATATTGAATACTAATAGTGATAATGGCCATCCTTGTTTCACTCCTGATTTAATTCACTCCTGACATAGAATGTGTCTAGCTTTTCTCCATTACAAATAATACTTGCTGTTGGTTTTAGATAGATGCTGCTTATCGTTTTAAGGAAAATTCTCTTTATCCCTATGCTATCTAGTGTTTTTAATAAGAAACTATTTGTTCATATATTGAGATTATCAAATGATTTCTGTTGATTTTATTATTGATGGGGTTGATTATGGCAATAGTTTTCCTAGTATTCATTCAACCCTGCAGTCTTTGCATAAATCCTACTTGGTCATAGTGTATTATGTTGTTTTATAAGTTATAATTTCTTTGCTAATATTTTATTTAAATTTTTGTATGAACATTTACTAGAGATAATTTTCTTTCTTTGTGTTGGCTCTTACTGCTTTAGGTATTCAGTACCATGTTTGTGTCATAGAAGAAATTTGGCAGTATTACTCCTTTACTTATTTTTCCAAATAGTTTACTCTGTATTGAAATCCCCATCAATATTTTAAACTTTGTATTTGCAAGATGAAATTGTTTATACCCACCCCCATCAAAAAAACAAAACAAAACAAAACAAAACAAAAAACCTCTCCCTAATCCAAATGCCCTTTTATTGTTGTTACTGAGATCACTAGTATCCTCTCAATTATCCAGATTCAGAACCACCAAGCCAGTCAGAATTATTCCCTTTCCCTTACTTTTCTAGCACACCATGTCAGTTGCCAATTATTATTAATTTCCTTTCCTCCACAATCTCTCCAGTCTTTCTCTGTTTCTTTACTCACATAACCAACTGCCCTAGCTCAGTCCTTGTCACCTTTTCCTGAATTTTTGGAATAACGACATCTTTTTGTAAAGTCCCTTCCATCTCTAATTCATATCTACAAATAGCTAGCCCATTAAAATTGCTGAAATATAGATCTGAGTATCTATTGCCCTCTTGTGATTCCCTATGAAGTATAGCTTTTTAGTTTAACATTTAAATGCTGCCATAATCTGATAACATATGTCTTTTGCAACTTCATAATTCCACAATGTTTTATTCCAAACAAATTACTAGTTTCCAAATCAATTTTTCATTCTCTGCTTATGGGAATCCACATAAACTCTTCCTATGTCTAGAATATACACTCCTATTTGAATTCATTAATTTTTTTCAAAGTTCTGTTCAGTATCACTGTCTGTGTAAAGCCTTTCTGGATTTTCTAGTTGTTGATTTTCTCTTCCTTCTTTTTTTCTGCCATGAAATGTCTTAAAAAACTGTTTGCAAACTCCTTCTAAGTACTTTTATACATTTTTTCCATTTAAACTTTCTTTTGTATAATTAATCTGGTTTTCTTAATGTCCTTTATATATGCTCTTCAATCTCTACTTTCCATGCTTTTACACCACCTATATCTCATGCCTAAAATTATTACTTTCCTTGCCTCTATCTTCTGGCATCTTCTTTATTATAAGTTATTCAATGCTTCACATTCTACATGAGGCCCTTTCTGTTCTCTCCACCTTCTAATTTATTTTTTACATTTACCTTGCATTTCTATATTTATTTTATATATATTCATGGGCATATATTTATGGTGATGTTATCTATTACATAAAAAAGGAAATGATAAATGCTCTAAGGGATTGTAGGAAAATATACACAAATACATTATTGGAGGAGTTGTAAACTAGTCTACCTATCACGGAAAGCAATTCAGAACAATGTTCCCAAAACTATTAAATTGTGTGTATCCTTGGATGCAGAAATAACATTAATAGGTCCATCCCTCAAAAAAGATCAAAGAAAGAGGAAAAGTAATCTTATGTACCAAACAATTTGTAGCTCACCTTTTATGATGGCAAAGAATTGGAAGTGAAGAAATGTCAATCATTTGGCAAATGACTGAACAAGTTATGGTATATGAATATCATGAAATACTATATTAAAATGTATGATGAAGAGGATGATTTCAGGGAAAAAAAATGTGAGGATTTGCATGAACTCATGAAAAGTGAAGTGAAATGAGTCAAGAGAAAAATATGTATGATAAAACAATATTCTGAAACAATCAATTATGTGAAACATAATTCTTTTCTGTAATTTTATTTTTTCCCTCCTTCCCTCCTTCGTTGCTTCTTTCTTCTTTCCTTCCTTCCTTCCTCCCTACTTTTCTTCCCTTCCTCCTTCCTTCCTTCCTTCTTTTCTTCCCTCCCCACACCCTTCCTTCCTTCCATCCTTTTGTCCTTTCCCTCCTTCTCTATTTCCTTCTTTCCTTCCTTTATTCCTTTTTTCCTTCCCTCCTTCCTTTTCTTTTTTTCCCCTCCCTTTTCCCCATTTCTTCTTTGCTTGTTTTCTTCTTTGCTTGTTTTCTTCTTTTTCTTTATCCTTCTTTTTATCTATCTATATTTCTGTTTCATTAATTTCTTTCTTGAAACATAACTATTGTGGAAATTGATTTGCATATTAATATGTACATGCAATTTTTTTTTTGTTTTTTCTTTGCCTTCTCAATGGATTGGTGAGAGAGAGAATTTTGAGCCCAAAATAATAAAATTAAAAGAAAACAATACTTGTTGTCTGACTAGATATGATCAAATATTCCTATTAGTACCTATGATTTTAATATTAATTTTTTGAATATTAAAAAAATCTACCTTTAATTTGCTTTTGGAACTTTCTTTTTTATGGTTTGTCATTTTGCTTGTCAAACAATCAAAATTCATAAACTTTTTTTTTCTCCTAGTTGTAATGGTTTTTTAGTCTGTTGTTTTGGTGTATGTGGATCTTCAAAGCATTATTTCCCCTTATTTTAGCTGTATTTAGAATTTTGTGACCTGTACTTCTACAAAATGGGGAGATATTAATTACGTCTTTAGGTAACTGTTAGGGTGTTGATAAATTAACTATTTTCTAGAAAATACAGATTCTACCCCCACCCCCTCCACTGATTTATATGTCAATTAGGAAAATAAAACCTAAAAATGTCTATTTTATAAAAAAAGATTTCTCTTCATCTGTTATTAATAAAATTATTTTTCAAATTACCATTAATTTTGGGGAGGTACCATCTTAGGTATTCTGTGTTATTTTTCTCTGAATATAGTAAAATAAACCAACTTAATATCTTATTACCTCAATCTTGACCTTTTATTTAATCTAATTTTTTTCTCATCACTTCTGTTCTCTATGCCCTATTAGATTGAACTAAAGAATAATTTTCTCCCTTCAAAATGTTTATGCTTTCAGTGCTTCATTTTCCCATCTGGCTGTTCTCATCATTCCTTATAAAGCATCTTTTCTATATCCCTTATGATGCCTGTGTCAGCCCTGCCAAAAGTTGAATGAACAAGCCAGAGGAGGAAAAGCATCAAAGTATCCCTCTATGTAACACTTAACTTAATAACTGATATAAAGATCTATAAAGGAATGAACATCTGGTGCACTGATGACTTGAATATTTGCTGAAGGGTGAGAATGAAGGAAAATTAAATTGAGGAGCTGCCCTAATCTCTCTCCTAAATTTTCAATTATTGCTGGCATAAAAACACAATCCATGTGTTTTCTTGATTTCAGAAAAGGAGTAACATGTGGGTGCATGTTTTAACATATTTTCTATGATAACCATTTCCTCATTTAATAGTAAGCTCCTTGAAGGTGCTTAACTCAGTGCCTGGTATGTATTACATGTTATGTAAATGCTTGGTCACTTTTCTCTTTTGCAATTACCACCAAAGTGTTTAACACTGTCATTGTTTAACATCAGAGGATACATCATTATGAAGGAAGATGCATTGCCATCTCAACTTTTACTGTATAAGGATCCGGGGTTCTTCTGCTGATTTGCAGCAGAAAACTTCTGTATGTGTTTTCCAATCCTATTAAAAAGGAAAGTACTTACGGACAGGCACCTACTCATTTTCTATTTGTAGCACAGTGTGTTGTCCCTATTTTAAAAAGTTTTATTTATTCTCTCCTTCTACTTATGATTTCCCTTTCCATTTTCAAATTATCTTGCACTTACTTATTCATTTAAATGTTGTATTCTTGACCCTCAGGAGAATATAAATTCTTTGAAGACATGGATTATCTTTATTTTTAAAATTGTCTTTATATTCTTAGTTATTTGCATAATGCCTTGTACAAAGGAAACATAAATTTTGAGTACCTAAATGAAGGGGGAAAGAAGGAAGGAAGGGAGGGAGGGAGGAAGAAAGAAAGGAAGAAAGTAGGGAGGAAAGAAATCCTTGGCTTAAAAGTACTTGCAATCTAATTATCCCTAACTTCATTCCAATTTTTCCTTTTCCATTTTTAATTTTCTTCTTTGTTTTACATTTCATAGAATTGGAGAAATAGAGTTGGAAGGAGCCAAAAAACTTACCTATTACAGATTAGTTCTAGAAAAGCTAAGTGATTACCCAACACATATACTAAGCCCAAAGCTTTGTATTTAGGTTTTCTAACTCCACTGCACCATGTTGATTCTCTTTCTTATTACATTTTCCTTCCTGTCCTTTCAATGATTTTTCATATAATATGCACCTAATTATAATTTATTTATTCATTCATTCTTTCCAGAGATTTAATAGAATAAGATTTGCTTTATTAAATTTATGCCAGACTTTAGAAAACTCTCTGAAGATGTCTAGTTCAATTATTTTATGGTATTATTTTTATTTTCATTTTATGTGTTTGAATGGAATCTATGTTAGTGAGATGAGTAGAATTTTGAAAGCCATTCCTCTCTAAGAGGGAGGGGTTGAGGTGGAATGATTATAACTCATGAGTTAGTAATTCTAATCTGGGTTTATGCCAACTGCATTTAACCTTGGAGGCAGTGCCATAATCTAAAATAACCACCTCTTAAAATTCTAATTTCCCATTTTAATTTACCCCCTGGAAAAATTTCAAAATATATCTCTGATATTATTTATCTCTAAATAATTGATACTGTACATCTGTAAGAAAAGTTCCTCAAATCATTAAGAAGCAGTGAAGCAAACTATAACACAGAACAGTCTTTGTTCCAGAAAATGAAAATACACACACACACACACACACACACACAGAATTTAGAATGGATCAAAAAGAGATGATACCCTGCATCACCAATCACTCTGGAAACCACTTTATTTTTTGATAGAGATCTTATTTCCAAATTAATTGTGAAATAATGATTTTAGGAATGAACACTTCAGGGTATGATATGAATAAGAATAGTTTTTAATTTTAGTTGACATTTTCATCTGGATTTCTTCTGAAAACTAAATTTATCCAAATCAACAATCTATTCTTTTTTTTTTTTTTTTAATTTAGTGTCTTCTAGTCTACATCTCGAGCATTTCCCATAAGCTGCAATTTCCAAAAAAAATTCTTGTGTATTAGGGGAAAACATACACACACACACACACACACACACATACACACACACACAGAATTTAGAATGGATCAAAAAGAGATGATACCCTGCATCACCAATCACTCTGGAAACCACTTTATTTTTTGATAGAACTCTTATTTCCAAATTAATTGTGAAATAGTGATTTTAGGAATGAACACTTCAGGGTATGATATGAATAAGAATAGTTTTTAATTTTAGTTGACATTTTCATCTGGATTTCTTCTGAAAACTAAATTTATCCAAATCAACAATCTATTCTTTTTTTTTTTTTTTAATTTAGTGTCTTCTAGTCTACATCTCGAGCATTTCCCATAAGCTGCAATTTCCAAAAAAAATTCTTGTGTATTAGGGGAAAACACACACACACACACACACACACACACACACACACACACACACACATATACACTTAATGAGAATATCATCAGTAGTACTCAGTCTAAATGCAAATATAACATCCATATCTTCAGATAATGCATTCATTATTCATCTCTCCGCCAATCTTTATCAGATGATCCAAGCTCTGGTTTTCAAAGATGAAATATTACATTATCAATAGGACATTAGAAAGAGAAATAATGCAACAGCAAACTAAAATGTCTCTGATAACTTGATTTTGTAATGTGTTGTGCTAATACTGCCAAGCAGATGTTACATTTCCATAACAGTTTCATATGACATTCTGGAGAAAAGTCTGAAGATGCTTTTTAAAGTAATAAAGCACATGCTAGTCATAGTGAAGAGAGCAAATATCTTTCTGGTAACTTTTAAATTATATTTCTAGTGGCAATGAGGGTCATTATTGTTATTGGTTGACTTTATTTTCTTTCTTTTAAAAATAAATTACAACTATGAGTCACTTTCATCCTGTCTGGAGAAGAGGCTATTTTCCTCCACAAAGTACTCAGAACGGCAAACTAAATTTCTGTGAATTTCACAAATAATTACACACATTGAATGAAATCAATTCTCACTTAAGTTAGTGTTAATGACCTAAATATAGCTAAGTTAAAGCTGTAGTGGCCTTCCCAATAGTTTCAACTGTGGAACATTTCAGTAAGTGGAATATTCTTGAGATGAGATAAGACTAAATAAGAGAATATGAACATTTTAACTATTTTACCACATCTTATGCCATAAGTCGCAGGGACCTTCTTTTCAAAGAAGGGTCAGATTTTTTTTTCACATGGCTAGCTCAGGCTTGGGTCTCAATTCAAATAAGGTGTCATCTATTCTTCTGCTTGTTAGTTCTATTCAACTGCAATAATGCATTTGTGATCTAGTGGCTAAGATGACATTAGAGATTCCTGGAATAAGGAATACCTGCCTTCACATCCCATCTCTAATACCCACTAGTTGTTTGATACTACTTAAGTTACTTAATTTTCCTGAGCCTCAGTTTTTCATCTCTAAAATGGGAATTATTTTATCTGCAACAACTTTTTTCTTAAAGTTGTTATGATACTCAAATGATATAAATTATGTGAAATTTGTCGTAAACTTTTAAAAGACCATTAACTATCAATTATTCTGATCAGTATTGAAATAATATAATAGGGATATAATAGTGATAGTTCTCAGAAAAATAGGATCAAGAATAACTTAAAATTTTAAGAATAGGGGAAAGTTTCTGGTAGGACAACTAAGTGATTCAGTGAATGGAGCCCTGGACCTGGAGTCAGGAAGATATGAATTTAAATTTGACTTCAGACACTTAACAGCTGCAAGACTTGGGGCAAATCACTTAAGCCTGTTTGCTCAGTTTCCTCATCTGTAAAGTGATGTGAAGAAGGAAATGGCAAAGCACTACAGTATTTTTGCCATGAATCCCCTTCCCCCAAATTAGGTCATGAATATTCTGACACAATGGAAACAACCAAATGACAACAACAACCACAAAAGTTACTTATAGAAAGTACAATTTCAATTGGGACTTAAAGGAAATTAGGGAAGCCAGGAAGCAAAAATGAATAGAAAGCTTTCTAGGTAGAGGGGATAGCTAGGAAAAGGCTCAGAGTCAGAAGATGAAGCTATGAACTGAAGTGAAGCTGGTGACACTGAATCACAATGTAACCAGATGGGAGCAAGTTGTTTGAAGAGTGGAAAAGTATATGTATAGATTGGTAGAGAGCATTAGATTATGAAAGCCTTTGAATGCCAGAGGGATTTACACATAACCTTAGAAGTGATAAGGAAGCAGTGGTGTTTATTGAGTGGGATGGAGGATATATAAAAATTTTTTATAAGTAGTTTGTTTGTCTCCTCCATTAGACTGCAAGCTCATTAAGAAGCATCTTGCTGTGTGTGTGTATGTGTGGTTCATTTGCTCTCCCATTTCTTTAAAGTTCTAGAGGCAAAGGAGGCCTTTTTTGTTAGGGGATGAGATTGGAAGTCCTTGAATTGAAGTCCTAAGTCAGCATATGCTCATAAAAATGATGGGGCAGTGGTTCAAGGTCTGTCTATGTCTCATAAATATTAGGAGAATTGTACACCCTTAGCTTGAATCTGATTTGTAGTGTATCAGAAAGCAAGGACAGACTTCTATGTCTCTTAGGAAGAGTTTTATTGGTGATACATTGACAGCACCAGATGGTGATTGGGAACTAGGGAAACAATGTCTAGAGCTGAATAGAAGTATTGGGTAAGGGAAAAAGAGAGATAGTGACCTGAGAGAGAGCTGGTGGAGTAACAGGTTTTATCTAAAGGAATGGACAGAGTTTCCTCTGGACATATCAGAGGTAGAGAATACACACATAGCTCTGAACACAGGTGTAGAAGGCCTCAACTGGAAAGAGACTTTAAGAGATTTTTATGATTTCCTTATGGGGTAGGAGGTGTCAAATCCAATCAGGAGAGAAAGGTTAGAGCTGATTGCTAAGTTGGTTGGATCACGCAGTTCCTAAGGGGGCCTGAGGGCTGGCCATTATTTTATCCTATTTTTTCTGATCATCTCTCAAGTGGCTGGGTCATATTAAACTGATTAGCAAACAGGGGCAAGAGTAAGGAAATAAGTTGTTCCAATGGTTGCAGGAAATTGGACTACAGACTGGTTAAAAGTGGAATTTCAAAGAACATAGAGATCAAGCACATCTTTGGCACATATAGCTCAGTGTATACTTCATAGCACAATGTCAAAAGGTCTACTCTATAATTTGGTTTTTATTGTTGTTTGCTTTTCGTTGTATCTTGAAGTGATTAGCATAATGCCTGTCACTATTAATTGGTGATTAATCCGTGCTTATTGATTGCCTCACCTATTAGTGACATATGCAATGATATTCTAGTACCTAAATCAAAAACATACAGTATACACATGTGGATTTCTAAGCCTAGAAGTTGCAAAGTAAGCTGCATTAAAAATATGCCTCACCTTAAAGAATATGTCCCTGTAGGTTTAAGGAAGACTTCACAGATTTACAAATCTCTTCCTACTTTACACTAACTGGAGATTCATAGTCAGTCTCTGAGTGAAGAATAATTTTCCCCACAAGCACAGCCCCAAATTAGGTATAGAACTGATTTTTAATGGTATTGTCTATTCCCTTGCTGACTGCAGTCAGAACTCTCCATATAAATATTCCTCTTTTTTTCTTAAAATAAGTTAGATACTAATTTGAAATACAAGTTATCTCCTTTCCTTTGAATTTAAAGCTGTTCTAATATTACAAACTATGCTTTCCAAACCCTTTGGAGTATATTGCCAAAAGTTATTTCCCTCACCTTAAGCTTTATTCTACTTTCTGGCAAAAGATTTTCTTCCAAATTTCATTAGTTATTCAATAATTAAGATGTTCCATTTAATTAATAGGTTATATACCCAAGATCCTACTAGTTGTCATAAACTTAGACTTTCCCCTTGTTATATGCAATAAAATGAGTGGCACCATCCTTCTCATCAGAATCCCAGGAATGACTTATTTTACAGACTGATTTAGTCTAGACATCACTTGTCATTCCTCTGTACAGAGGTTAGCAAATCCCTATCTCGTGTTCCTCTAAACTATCTATGATTCAGAATTATCATCTGTTTAGATGGAAATCCATTGTTCTTGCTATCTCAGCTTATATCTTCATTCTCATAGCTATCTCAGCCCTCCCATTCTTGAAATTATGCCCTTTTCTGACTATCAATAATATCATTGTGCCCTCTGGACCCCCTGTTCTGTTATCTGTTCATTTGCTTTTAGGTGTTCTATCACAATGCTATTCAAATTATGATAGATAGGTTGAAGAGAAATGAACCATTAGACAAAATGATTTATTTTCAATTTAGCATTTTAAGAAACTCCCTAAATCCTTCTTTTTAGACTCATTAGCTGTAGATAATAATTGTAGAGCTATTGTAATTAAGAACTTTAAGTAAAATTCTGAAGATAGAATTAATGTCCTTGTAAGCCTCACCTTGTAATTAAACAATAAAAAATAACACTTTTCTCTCAAATGGCACAGCAATTATTCTTAGTTTTTAAATGTAATGATAGACTTTGTTTTTACCACAAATATGTTTTTTTTTTAACAAACATCCATTTTTTTTTCCCTCAATGCATACACACTAGAAAATTTAATTTATTAGTTATTAACAGGAAGGAGGGATAAATGTTTTAAATTTGACATTATCCTTAAATCAACAGCCTAAATTACATTTAATTGGATGTTTATTGCCTGTTTGTATTGACTTTTTTTAACAATTGTGTATCATTGTTCTTAATACTAAGCTGTCTCATTATGGAATTGAGGTGAATCTGGCTTCTCCATGCTATGCTAATAGGGAGACAAGCTCTGACTTTAGTTCAGAGTTCTGTATTTAGATCAGATTCAGAATTTGAACGCCTAATTTTAGATGCTAGTCCTGCCATTTTACAAACTGTATTATCTTCCTCAAGTTCCTTAATCTCTGTGAGACTAAGTTCTTCATTGGTGAAATGAGGACATTGGCATAAATGTTCTCTTAAGATATCTTTCAGAACTAAATCTGTGATCCTATTATCTTGTAAAAGGCTCATGTGTGGTGCTGGCAACAGATCATGTCTGCATTTAAAGAGCCTGACTTGATACATACATATTACTGATAAGTTGATCATTTATTAATGAGTACTTTGACCATGATATCACAGGAAACAAAGAAAATTGCAGAAAAATACTCATTTCTGTGAGTTGTCCTTCACTGTATGCAGTAATTAGAATTATAGGTGGTCCTAATAATAAAGGATTATAGGAGATCCTAAGAATCACATTTGATTTAGACCCTTTGTAAAATCACCTTGTTGACAGTTTAAACTTTAAATACTTATCTAATATCCTATTAGAGCACATAATACTATAAAAATTAAATCAACCATATGTTTATATTTTGCTATCAATGGGCCCAGAAGGCAGAAAGTAGTAGCAGCTGAATGGAAGGACAACTCACAGATAATCTTTGGATAGGCAAGTAAAGGAAGTGGTGAGAAATGGTTTCATCAGGCAACCAGAAACTTCATTTCGAGGAACATTTAGTGATTAGGTCTTATAGAACACTTGATAAACATTTGCAAAAATACCACCATAATTCCAACATGTATATTATTGTTGCATAAGATAAAGAGACAGAGAAAATTCATTAATAATGTGATGTTGCTCCAATTAAGCCAAAAATACCTAGAGAATTCTGGAGAATCAAGTAAAATATTTGAAACAAGTATCAACTTCAGCAAAGTTGCAGGATATAAAATAAGCCAACTTAAATCAAAAACTTTTCAACATATTACCAACAAAATCCAGCAGGAATCTACTTGCTGAAATAAATCCCAGGATTATATGAAAACAGTCATAAAACACTTTCTATACAAATAACAACAAATCTAAAAAAATCAGAATTATTCATGGGTAGGCCAAGTCATTATAATACAAATGACAATCCTAGCGAAATTAATTTGCTAATTTACAGTGAAACTACTAAAAATTATTTTATAGAATTAGAATTAAGTCTTCATCTAGAAGACCAAAAGTTTAAGAATATCAAGATAATCAATGAAAAAAAAAGCAAATAAAGGTGACTAGATGTCAGAATGCATTACAAAATGGTAACTATCAAAACAATCTGTTACTGATGAAGAAATAGAGTGAGATATCAGTAGAATAGATTGGGTACCGCTATACAGTCATATATAGTAGTAAATGACCATTAGTAACCTAGTGTATGATAAATCAAAATCCAAGCTTTTGTGAAAATAACTCACTATTTGACAAGAAATTATTTGGGAGAGTAGAAAGCAATTTGGCAAAAATTGGGCATAGGTAATTATCTCATACCATATACCAAGATAAGGTCAAAATGGATATATAATTTAGAGAAAAAGAGTGATATCATAAGCAATTTAAGGGAACAAGGATAATTTTATCTATAAGAGATATGAATAAATGAAAATTTATCACCAAAGAAAAGTTAAAGAGAATATAGTGGGTAATTTTGATTAAATTTAACCAAAAAGATTTTGCACACACAAAACCAATGTAGACATTATGAGAAGGAAAGCGTGAAAGAGAAAATAAAAAATTATAGCAAGTTTCTTTGATAAAGTCTTTACTTCTCAAATATTTAGAGGACTGAGTCAAATTCATAAGAATGTGATCTATTCTCAAATTAACAAATGATCAAAGATAGGAACAAGAAGTTTCCAGAAAAAAATCAAAGCTAAGTATAGTTTTATAAAAGTACTCCAAATCATTGTGGATTAGAAAAAATGCATATTAAAACAATTCTATGATACCATCTCATTCCTAGGAATTTGACTAATATGGCAGTAAAGGAAAATGACAAATGTTGGAGGGAATGTGGAAACATTGGAATATTGATGCACTTTTAGTACTCATGAACTAGTTCCAACATTCTAGAGAACAATCTGAAACTGTGTCCAAAGGACTAGAAAACTGTTCCTACCCTTTACCCCAGCAATGTAACTATTAGGTATTTATCCCAAAGAGATAAAGAAAAACAAAGAAAATGACCAATATATTGAAAAATATTTAAACCAGATCTTTCTGTGGGAGCATGTAAGCCCTTTCAAGGGTAAGACCTGTTTTATTTTTGCATTTATATCCTCAGCACTTAATACAGTATTTAGCTATGTATTTTATCTTTGTTAAATAAATTCTTTTTTAACCATCCATTCATTTACTCATCCATACATTCATTTAATCATTCTTCATGATTTTCAGAATTTAGCACCATGGAGGTCATTGGTAAGATCACAGGTAATGATGAGATAAGACATGAGCACCTCTTTGTGTGGTTGAATTATAATCAAAATCAAGTCATGGGCCTTAAGAATATTGAGAAATTGTGAGCCTAAAATGTTTCAGCAGACATTAACAAACTCACAGGTATTTCTAAATATGAAAACCAGGAAAGTATCAAGATGAGTGACTTAATTTCTTGAAAAAATTGGAGTTAGATTTAGAAAATCTCTAAACACCAGATAACAAAATTAATATTTAATAGGTAAAAGATACGGATATATAATATATAATAATATATAATGATATAATCAAGACTATGCAATGGAAAGATCACTATTAAAAAATCCTGAAAGTAATACAAAAGTCCTGAAAGTCTCAGATCAAGAACAACTTCAGAAATATTTCTAATGCAACCCATATATGATTTCTTAACATACCATTCTAGTCCACTTTCTGTTTTTCCCATAAAAAACTCACCCAAAGAACAGAAACTTTCCTCTATTGTTGCTGTTGCTACTATCATTATTGCTGTTGCTACTATCATTATTGTTGTTTATTTGCTTTGCTAGAATGAAAATAGCAGTATAATCAAGATTGTCCATAATTTGTCCTTACTTTTAGCACATGACCCACTACCTTTACTAGTAATATTAACCAGTGATGGTAATTGTTAATACCAATGATAGTAATTATTAATTCATTCAACACATATTAATTGCTTACTCTATACATAAAAACCACCTTGTGTGTCCCTGATTGGGGATAACTGTTTACTACATTTTATCCCTTTCTGTTTCAACTATTGTCATCTAAATCACAGAGAAAAAAAAATACTACATAATGACAGAAATATAAACCTGCAGCCTAAATTGATCTTATGCTACATGTCATTTTACAACTTCATTCTATAACATCACAATACTCCTAGTCATTGGGTTCCTCTGTGGCTTTTGGAAAACAACAACAACAACCACAAAAACAAACAAACAAAAAATTCTAGTTTGTAAATGTAGACACATAGGCCATAAGCTACCAGACTTTTTTCATGTTAGAAAATTAATCAAAATTCTACTCCTGTCTCTACTGTCTGGTTTCCAGGACTTGTTCTGTAAGATCCCAAAGGCAGTATGGAACATGGAAAGGTTGCACTTCTTGATTAAGATCTTGGTTCAAATCCTATCTCTGAAAGCTAATGTGTGTAAGGCATTCAACCTCTTTGGGTTTCATTTTGCTTAATGACAAAATAAGTTGATTGATTTAAATCACCTCTGTGGCTCAACCAGCAAGAATATTACAGTCTTCTGCAGGTTGTATAGTCTAGATTATACAACAGGATGCAGAAAGCGTTAGTCCTTGAAACAAAAGACCCAGATTCAAATCTCTGCTCAACCACTTATGAATCATTTGTCTTAATACAAGTTCTTTGACCTGTAGTTTTCAGTTTTCTCTTCTGTATAATGATTATCTGATCTCCATAGTCCCTTTCAGCTCTAAAATTCTAAGGCTGTTTTTTTTTTTTTTAAGACTTTGTGTTTCTAAAGGGAAACAAGTGAAGACTGGTAAAATGGAAAAAAAAAGAGGGAGAGAAACAGCAGAAGGGTAAATTCAGTGATATTCAGTACTATCTCAGAAGTATGAGAGAAGTATGAGAGATATTGCTGTCAGCTGATGAACAATTAAATTGTTTCTTCTCTCTCCTTTCCCCTTCACATACCTGAAACAGAACTTCAGTCAGATGCTCAAACTTCTGTTCCCATCAGCAGATTAACCAACAGTTTAAGTTGTTCTTTTGGACAGTGATGTGCTTTTTTAAGGCAGCCAGCCGTCTGGAGATCCAGTTATACTCTTAATGAAAAATGCAGTGCCCATAAACACCTTACTCGTAAGCCTTAGAAAAAGGGAAACTTATTATACAGTGAGATCACAGACTAATTAACATTGAAAAGTGATATCATTTTCATCAACTATTTCTATCTGCCTATCAGAATACATGGCTGTACATAGCAGATATGCATCTTATACTCCCTTCAATAGAAACTATAGGGACAAAATTATGTACAATTGAATAATAGTTAACAAACTGATAACTGGAAGAATTAATAGGGAAGAATTTCAGAAGACCTCTGGGAAACCATTTTTTGCATCAGATTATTTCATTTTACTGAGCAAAATTGAAGCTATCATGAGTCCCTTTCCTATTGTATTTTTACCCAATCCTTTTAATTAAAAATTGGATCAGTGCATGAAGCTACCTCTTTCCCCTTGTAGAAAACAACAACAACAACAACAACAACAAAAAAAAGCAAAAAAATGGCCTTCTGACTTTACCTTTGACCTCAAAACTTTCCTCCTCTGGTAGATTAGCACCTTGTCTCAAGTCAGAGAACCCAAATTTGAATCTCATCTTTCACACATTATGTGTATGATCTTTCTTCTATCTGGGCCACAGTTCCTTTACTTATAATATGAATGGGTTAGGTCACATGGCTTCTAAAGTTACTTTCAAGTCTAAATGTACAATTTTATATAGGTTCTGTTTGAACCGATCTATCTGAAATTACATAAAATTTTCTCACATCATATCTCCCTAAAAAAAAACCCTTTCATGTATATAGCCATACTCTCAAACTATTACTTAATATCTCTTTAGTATTTCACTGCTACTCTCCTAAAAATAAATCTCACTATGTTCTCTCTCTACTTTTTAACATTGTCAGTCACTTGTATTCTGAATACCTGAATTAATTTGTTCCACTGAAATTGTTCCTTCTAATAGCAAAGATGCATTTAATTGCAGATTTTTTTTAGTCCATCTCCTTTATGATGCAACATTTTGTGCCATAAACTACCCCCTTTTTTTTTTTTTCTGAAAAGATTGTTTTCCAACAATGGCTTTTCTTTTCTGCATTTTCTATTTTTTTTCCCTTTTTTAATTGTCTGATTGCTTCTTCTTAGGCTTCTTTGTTATAGCATCATCCTTCTGCTGGCCATATTTCACTACCCCGTTCTCCACAAATTTGTTTAGGGCTTTCTTTTATCTTTATTCATTCACTCTCATGTGTACACGTGTTCCCATCTTACATAAAATGACTTCCAGCTCTAATCCTGCCCTAAGCCCCATTGCTGCATTAGTAGATAACATTCATTCTTAGATATCTTTCTGGAAATTAATGGAGTAAAGTATCTTAGATTTGTTGTAAGAAATATATGGTTTTCTAACATACTCTGAGATATTTACTGATTAAATATATGATATTGGAAACAAAACATACTCTTTCTCAAGTTCAGTTGAGTAAAATATGATAATCATTCCTATCTTACATGATAACTTTGAGGATTGAAGGAAATATTTATGTAGAACTTTTCAAAGATTAAAGTACCATAGAAATGATAAATATTTATTAGTACTAGTCATATTATTAATACTTCACCTCCCCAACAAAAAATGCGTTCCTTTTTTTTTTTTTTCCAATTGCCCTATCTCTGCTGAGTACACCATTTTCCTAGTCATTCAGGTTTTAATCTAAGAGAAATCTTTGATTCTTTATTCCCCCTTAAACAATTCATCAACAAGTATTTATACTATGTAACAAGCACTGTGCTAAATATTGAGGATACAAAGATGGAAAAAAAAATCCTGTCATGTCAAGGAGTTTACATTCTAAAGAAATGAATAACATATAAAATCAAACTGACGGGAGATGATTTTAGAGCAAAAAACACAAGCAGCAGAGAGAATAGGTATATAAAAAAATGCAGAAGAGGAAATTGAGTTAAATCTTTAAGGGAAGTTAGGAATACTGAAGCAAAAGTAAAGGAGAGCATTTCAGGGTTGGGAGATACATTATGCAAAGATATAGCAACAGAAGAGGGAATGTCCTAATAAAGAAACTCAAGTAGGCCAGCACAACCAAAAAGAATATGTGAGGGATAATAATTTGTAAGACTTGGAAAGTAAGAAGGTACCAGAATAGCTAGAGGTTTAAATGCCAAACAGAGCATGTTTTATTTTGAGTAATTTCCTGAATCTTGTCAGTTTTATCACTGTCTCATTTCTCATACGTATTCCCTTCTCTCTACTGGTAGTGCTGCTATTCTAATTAGGATCCTCGTTACCATTTCTCTTAATTATCTTTATCTTTTTCCCATTGTTCTCCCTAACGACACTTTCTTCCTTTTTTAATCCTTCACAAAGCCCTCCAAATCACTGTGTTATAATAAAGGTTTGCTCCTTCTCTCCTCAAAAACTTGAGCAGTTCTTTACTTCCTCTTGGATAAAATACAATCTTCTAAGCTTGATATTTACAATCTTTTACAGTCTAGTTCCAAGCTACCTTCCCAGCCTTATGTTATATGATCTCTTGGTTTTAGTAAAACTTGAATGCCAGATCTTTCTTGAATTCAGAATCTCATCACTTGTCTCAGTGCTTTAGGACAATATAGGTGTAGTACATCCCTCACATACTGTTCCTCCCCTAAGAGCTCTGTCTTTCAGATTCTTTATATCCTTTTTAGTCTCAGGAAAAGTTCCACCCCCCTCTATATCTTCCCTCTCCAAGTATTAGTATTTGATCCATCCTGCAATATACATAGTACACATT
Organism: Antechinus flavipes; assembly: GCF_016432865.1. Lineage (NCBI taxonomy): Eukaryota > Metazoa > Chordata > Mammalia > Dasyuromorphia > Dasyuridae > Antechinus > Antechinus flavipes. The sequence continues at coordinate 139,075,111 of NC_067402.1, read as the reverse complement.
AATCTCTTCTTTGTTAGTCTCTTTTGTCTTATCACCCCAGTCTTCTATTAAATACATCTATTGACCTATCCTTCAATCCCTCTCTTTTCCTTCTTCCTCCCCCTTTTTCCTTCCCTCCCCTTCACTCCTCCCAATATCTCTCCAACAAAATATAAATAAACCACTTGAGAGGGAGCTGTTTTCTCTTTGTATCATCGATGCCTGACACAAAACTTTGTATATATTAGACATTGAATAGCTATTTGTTAAATTTAAATGTCTATTCTTTACTATGATTAAAAATAGTAAAATCATAAAAAATGAAGTTTAAAGGAAAAAATACAAAAGTAGATAATTTTAAATTTACACTTCATTATATGCTAGGTCCTAGAAGCCTTTTCATTTAATTTTTTTTTATTTTTTAAAATAACTTTTTATTGACAGAACCCATGCCAGGGTAATTTTTTACAACATTATCCCTTGCACTCACTTCTGTTCCGATTTTTCCCCTCCCTCCTTCCACCCCTTCCCCCAGATGGTAAGCAGTTCTATACATGTTAAATATGCCACAGTATATCCTAGATACAATATATATGTGCAGAACCAAACAGTTCTCTTGTTGCACAGGGAAAATTGGATTCAGAAGCTAAAAATAACCCGGGAAGAAAAACAAAAATACAAACAGTTTACAGTCATTTCCCAGTGTTCTTTCTTTGAGTGTAGCTGCTTCTGTCCATCCTTGGTCAATTGAAACTGAGTTAGATCTTCTCTTTATCAAAGAAATCCACTTCCATCAGAATACATCCTCATACAGTATCGTTGTTGAGGTATATAATGATCTCCTGGTTCTGCTCATTTCACTTTGCATCAGTTCATGTAAGTCTCTCCAAATCTTTCTGTATTATTCATCCTGCTGGTCATTTCTTACAGAGCAATAATATTCCATAACATTCACATACCACAGTTTACCCAGCCATTCTCCAGTTAATGGGCATCCATTCATTTTCCAGTTTCTCGCCACTACAAACAGGGCCACCACAAACATTTTGGCACATACAGGTCCCTTTCCCTTCTTTAGTATCTCTTTGGGATATAAGCCCAGAAGTAACACTGCTGGATCAAAGGGTATGCACAGTTTGATAACTTTTTGGGCATAATTCCAGATTGCTCTCCAGAATGGTTGGATTTGTTCACAACTCCACCAACAATGTGTCAGTGTCCCAGTTTTCCCGCATCCCCTCCAACATTCATCATTATTTTTGCCACCTTAGCCAATCTGACAGGTGTGTAGTGGTATCTCAGAGTTGTCTTAATTTTCACTTCTCTGATCATTAGTGATTTGGAACACTCTTTCATATGAGTGGAAATAGTTTCAATTTCATCATCTGAAAATTATCTATTCATATCCTTCGACCATTTATCACTTGGAGAATGGCTTGATTTCTTATAAATTTGAGTCAATTCTCTATATATTTTGGAAATGAGGCCTTTAACTGTGAAAATGTTTTCCCAGTTTGTTGCTTCCCTTCTAATCTTGTTTGCATTAGTTTTGTTTCTACAAAGGCTTTTTAATTTGATGTAATCAAAATTTTCCATTTTGTGATCAATAATGATCTCTAGTTCTTTTTTGGTCACAAATTTCTTTCTCCTCCACAAGTCTGAGAGATAAACTATCTTATGTTCCTCTAATTTATTTATAATCTCATTCTTTATGCCTAAATCATGCACCCATTTTGATCTTATCTTGGTATATGGTGTTAAGTGTGGGTCCTTGCCTAATTTCTGCCATACTAATTTCCAGTTATCCCAGCAGTTTTTGTCAAATAATGAATTCTTATCCCAAAAGTTAGGATCTTTGGGTTTGTCAAACACTAGATTGCTATAGTTGACTATTTTGTCTTGTGAACCTAACCTATTCCATTGATCAACTAATCTATTTCTTAGCCAATACCAAATGGTTTTGGTGATTGCTGCTTTATAATATAGTTTTAGATCAGGTACAGCTAGGCCACCTTCATTTGATTTTTTTTTTTCATTAATTCCCTTGAGATTCTAGATCTTTTGTTCTTCCATATGAATTTTGTTGTTATTTTTTCTAGATCATTAAATATTTTCTTGGAAGTCTGATTGGTATAGCACTAAATAAATAGATTAGTGTAGGGAGTATTGTCATCTTTATTATATTCACTCGGCCTATCCAAGAGCACTGAATATTTTTTAATTATTTAAATCTGACTTTATTTGTGTGGAAAGTGTTTTGTAATTTTGCTCATATAATTCCTGACTTTCCTTTGGTAGATAGATTTCCAAATATTTTATGCTGTTGACAGTTATTTTGAATGAAATTTCTCTTTGTATTTCTTGCTGTTGGATTTTGTTGGTGATGTATAAAAATGCTGAGGATTTGTGGGGATTTATTTTGTATCCTGTAACTTTGCTAAAGTTATGAATTATTTCTAATAGCTTTTTAGTAGAATTTCTGGAGTTCTCTAAGTATACTATTATATCATCTGCAAAGAGTGATAGTTTGGTTTCCTCATTGCCTACTCTAATTCCTTTAATCTCTTTCTCAACTCTCATTGCTGAAGCTAGCATTTCTAATACAATATTGAATAGTAATGGTGATAGTGGGCAACCTTGCTTCACTCCAGGAGGCCTTTTAATTTAAAAAAAAATCACTTTCTATATGCTTACTCCTAGAAGCTTATAAAAATTGACATGGTGTGTCTTAGATCATGTCATAGTCAAAGATATGCTATGGTATATAAGCAGATTGAAATGAAAGATGTGAGTATATCCAAGAATCTATTATCACACATTAATGGAAGTATAGACAAAATATTTAGTATAAAGAGGCGGGAAAGATCAATATTATGACTAAGGTATCACAGAACTCAGACATGGAATCGGATATTCTCTTCACTCCAGAAACCTAATTTGTTTTCCTCTATCTCTAATCAATCTGAGGACTTCCCTATTTCTGTTTTACTATCTTCCTAGTCACTTTTCTTAAATATCTCAATTATCATTTAAACTGAACTTTTTAATCTATATATTAATCACCACATTCAATCAACTACTAAATCAACAATATGTTTCACACCAATCATTTTCTTTCCTTTACTGTTACCATCATTCTAATTTAGACTACCATTCCCTCCTAACACACACACACACACACACACACACACACACACACACACACACACATCTTAACCTTAACTATACTCACTTCCCTATATATAGAGAAATGAGTAGATATATATCTTTGGTTTATAGAGTCAGTTAAAAAGAATATAGAGTCAGGAAAATATCATGTTCCTAGCATATGTAAAACATTGTGCTAAATGTTGGGAATAAATAGTTATTTTTATGTTGTCTTCTCCCTTAAATTATGAGGTATTAATCTTTTTGATTGTCTTTTGCCTTTCTTGTGTCCTTGGTTCTTAGTGCACTGCTTGACATAATATCCAAAAATGACCCTAATCAATATTTATATACTTAATGACTGACTAGTCTAAGGATTTCTTAATTTGTCCCTATATAGCCAATATCTTGTCTCTCCCAAACTCTCCCATGAATAACTGTCAAAATATTCTGAGGTGAGGTTCTGCCAAGATCCTGTTTAAAATTCTCCCTCACTTTTCCAGTGCTTCTGAATTAGTCTGCATTCTTTTGTCTGGATTCTAAGGTTTTCTGTGTACTGGTTACACATTTCCATCATTATTTCCTTATACTCGCTTATTGAAACTATCTGCACATGTTGTAATCCTGGGATATTCCCATTTTTGTTTTGTTTTGTATAACAGAGCCCTTTGGCAGGCCAGTGAATCCTGCAGACTCTTCAGAATAATATGTTAAATTATATAAATAAATAAAACAATCACAGGAAATAAAATACAGAAAATTATAGACAAAACAATTATAAATTATTAGTATATTAGTATGGAACTCTTCCATAAATATAAATGCATATATATTGCATTTAAATGAAGATACAAATGTGTACATATACATATATGCATACATATATACATAGACACACAGCTATCTCTCTATATATGTCTACTTCTCTCAGACCCCCATTCAACAGACCCCAAAAATTTTTCCATAGGTTCCTTAGGAGATCTGTGTATGGATAATTAAGTTAGGAGCCTGTCAAACTTAGCCTGTGATTTCTCTGCTTCTTAATTTTGCTTTCATAATTCTCTCTGCCTAGAATAACCTTCTCACCTTATCTATATCTCTCTATTTGTATAAAGTCTAAAAATCCTTAGAGCCTTCAAATGTCTCTTCCAATATGAAGGTCTCTCTGATCTTCTCAAACAAATATGAATTTATGATCTTCTGATTTAATTATGTTCTCTCTCACATCTTACCATGAAATAGTTATTTGCATGCTTGTCTTTTCTCTTTCACTGAATTGTAAACTTGAGGACAAAAGAATGCTTTTACTAATATGTATTTAATAAGTAATAATTCATTTTTTTGTTCTAGGAACTATGCTAGTCACTAGGAATACAAAGCTGAAAAATGACATATTGTCATCAGATGTTTTTACTCCAATGAACATCAAATTGTGACCACATATAAGTATAATATGAGTTGGAAAGGGGTGAGATACAAAATATAAATATGTGCTAAGTATTCTGGGAAAAATTTGAAGGAAAATTTAAGATCTAGAAGGAATAGAGAATGTTTGATTAAAAAAAAAAGGTGACATTTGCACTAAGCATTGGAGGAAAATTAATTTGACACATGATGAGGATGGTATCCAGTTCAGGAATGAAAGATTACCTGAGTGAATGGGAAGTTGAGAGAAAATATTTTAGGTTCAGAATAAAACTGTTAGTGCAAATGGCTGAAATCAGGAGTGTGTGAATCAGAGCAATTTAAAACTAGTCAAGAGTACATTGGAGCAGGATTACAGAGGTGTGTTGAATGCCATAATGAGGAGCATGCTCTTCTCTTGTGGTCTATGAGAAGCTAACGAAGATTTTGAGGTAGAAAGCTTTAAGAAAATTATTTTAGCAGGTAAGAAACTATGTTTTAGAGGAGTAGGTAATGTGTAATGAAAAATCGGGAAAACTAGAAAGCAGTCTAGAAAAAGTGAGTCTAGGATAAAATAATACATTATGTGATAATAAATTGCATATAATTGAATGCTCTAAATGCAAAAATGCAAAAAGTCACAATAAAAATAGAGACCATTGGAATTTCAAAATTATGAAAAGGGAAATATTCTAAACAAGAAAGAAATAAAAGATCATAAATGATAAAAATATTTTATAAATCAGTTATTTGAAGTTTTGTAAAGTATGCAAATAACATTTACATATCTAGAATGAGAACAAAAGATAAGAGATTGGAAAAATTATTGCATTAAATGTCTCTAATATTTAAAAATCCTAATAAAAAAACAACTAACACAGATATACAAGATTAAATCATTCACCAATAGATGAGTTGTCAAAGGATATGAATGGATTTCAAGTAAAACTTATTATCAATAACCATCTGAGAAATATTCAAAATTTTAAAAATGCAAATTAAGACAACCTTGAAGTATGACCTTGAACCAATCAAGCTAATAAATATGCTAAAAGTAGCTAAATTTGTTTGAGGGGATTTGGGGAAAGAGCCAAGCTAATTTATTGCTAATGGAATTGAATTGGGTTAGTCATTCTGGAAGACAAATTTGAATTATACAAAAAAAAATTAGTAAATTGCTAACTTGTTTATAGCCTTTGACCAAGAATTTTAATTATTGTGACTATACCCTAAGGAGATTAATGACAGCAAAACACAAATGTACAAAGATGTTCATAGTCACATTATTTGTGATAACATAAAAGGCTTGAAACAAAATATATGTCAAGCAATTGAAGAATGGCTGAAAATTACAATATATAAAAATAATAGAGTATTTCTTTACTGTAAAGAATGGCATATGGGGAATTCAGAAAAAAAAAAAAAGGAAGCCTTTTATGAACTGACACAGAATAAGAAAGCAGAACTGAAAGAATAATCTACATAATAGATAATAGCAAATTAATTCAACATATAGATAGAGTAAAATTGGGGTCAGGTATTAAAGTCTATGTTTACATAATACTGTCACTGTCTAAGCATTCATAATTCCTTTTAACTGGATAATTTAACTAAGAAAAAAATATTTTTAAAGTTAGGTTAGGAGGCACAGTCTTTAGAAATATATAGTTTTTATCAAAAAATTTTTTCTTATATATAATAAATGTAGCAGGGGCATCTTTAAAATATCTCCCAGTTTTCCAGAAAGACCTTGTTTATATACTTAGATATTCTCAGAAAACAGACTTCCAGCATATTCACCTCCCCTAAATCCCTCCAGCTCCTTCTCCTGACAGTTGGAGAGAATAATGTGGAACAACCAAGGGATATAAAAGTCAAAAAAAAAATTCTTATTATCATTGTATCTATATCTGTCAGCACAAAGAGAGAAAAACAAACCTAAAGACATGCCCCGTTCCAATACAATTTACTCCAGTACACCATATCATGAACCTATGTTGTCCATAACTTGTTCTAATGTACCTTTTCAGCATCACTGCTTTTCATATACTCCACATCACAGCAAATTGATCTTCTTGATCTTCCTCACAAGACCAAATGTCTTTTCATGGGCCAGTCATGTAATACGAATCTTATTTCTGCCTTTTAAAATTCCAGCTTTTCAAATTTCAGCTCAAGAATCCCATTCTATATGTGACCTTTCCTGGTTTCCTCAGCTGCTATTATTCTTCCCCATTCCTACTAAAACTTTTAATAAATATTTTACTATAATTTTTATGTATCATTATCCTGATTTTCATAATGGAATATGTACTCTTTGAGGACAAGACAGTTTCTTTTCTTTTCTTTTCTTTTCTTTTTTTTTGTAATCTCTAGGATAGTTCCTGTCCCATAGTAATATCTTAATATTTAAATCTCAATTTATTGACTGATTTTTCTTCATGGAAGTTGTCTTAAACAGACTATCTATATGTTGAATTAACTTACTATATCTCTTATGTATATTATCCTTTCAGTTCTGCTTTCTTATTGTGTCAATTCATAAAAGGCTTCCCATATTTTTTTCTGAATTCCCCATATGTCATTCTTTATGAATATAATGTATACTTAAAAAACCATATATGCATACATATAAACATATCAATAATAAAAGCCAATTCATCATCTGAAATCCCAAATACCAAAAGCATCCACTATTTCTGTCTCCCAATTTGGTCATTAAATTCACTTAATTTGATTTTTTAGTTATATATATATATATATATATTTTTTTTTTAAACTAGTTAATTAGGATGAATGATCATGGACAACTAAAAAGCAACAAATTCTGAATTAAGACATAATGCAAATTTCCACCTAGTAGCAAATGGGGTATTAGTATCTTATGCCCTTAGAGTTTTTTATTTTGAAAATAGCTGCTATGTAATTAATACCTAGAAGGATAAACAAATATATATATATATATAACTCTAACTCTCTCTCTCTCCCTCTTTTTCTGTCTGTCTGTCTCTCCACACACACACACACACAACACACACACACACACACACACACAGATATAAAGTCTGTGAGAACAAATGTCTATCTAACTAATTAAATAGCTATAGCTATCATAAAGATGTTAATGTAGAGTTGAATAGTAGATATTTGTACTCACTATCATTTCATTTTCACCAACCTAAAACTGAAATAAAATATTTTAAAATATTATTTTAGTAAGGGGTACATATGCTTAATATACCTGTGAAACCAATGTTCAAAAAAAAAAAAAAAGATTTGAAGACCCCTAGTCACAGGAAGAGAAGATGAACTGGTCATCTGATGAGAGTGACGAATGAAAGATGAATACCTCAAATGCTTTGTTGATATCCATGATGTCAGGTGAAAATGAAAAAGGCTTTCAATATAACAGGTAAACTCTATTTTGAAATTATTCAACCACACACATGGGCCAACATGGATATCTACATCACTGGATAAAAATACCCATACAGATGAGATCACAGATCTGCTCGAGAATACAATTATAATCATATCTGACTCTATAAATAAGGATCTATCAGCATATTGATATTAGTATTTAAAATTTTATTTCATTAAGGACCAGAGTCTTTTTTTAAAATTTTAATAGCCTTTTATTTACATGTCATATGTATGAGTAACTTTACAGCATTGACAATTGCCAAACCTCTTGTTCCAATTTTTCCCCTCCTTCCCCCCATCCCTTCCCCAGATGGCAGGATGATCAGTAGATGTTAAATATATTAAAATATAAATTAGATACACAATAAGTATACATGACCAAACCATTATTTTGTTGTACAAAAAGAATCGGACTTTGAAATATTGTATAATTAGCCTGTGAAGGAACTCAAAAATGCAGGTGGGCAAAAATATAGGGATTGGGAATTCAATGTAATGGTTCTTATTCCTCTCCCAGAGTTCTTTCGCTGGGTGTAGCTGATTAAGTTCATTACTGCTCCATTGGAACTGATTTGGTTCATCTCATTGCTGAGGATGGCCAGGACCATCAGAATTGAGGACCAGAGTGCTTTAAATAAAAAGTAAAACATGGAAGATGGGCTGGTTCTTGTGTGATTTTTGCTGATAAGTATTGAAGACTATGGAAATAGGTAATTAAAACATCATAGTATAATATAGTTATCCTTAATTATAGACATAGGTAATACTATATTTCAATGAATTTTTGAAGATTTAGTAAAAGGAAGGCCAGCTGCAAACCAGCAATTGTTACCTATTATGTTTTAAATAAGGAAAAGGACACAGAAAGAAAGATCATTTTTGGCATGTTTAACATCTATAGATGCTTACTTATGGAAAGCTCCCTCAGTGTTCTGCATCTTTGAATAGAAATGTTTAACTCCTTTTCTAAATTTTAATGATAACATTTTTTCCCTTTTGGAATTTAAATAACACCATTCAGTTTGAAGAGTATAAACATAAGTGCTTTTGAATCAAGTTATCTTGTGAGAACCAGCAAATCAGACTGAATATAAATAGAACCTGAAACTTACCACTCAAGTTTTATTTTCTAGAGTTCTGAAGTAAGGAAGGTACAAAGAAAAATGTATAGAAATGGAGATGCAAATCAAAAAGGATGAAAAAGAAAGTTCCATAAAATAGCTAAGCTCTGAAACAAATTGCTACTTGTAATGACACACCGATGAAAATAATCTTTAATATTTTGTTTTATAAGTACTCCATTAACACATAAAGTTTCCTATATATCTTAGAATGATTACTGAACTAAAACTCATTGGCTCAAAGATAACTCCTTACTCGTCAATTGATGATTTTCTCCATATACTGATGAGAAACTGTTCTAAGAATAAAGTGAGATGAGATTGATGGCAGTGTGCAAATATAAAGCAAGGAAGTAAGATATGTTTAAGAAATTAACCCACAACATACCTAAGGGTATATATCAGGGGATGGGTAGGAAAATGAGAAAAATGAAATAGGAATAAATACTAACAATGCAGTGTTGTTTTTCATACTAGGAAACTAAAAGTACTTTGGAGTGTAAGGGAAAAGGTTAAAGAAATCATTTTATTCATACATTCATTTTTACAAGTATTTATAATACATATGCTTTGTGCAAAACACTCTGTTAAGCCCTTTCATGAATTTCCCCCCCAGTTTATAATCTTTAATACAGAGTGGACTTGAACATACTTTTCAAGTTTATATTATTTTGTCATGCTATATTACATTCATATTTTCTTTGATCTAATTTTTATTACCCAGACATATCTTTTTAAAAGTCTAAGGTTTGTGTGTGTGTGAGTGTGTGTGTGTGTGTGTGTGTGTGTGTGTGTGTGTGTGTGTATGTGTGTGTGTATGTGTAAGTTGCTTATATCTTCCTATTAGTCTAAAAAGTAAACTCTTTGGAAGGCAAACTAACCCAGAATTCTCTCTCAAAATCCTCCAAATACCATTAAATAATAACTCCAAACAAAATTTAAAATATCAGAATGCACAAAAAAGATGCAGTGTAACAATTTCCTAGCTGAAGATATCTTGGAGAGTTGGTAGGCTCTGTTGCAGTGGGGTAGGTCTAGAGCATAATCATGGCACAGGTCAAACCAGAAAAGCTCAAGCCCCAGCAAACTAGGAGCAGGCCTGGGGGCCTCTCAGTCAGTGACAGCCACCACAATCTCTAGACCTCTCAGTCCACAAATGCCAAGGATGCCTTAAAAGGTCTGCAGAAAAGGTTTGTCTCACTAAGGTGCCAAAACAGGAGTGGGCTTTGGAAGTCACTGAATCAACATCAACAGCAGCAGTAGCAGTGCTACAGAGGAGACTTTCAGAGATAGCCCACAGGTATGGGGAGGCCCAATGACTGGTCAGAGGGAGATTGCAAGGAACCTCTCTTAGCACTGAGGCAGGCCTCACTTGCTTTGCTCATACCCAGATCTGAATAGCAGTGCTGGTTCACAGTACAGGTCTTTAGAAGCATCTCAGAAAACAGTTACATAAAACTCTTGAAACCTACGGACATTGGACTCTTTGCCCTAGAAATGGAATCCTATTTAACAAAGAATTAAAAGCCCATTTATAAGCTGGAAAAATGAACAAACAACAGAAAATAATTCTTGTGATGACCGCATATTTTAAAATCAGCCCGAGTCAGGAATTCAGGTTAAGGGAAAATCTTTGATCTTTATTCTTTTTGAGGTGAAGGGGGATTAGCAAAGTGAGCAGCTGCCACAGGAACTAGCCAGCAGTCTTTTTCCACTTCTCTTTCCCCCCTCTGCCTCCACCCACCAAAATCATCATTTCCTATACAACACATCAGGACTTGCACAAAGAGTGGGTGAGGACCATTCTTTCTCCAAGCATATATATTAATAGAGTATAGTCCAATTACTATTTAGCCTCACATGCTTGGGACCTCAGTGCATCAACCTGAGCTTCAGCCCATTACATCTCCCACTTTCTTTTGTTTTAGAACACACGTGGTCATGCCATCCCTCACTTCTCAGGGAGGTGAGAGTCCCCAAGGAGAGATGATCACACCCTTCCTGATTTCTCAGGAAAGGAGGTGAAAGCAAGCACTAAAAAGGAGATGATCACACCCTCCCTGACATCTCAGAAAAGGAGATGAAAAGCACCAAAGGGAAGTGGGGGTTGCTAGAGGGTTTCTGGGCTGAAGAATCTTATTATGCACATGCCCATCAACTTGGGAGGTATTACACAAGCACATAGCAATAACACAGAGGCTATTAGTGACAGGCTTGATGTGGTATAACAAACATGGATTGTATACGCAAGTAGCGGTATAACAAATGTTGGGCACCAATTGTGATGTTTGCATATTTTAAAATCAGCCAGAGTCCGGAATTCAGGTTAAGGGAAAATCTTTGATCTTTATTCTTTGTGGAGGTGAAGGGGGATGGTGATAGGACTGTGAGCAGCCGTGACATGGACTTGGCCAGCAGTGTCTCTCTCCCCTTTCTTCCTTCCCTTCTGCCTCCACCCACCAAAATCGTCTCTATGTCATTTCCTATACAACACATCAGGACTTGCACAAAGAGTGGGCGGGAGCCATTCTTTCTCCAAGCATATATTAATAGAGTATGGTCCAATTACTATTTAGCCTCATGTGCTTGGGACCTCAATGCATCAACTGGAGCTTCAGCTCATTACAAATTCTTACCATAGAAAGTTACTACGATGACAAGAAAGATCAAATTACACACTTAGAAGAAGATAACAAAATCCAAGTTCCTACATCCAAAGCCTCAATAAAAATTTCTCAGGCCATGGAACAGCTCAAAAGAAATTGTGAAAATCAAGTAAGAAAGAGAGAGGAAAAATTGGGAAGAGAAATGATGTGCTGCAAAAGGAAATACAAAAAAAAAAATAAAGTGAAGAATGCCTTAAAAAGCAAAATTAGGCAAGAATTCCTTTAAAATGGAATTGAGCAAAAGGAAGCTAATAACTTTATGAGAAATCAAGAAATAATAAAACAAAAACAAAATAATGAAAAAATAGAAAACAATGTTAAATGCCTCATTGGAAAACAAACAAACAAAAACAACTGACCTGAAAAATAGATTTTGGAGAGATAACTTAAATATTATTGTTCCACCTGAAAGCCATGACCAAAAAAAGAGCCTAGATATTATCTCTCAAGAAATAACCAAGAAAAACTGTTCCCACATAACCAGAGGATAAAATTAAAATTGAAAGGATACACTGTTCATCTCCTAAAAGAGATCTCAAAATGAAAACTCCTAGGAATATTATGATCAAATTCTGGAACTGTCAGGTAAAGGAGGAAATATTGTAAGCACCAGGAAAAAAAAAATTCAAATATAGTGGAGCCACAGTCAACTTTTTCCTTTAAGGATCAGAGGGCTTGCCATGTTATACTCCAGAGAACAAAGAGTTAGAATTAAAACAAAGAATCACTTACCCAGAAAATTTTAACATAATCCTTCAAGGGAAAAGGTAGATATTCAATGAAATTGAGGACTTTCAAGAATTCATGATGGTAACACCATATGTTTTTGCCTCCCTACTTGAGAAAGCCATTGTCTTTCCATCTTTGTTTAGGTAAGGCAATGTTTTGAAGAGTATTCTTGCTCACTTTTAAACTTTGTTTTGCTATTCTCAGAAAGCAACAGAACCATCTTTTCCCAGTTTGTGATGTTTTAAAAAATCCCCTTTAGTTTTATTGAAATGATCACCATTAACCTCTTTTGAAGACCTGGATATCCTAAAGTATTGTTGCAATTAGTTTCCCTAATTGTAAAAGATGTTCTTCAACAATGTAGTGATTTTTGCTTATCTCAGAGTCTGGGCTATACTTTATCTGCTTCACCTGATAACAATGTCCAGCAGCACAAAATGCTTTTGTATACATCTCATTTGATCATTTAAAAATAGGAATTATGTAAATGAGTTATAATCAGTCACATGTAACAGATAAGAAGATGAAACATATGGTATTAAATGATATTTCCAAGGTCACCTTAAAATAGTGAAATTATCATATTAAAAATTAATTAATCTCTTGATTTTCATTTCAAAAATAATACTATTAAATTTCACTGTCTACCAGTTATAGCTAGTTATATATATATATGTGTGATTTCATCTGTGTGAGGAATTTAACATGTGGACATTCTCTCCATTTATGCAAATCAGCCACTTATCTGGAACTTATGATTCAACAGAGGTTGGGCTTAGAGAGGGTTGGGGATGTCAGAGAGTTATTAGGTTTCAAAGGCAGATTTTAAAACCAAGTCATCTTGACTCAAAAACTAGCTTTAAGTTTTATGTTCTTTATAGTATTTGACATCTGGAATAGAAAAATAGTGTAGTATAAGATTTAATTTCTCAAGGATTTTTTATTATTTTAGTAGCTTAAGAGAAATATGCAAAGAGCAATGAGAAGTTTTTCTAAATTTTTTCCCCCAAAGGATTTGCCAGAATGACTCTTCACATTTTGCTTTAATCTAAATCTTTAAGTCCTTACATTTTGACAGGTTACTTCATTGCTTGTCAGCTGGGTCTCATCCCTGGAAATTGAGCCTTTCTACACATACAGACTTGTGTTTCAACATTCTGTTTCAGAAATTTGGATTTATCCAATGTTTGATTTTTTTTTGTTTATTAATCTATTTCTATATTCTTTTAAAGGAACCATTCATGACATTATAAAGTACCTATATAAATTCTTTGTATTTGCATCCTACTCATATTCATCATGTCCCTACTTTTATTCACTATGACAAAATTATTAACATATACTTTGTGGTTTGGAGATCATATTTTTATTTTATTATAAAAAAATTTTGTTTATTCTGTTGATTGAAGGGTAGCATGTGCAATGCCACAAATAAGTTGACATTTCAGAAGATTAATCAGAAAATAGTTTTTATTTTCATTTTTAGCATCATATGTAAAAATTATGAAGCATGTAATTATTTTTTTCCCCAACCTTCAATTCTACTGGAAAAGAAAGACAAAACAAAACAACAACAACAACAACAAAAAAAACAACAACAAAAAAAACCCTTGTATCAAATAGCAAAAAAAATCCTACATTTTTCATATCAATAAATGTGTATATTATATTGCATATCTGTATAACACCTTTCTATTAAGAGGGAACATAACAGTTTTTTTTTTTCCCAAGTTGAGAAGATAGTGTGTTTGGGCTGCTTCAAAGAGCAAACATCATATTTGAATTTAATTCATTAATTATATAGTGAACAAACAAACAAACAAAAACCACCAAACTAGATCATATTATCACCACCAATAAACTATAACCTAATACTTGTTTGCTCAAAGGCAAGTCATAATTTCATTGAACCTCAATTTCCTAATTTATTTTAAAAAGCTATTCATTTTTGTAGTAATTTCTTCCTGAGATGGTTGGAAAGAAAATTATCTGTAAACCTTTAAATATTACGTGTGTAACTTTCCAGTCTGCTGTGAAGGATGGAGTTTGTCTGAATAGGATTTCTTGTTATATTTTTTCCCCTTCCCTTCTATAAAGAATGGAGCTGGTCCTCTTTTGACTATACCTTTCTCTGTACTGTAGAATGGCTCATAAATTAACTTCCTCACTGGTCACTGGTACTCAATACCTCTCCCTTCTATTTAAGAGGCAGGGGTTTTGTGGTGATTATTTTCTTTTAGTGGGGTGGCACCGAAGAGCAGGATTTACATTAAGTATCAAAAACAACCAAACACTGCATATAGCAAATAATGAGTTTGAGCTTTAGGTCTAAGGATTATGGTCTGTTAGTTTCTAAAATAGTAGAAAATTCTATATAGCTAGGAACTTACTGGACATCATCATCATCATCATCATCATCATCAAATTGATCTCCTGGATAAAGTTAATCCTTTACCCATTTTAATATGTGTATCCATTGTCATTCATCATTTTCATTATTAGTATGCAATTAAAATCATATACACTTTGAAAGCAAAATCAGTGAATTTATTTTTAAGTAGAGAAACCTGAATTTCAAGTATTTTTTAAACTTTAAATGAATAGATTAAAGGAGAGAGACATAGATTTAAATACGCCCTTTCTGGCAAATAATTAAGGAAGAAACAAACACTCTCACCAGCTGCTTGAATTTTCGGTTAAAAACACTTCTGCCACCTTACAGCAGCATAATTTCAAGGAGAGAAGTGCTGAGTAACGAGAGGCTAACTGCTCAACATTTAGTGTCAGTGTCCATTCAAACCATCCCTCATCATAGATGACAGTGCTTCTGTTCTTTCAGTCCTGTTATAGGTGCCTAGTGCAGCTCCACAGGAATTCTGACTCTTTCTCTGAGACAAAATATTTCAACAGCACATGATTTGACAAAAATCTGTCTTCTATCTCAAGGTCCATAAAGGTTCTATAGTCATTAAGATCTACAAATCCCAAGGTCCTTAATGAGAATTCCCAAACTAACTTTTTCTAACAAGAGGGGAATTAGTTTGAGCCATTTGAATATTCTGTTCCAGATAAATTTGAATTATTGTTGTTATTATTACTTCATTGTTTGTCTAATAGCAAACATTTTAATAGCAAATATCAAAAAGTTTAATACCTAATAGCCCCTACACCATTCATGGCAAAATTTTTAGACTAGCAGCAATTCAATACGTGAGGTTTTACTGTGCTATTTAGCACCAATGCAATAAAATAAGTTTAGATATGGGGCAGATGGTGAAATAAAACTTTTTAGATAATTACTCAGGTATATAATTGAATTATATTCTCAATTCTACTACTGCCAGGTCCTCCCAAGTAGGCCACAGTAATCAACTGCATATGTACTCTGTTTTGCTTCCTTTGACTAGAGGAAATTCAATGGACAATTCAAGACTAGAATTTGTAATGACCTTCTCTAGAAATGTTGTGGTTGTTGTTGTTGTTGTTACTGGTTTTTCTTTTCAATGAATATTAAGGGGCTAGTTCACAACATTTCAATGAATGTAATTCTCCCTTACTCCCATGAGGTGTTCAGAATAAGGTTGCAGTAGATATTCTAGTTAGCTGTGGAGTTGGGGGGAGAATAAGGACTCAGTGATATTTATAGAATATTTATAATTCCTTGTATTTAGATAGCCAATTATATTTCCAGAGTATTTTCTATGAATTATGTTACCTGAGCTTTATAATTGAAGGAAGTAGTTGGATATTTGTGGAAGATATAGGGCTTGAACTAGGGTGTAGTAGGTTAGAGATCATACTATACCAAAAAGAGTAGTGCAATTTGAATGAAATATTGGAATTTAAATCCTAGCTTTGTCAATTGTTACCTCTGTGAGAATGTTTCAGTAGGCCTCCTGCCTCTTTGCTAAAATTCCCTTTGCTAAACTCCTTTGGAATGCTAGCCAGCTGTCAAGAAGCATAATAAATCTTTGTCTCTTAACTTAAAAAAAGTAAAATAAAATAAAGAAGTTAGACTGGTAATCTCTAAGGCCCATTTCATCTCTAAAAGAGAATCTCTTATAACCTAATTTTAAATTCTGATCCTTTTGTGTATAATCTCTATGATGATAGACACACCCTTAACCTCTCTGGGTCTCCTTTTCTTTATCTACCAAATAAAGAATTTGAAACTGCTGCTCTAAAAGGTTGCTCCAATTAAAATTCTGGGATCCTACAAAACTAGGTCTTTTAAACTCCAAATCCAATGTACTTTACATCCATTTATATTCGATGTGGGCAAATATCTTTTTGAAGCTATTTCTCAGGATGACCTAATAGCTATGCTTGTAATGTAACCTATTTAGTGGATACCTAGCATGAGTTGATACCCCAGATTCATTTTTTAAATATTCTTCTTCTCACCTTCACTAACATGTTAACTGCTTTTTTATAGCTACTTTGTGCTGTTTTATTAGTGTTAATAGAACTACTGTAGTTGTTACTGACCACATTAACTTATTTTCCATCCTCGTTTCCATGTCTCACTAGCAAATGTGACATTGATCATAGTTTTAAGTATCATCTTAAGATGATAAACCTGATGGTGCTATTGAATGACAGCTTTGAAAAAACCATAAAATGTGTCTCAGACAGATGGCAAATATACAACTGTTTACATCTTTTAAATGTATGCTACAGATGGTGAGAAATTCTTTTACTATGTTTGATAGGGGGAAAACCACAGTATTTCTATAATAATTCTTTTCATTTTTACTGACAGGAAACATATTCACTAATCTAGGTATCAACCATTCCTTTACCTTCCAAATTGTATATGATAAACATATGAGAAAGAAGTCTAAAGATATATTATTTTATATTTATTGAAGAGTAAAATAAACAGAAATGACCAAGTTTTATGAGCATGTTAATTCTTTGGGAAGGGAGATAAAAATAATTCTTAAAATAATTTCATGTACTTATTCAATTGTAAACTACTTCCATGACTTAAAAGATTGATTGTAAAGAGTAAGTATAAATGCCATGTTTTTATTTTCTTGAAAAGAGATATATGGACTTGACTTATAATCTCCCTTTATAATCTCCTGGCTTTAAAAAAATATATATATCATGCAATATACCTACATGGGTATGTGTGCCGTTCCAACTCAATCATGTAATAGAGTTATTGCTAATAGAACTAATACCCAAATTCATAAGAAATAAGCCCAAATTCTTAGAAATAAGGAGCAATGTAATCTAAACAATAGACTAATAGACTTTAATTTCTGTGCTTTTTTTTTTATTTACAATGATTTTCATTATCAAATATAATCGATCACAAAAAGGCCTGCCACAAACATTTTTGCAATGGCTCCCTTTCCCTCCTTTAAGATCTCTTTGGGATATAGGGGCACTAGAAAAACTGCTGGGTCAAAGGCTATTCAAAGTTTGATAACTTTTTGAATATAGTTCCAAATTGCTCTCCAGAATGGTTGAATCCATTCAAAGCTCCAAAAACAATGTATTAGTGTCCCAGTTTTCCCACATCCATTCCAACATTCATAATTATCTTTTCTTGCCATTTTAGCCAATCTGAGAGGGCTGTAGTGGTCCCTCAGAGTTGCCTTAATTTGCATTTTTCTAATCAATAGTGATTTAGAGTGCCTTTTCATACGATTAGTTTAGTTTTAATTTCTTCATCTGAAAATTGTCTGTTCATATCCTATGATCATTTATCAATTGGACAATGGTTTAAATTCTTATAAGTTTGAGATAATTCTCTATATATTATAGAAATGAGACCTTTATCAAAACCCTTAAATGTAAAAATGTTTTCCCAATTTATTGCTTCCCTTCTGATTTTGTCTGCATTAGTTTTGTTTGCACAAAAACTTTTTAACTTAATATAACCATTTTTTTTATTTGGTGTTCAATTATGAGTTCCAATTCTTCTTTAGACACAAATTTCTTCCTTCTCCACAGATCTGAGAAGTAAACTAGTCTATGTTCTTCTAATTTGCTTATGATATGACTCTTTAAGTCTAAATCATGAACCCATTTTGATCTTACCTTGATATGTGGTGTTAGATGTGGTTCAATGCCAAGTTTTTGTCATACTAAGTTTCTAATTTTCCAAGCAATTTTTGTCAAATAGTGAGTTCTCATCCCAAAAACTAGGGTCATTTGGTTTGTGAAACATGAGTTTGCCATGATTATTGATTATTTTGTTCTTTGATTTATGCAAGTAAGCATCTAGAGATATAAAATTTCCCTAATAACTACTGTGACTGCATCCCACAAATTCTCATCATTGTCATTCTCTTGGATGAAGTCATTAATTGTGTTTTTGATTTTTTTTTTCACACATTCATTCTTTAGGATTAGATTATTTAATTTCTGATTAATTTTTGATCAATTTTCTCCTGGCCTTTTATTGCATGTGATTTTTATTGTATCATGATATGATAAAAATGCATTTACTATTTCTACCTTTTTGCATTTCATATTGTGGTTTTATGCCCTAATACATTGGCAATTTTTATATAGGTTCCATGAATCACTGAGAAAAAAGTAAATTTCTTTTTGTCTCCATTCAATTTTCTCCAAAGATATATCATACCTAACTTTCTATTTACTTTCTTAACTTCTTTTTTATTTAATTTTGGTTCGATTTATATAGTTGTGAGAGAGCAAGGTTGAGATCTCCCACTATAATAGTTTTGCTATCTATTTCTTCTTGCATCAGTCTTAACTTCTCTAGGAATTTGGATGTTATACATATGCATATATATTTTGTATTGATATTGCTTCATTATCTATGGTACCCTTTAGTAAAATATAGTTTCTTTCTTTATTGCTCTTAATTAGATCTACCTTTGCTTTTACTTGATCTAAGATGAGGATTGATAACTCCTCCCCCTTTTTTTTTTTTACTTCACCTGAAGCATAATAGATTCTGCTTCAGCCCTTTAATCTTCACTCTGTGTGTATCACTCTACTTTAAATGTGTTTCTTATAAACAACATATTATAAGATTTGGGCTTTTAATACAGTCTGCCATCTGCTTCTATTTTATGGGAGAGTTCATCCCATTCACATTCACATTTAAATAATTAAATATAATAAATCAAGGTACTCAAGGCTAAGTCCCCCATTCTTTTGGGGCTCAATGACTTACAATTTGCCTTTTATAGCAAATCTGCTGGATCACCCACTTGCAACCAAGACAGAGTAGCATAAGAGGTTCACAGAAGATTCCCAGGTGCTTGGAAATGGCAATGCTCTGACTCCCTTCCCCAACTCTTTGCTCCAGGCTCCAGGTGCTATCATCTGGGCTCAGCAGACTGCCCCTCTGCCTGTATGAATCAGACCTGTTCTGACATTCTTTCAAGCTATCTTCTTGTAGAAATGTGTTGTACTACAAATATTTTTAGGTTCTGTGACTCCAAAACCACTTTAGAGGCTTAATCTACTGTTGTTTTGACAGCAGGTCAGAGGATGTCACAGAAAGTTGTGTCTGCTCTCTGTCATGTTGGCTCTGCATCAGCTCCAGATTATCTTTATATTGAAGTATTTTATTTGTTTATTTGAAATAGTGTGATGTTCCAGGAATGGTGCTGAACTAGGATTCATGAAAATTATAAATCTCATTTCAGCTCTCTTTCTCATGAGGTGTATGAGCTGCAATAAGTCAGTTAACCATTATATGGGCTTTGATTTCTTAACTTTTTATTGTTGCTTTGTCTCAGTGATTTTTTTTTTTTGTCTTTTACTTTAAATGTATTTATTATTTATTTTTATATTCTTTTTTTAAATTTTGAATTCCAGTTTCTGTCTTTCTCTCCCATTACTCCAGTATACATTTGGAATGCAAATAACAGATCAATTATATATGTGAAGCCATACAAAATATTTCCATATTAAACATGATGCAAAGAGTGGAAAAAATAAAATGAGTAATTATAGTTCAATTTGCACTCAAAGTTCATCTGACAGAGGACAAAATGTTTTCATCATGAGAGCTTGGAAAATATCTTGGATCATCATATGAGCATGGTGGCTAAGTATTTTACATTTGATCACCATTCCAACATTGCCATTACAATATACAATGGTCTTCTGGTTCTTTCCCCTTCAATTTGCATTAGTTCATATAGGCTTTGACATTATTTTTTTGAAACCAAGCCAATGTTTCTTATAGTACAATCATACTTTATCAAGTTCATATATTGTAGCTTTTTTAGACATTCCCCATTTGGGGAACATTCCCTCAATTTCAAATTCTTTGTTATCCCTCAAATAGTCTAAGTTCTTTGTAAATATAGATTTTTTTCTTTTTTCTTTGATCTCCTTAAGGGTACAGACCTAATAGTGTGATATTGCTGAATAAAAGAACATACAAATTTATAGCCTTGGGCACAGATTGTTCTCCAGAATTTTGTTCATAATGGTTGGACCAATACCTTGCTTCACTAACAATTTATTAATGTACCTATTTTCTCTTAGCATTTGCTATTTCTTTTTGGTGTGAGGTGGTATCTGATGATTCTTTTAATTTGCCTTTCTCCAGTTAATATGAATTTGCAACATTTTTCACAACTATCTATCTATCTATCTATCTATCTATCTATATATATAGTGATTGTTTTTCCCTAAAACTTCCTTATTCATATTCTTTGGTCATTCATCACCTGAGGGGCTCTTTTACAAATGTCTTTCAGTTCTATATTCAATATATAATTGAGAAATGAGAATATCTTTATTAGAGAAAACTAGTTTAGAAAAAGTCTTTCACATTGCTTCACTGTCAATAGTATCCTTGAGCAAAATGCAGTTTCCCTTGAATATCTCTTAATTAGGTCTCCTTTTGCTTTTGCTTTGAATGCGATCATGATTGCTACCCCTACTTTCTTTAATTCATCTGGAGAATAGGAAATTCTGTTGCAATCTTTTATTTTAATTTGTGTGTCTTTTATTTTATTTTATTTCCTATGGTATTTTATGTTCCAAATATATTTAAAGATAGTTTTCAACATTAATTTGCGTAAGACTTTGTGTTCCAGGTTTTTCTTCATCTATCCCTTGAATCCCCTTCCCCAAGACAATAAGCAATAAAATATAGATTAAATATCAACAATCTTTTTAAACATTTTCATATTTGTCATGTTGTGCAAGAAAAATCAGACCAAAAGGGGAAAAAAACATGAGAAAGAAATAAACAAAACGGGTAAAAATACCAACTTCAATCCATATTCAGTCTTCATAGTTCTCTCTGTGGATGTGGATGCAATTTTCCATCCTGAGTCTATAGATGCCTTGAATCACTGCATTGCTAAGAAGAGCCAAGATCCTTAACAATTGTTCATCACATAATCTTGTTACTGTGTACAATGTTTTTTTGGTTTTGCTCACTTCACTGACCATCAGTTCATGTAAGTCTTTCCAAGCTTTTTGGAAATCAGCCTGCTTATCTTTTTTTTTTATAGAAAAATAACACTCCATTACATCCATATTCCATAATTTATTCAGCCACTACCCAACTGAGAGCCATCAACTCAATTTCTAGGTCCTCTACACTACACAAAGGGCTGCTCCACATATTTTTGAATATGTAGGTCCCTTCTTTTTTTTTTAATGATCTCTTTAAAAGACAGATACAGAGGGATAGGTCAATTTTACGAGACCACACACAGCTGTGAATCATAACACACTTGAAGGACTTGCAAAGCAGCCTTTACTGACACGGATGTTGCTTGTGAATTGGGAATGAAATAAATTGGATGCAAGAGAGAAGAGGAGAGAGGTCAGAGAATGCAACTGCCTCTCAGTCTTCTTGTATTGGTATCATCCTCTCACATGAAGGGATCTATTCTGCTGGTCAGAATTCGGTCCCCAGCAGCCATTAATAGTAGGTGGCTCCCTTAATATCCAGCAGCCATGAGCAGGTGGCTTACATAACAGATATGCACAATTTTATAGTCCTGTGGGCATAGTTTCAAATTTGGATTACTGTTGGAATCCTTACTAACTGCTAACTAATTCTCTCAGAAGAGTCAGATATAAGGCCAGCGATGAGAGATCTATGGCAGAATACATTTTTCCTCTTGGCTGGCTGGTCGCAGAAGAGAGTTCAGCTGGACTCGAGAGGAGCGACTCTGGTGCAGAGAGCACTTTGACGGATTTCAGCGGAATTACGCCAGAAGCCCTTTTTCCCGAGGCAAGGCAGAATATATTCCACTTGGCTGGCTGGTGGCAGACAAAGAGTTTTCAGAGGATAAAGCTACGAGTGGAGAGTTCAGTGGACAACCAGATTCATCTTCATCTCACACCACTGTAGCTGGTGGCTGGGCTCCTGCAGGCCCCCCACTGAGAACAAGCTGGTCTGAAAGACTCACCAGAAAGCTAGCCGAGCCCCAAGAGAAGGAGACAAGAGATTCATTCCATCTCTGTGTTGGTCGGAGGCTGAAGAAAGCAGAGGCAGAGGCTGAAGGACAGAACCTTTGGATTTGGAGACATCCGGAGGGCTCTAAGCTAAACCGGCTGTGTTTTGAGAAGAACAAGAACTCCAACATTTGAACTCATAACAGATTACAACTTCATCAACAGTGCATTCGTATCCCAGTTTCCCCACATCTCTTCAACATTTCTCTTCTTTTCATATCATCTTAGCCAATCTGAGAGATATAAAGTGGTACCTCAAAGTTATTTTAATTTTCATTTATCTAATAATTATTTAGAGCATTTTTTCATGTATTAGTTTCTGGCTTTAATTTCTTCATCTAAAATTTAATTTTCATATCCTTTGATCATTTATCAATTGGGGAATGGCTTGAATTCTTATAAATTAGTCAATTCCCTATATATTTTAGAAATGGGGCCTTTCTTTTCTTAAATTAACTCTCCCAAATCATTTTTGAGAAGTTATTTTTCCAATGAGTTATTTCAAAATTTTAAAATATTTTTGTCATTCTTTTCACTTTGTTTTATTTTTTCTTGATGTCTCTTAGAGTTATTAGTCTCCACTTGTCCAATTTTAATTTTTAAGGAGATATTTTATTTGGAGAGCTTTTATATAATTTTTTAGTTTGATTTTAAAGGAGTACTTTTCTTCAAGAATTTTTTGTGCCTCATTTATCATTAGACTGATTCTGTTTGTTATTGTTGTTAGTTTGTTTTAATTTTGATGAAAATATTTTCTTCACTATTTTTTCTCTTTTTTTAACCAAACTGCCAATTTTTTTTCATGATTTTCTATCACCATTTTTATTTAATTTCTCCAGGAATATTTGCTTTACTTGGATCCTATTAGCATTGTTGATGCTTTGTAGCTATTTCATATTTTCTTCTAAATTGATGTCTTGGTATTTCCTATCCTCATAGTAGTTGTTTACAGCCAAGTTGTTATTTTTGTTGTTTGTTGTTTTTTTTTGATGTTGTTCTCTCTTTCTTTCTTTCTGATTTTTCATCTCTTAATTTAGTTCTTAACTTATAATTTTATGGTAAAGGTGGGCTTTGCTCACTTGGGGAAAGGAAGGCAATGTAACATGATTCAGGCTTTTAAATGCTACTTTTTAAAGAGTTAATTCTAGGAGTCGGCATGTTTTAGGTGCTTCTAAGGTTTTGTGGTTCCAGAAGTATGATTATTTCTCTCTAGGCTTTTCTCTTATGTTTACTTAAGAAGTGTTCCTGTCTTACTCAGTCTACAAATATTAGTGATCTTGATTCTGGAACTATGGCAGATCCTCTACTATTTTGCAGTTTCAAGTACTAGAGGTTCTCCCTGTCTTGGAATTGCAAACTGGAATTACGTGTAATCATCACCAGCTGATTCAAGGGTCATAAAAAGTCTCATGCAATCTCTTTCTGATCATTTGTCTGACCCTCTTACTTTCTCTTTATGAAAGATCCTAAAGCCATTATTGCTACTGCTACAGTTGCAGCTATGTCCAAATCCCACAAGTGTTGTTTTTGGTATGCTCCATGATAGTACCTATTCTGTTTTAAAGCTTCCTTTTTTTTTACCTCCTAAGTTGCCTTAGTTTCAAAAAAATGTATGCCTCTGAGGTCTGGCCCTGATGCTCCAAAATTTGATTGAGCAGAATGTTGGGGATTGAGGTTTAATATGCAGCTTTTGAAATTACATGCTTAAGGATGATCATAGTTATTCATCATAAATATTAAACATTACTTTTTGTCCACATTTACTGCAAATCTCCTGATGAAGGGTAACATAACAAAACAAAACAACCTTTGGTTTCAATTAAGATATGGTTAGTAAGGAAATGACACAATTGACATTATTTATCTGAAAAATGTTTAAGCACCTAAAGTACTAATAACCATCATACTTTAGAAAATCCTTTCTTCTAATATCATGTGTGCATATCTGTCAAATTTTGAGATAATTTTCTCAGATTTGTAGGGAGGTAATGAAATATGCTGACAGTTTGAAAGTCTGATGCTTTTTATTTTCTTAGCCCCATTTTAATTTCTCAGATTTACTTTCCTTTTTTCATATTTTACGAGGCTATTCTAAACAAAGAAAGCCATGTAACATCTTATAGAGGGAATATGCATGTTGGATGAATCAAATATTAAAGGCATAATCTGCCTGTCATTTTAACTTTTCCCTAATACCCTAAGCTTTTAACTAAATCTATTGAAGCAGACTGTATTCCTTATAATGCAGCAAAAATAAATCAAATTCAATGGCAATAGCTGGTCACTGAACAGATGATAAAAATGCCAACTCAATCTGGTTCAGTTAAAAAATGGACTTAAGTGGAACAGGTACTACTTCTAACTTGTTCAAGTATAGACCATTACCTATGCCACTTATCTTGAAACCATTCTGGTTAGTTGTGTCTTATTCCATCCAATTCAGTCTAGCAAGCAATCATTTAAGTGCCCACACCAAAAATGGAACAGTCCTAAAGAACATATATTTAGCCAATTAAAAATGAACAAACATTTATTAAATGTCTATTATGTTCTTGATGCTGTATTAAGTACAGAAATATAATGAGAAGAATGGAAATAGAACTCCTCAAGGAGTTTCTATTTTATTGAGGAAAAATCATAAATATACAGATCAGTAAAATATATACAATGTTTTATAGTCTGCAGGAAGGATAGGGGTATAGTATCATGGCTCTTTCTTTTTAGATCTTTATATTCTTTTTCATTTAAAATTTACATTATACAATAATTCCTCTTACATCATCTTTATACCTTTAGCTGAAAATATTATTAGTCAGGCACTGGTGAGTATAATGTCACCAAATCTGATGCAGTTAAATTATCACTTGTGACTGATAATTCTCAGTAGCAAATTATCACTGTATTCATCAGGGAGATTAACACTTATAATTACATTAAAAAAAACCACCCCAAATTAGTTCAACTGAAAAATGTTAAACACTTTGAATTTGATTTTAAACTTACTATAGTCTACAGTACTGATACAAAGCAAATATACAATGGCCAACATTCTATTTTTTTGGACATTTTTTTGTTCTCATTGAATTATACTAAAAGTGTTCTAAGCTAGTGTTTATCCTGAAAATGAGAGTATGAGAGTGTACCCATAGAATCTTGTCAATTATTTTGACTTAAGAAGGCATTTCTAAGCATTAAGAGGTGTTTCAATATTTCTTTTATTTTCACAACTATTGTTAGAGATATATCAATGAAAAAAATGAAGCTTTTGGCAGAGAAAATCCCACAGTATGTTGATGCTAGCTTAATGATTTAATGACATCAAGAACTGACAATTAAAAGTACTTATTCAGTTATATTACAAAATATTACATCTCCCTCCAATACCTTGATCTTTAAAACCTAACAAATTTCAATTTGCAGATGATGAACTGAGAGCAGGAGAGGTTAATAATAAAAATAAAATAATATTTGTGTAACACTTAGCACAATTCCTGGAACACAGCATAAACTGTATACATATTTATTATCTTCCCCTACCCTTCTATCCCTTTTAATAGACTTGTCCAAGGTTACTTAGGGAATATAAGAAAAATACAAGTCCTTTACCTTCAAAGTCATGTCTTTTCCCACTTCATCAAATAATAATGTTTTTACCTTGGGCAAATATTGGTCAGAAAAGATATTTACTCACAGTGTATCCTGATTGGGAAGAAGTGAGTGATGAGAGAACACTATATTCTAGACATAAGAAATAGCCTAGGCAATGAACAGGTAAACTGAGATGGGAAAAAAAAAATAATAGTCTTATTTGAATAAAATGCACAAAAGAATATGAACAACAAAAAAAGATGACTTGTAAATAGTAATGCAGAATAAGACTTTTTAAAGATGGACTAAGACATTTGATATTTCTCCATGTTGTGTTATTCTGAATATCTTAACATTCAGAAAATCCAAAGATTTTCTGTATGAGATACTCACGTATGTCACATATTCTAATTTGTCAGAGTAACCAAAAGTAGACAATTAAGATGAAAGGTAAAAGTTTATATTGGAGAAAAAAAATATGTTAAGGAGCTTCTTAGGTTTTCTCTTCAAATGGAGTTCAAAATTAGGGAGGTGGGATCTAAGAGCAAATCAACAAAAGAGGGGGCACTGATAAGAAATGGAGGGAATTCCTTTGTGTATTACTAATCATAGTAATGACTATGACATTTCTAAGTCTTAGAATGCTTAGAATTCATATTAGATTCAATCATTCTTTCTAATGATTATGCACCCAGAGAGAGCTTCAATGAAGACATTTGCAAAAGTTCAGTGATAGAATCAAATACACGTCTTAAATACTAAGTAGTTCTATATTCTGTAACATCCATCATTTTTAATATCTATGAATCAAAGTATTCCCTCATCTGACTTAGTGTGTGTTTTTCTGTGTATTTGTGATCGATATCTATCTCCATATAAATATTAGAGTGATACTGGGAATCTATATCAATATAAGATATACGTATACCATATATCATATATATGATGTATTATAAAATTTTTGTATGTCTTATATACAAATATAATTTATCTGTTTTATTGTAAAGTCAATTACTTTTTTCTTGACTATAGTTTATTTGGCAGAAGGTCTACTGTTGTGACAATGTTTAGGTTTTACAAACACACATGTTTTATTGGTGGTAGCAGTAGTATTTTTAAATAGTAGCTATATAATACATCTTGGATCTTTGAAGATGAAAATTTATTATATTCAGTGGGAACAAGAATAGATAATGCTATGGCAATATACAAATATGTCTAGGGCCATCATACAGTGGTATGAGCATAAAACAGAAAATAATGCTATTGCAGCCTTTGGATGCTGGAAAAAAAAAAGTAGCTCAACCTTTTTACAGATTTATCCCAGTGATAGAGCATATTTTTAATTTATGCACCTATTTGCCCAGGCAAATATCTAAATACCTTTGTTCAAATTTCCTCACATGTAAATTGATGGAGTTGTCCTTTAAGGTCTTTTTTTCTGCTCTAAATCATTGATTCCATCATTTGCTGCATAGCCCTTTCCTATTTAGATCCCTAAAGAATGGCTGTTTGGAAAACTGCAAGATGTAATTATTATCCCTTTTATTCCTAAATTTTTATTAACCTTTTTTCCTGTTAAAAGGAACACAGCTAGCATGTGAATCATAAACTTCTGAGTGTATGTGTATCTGAGAAATTTCTTTTATTCAGTCTAAGATAATGAAATTTGAAATTTGATTGGCCTATTAAAAAAAAAAAAGAAACTTAGGCTTCTCTGCATAGTTCCCTTTTGGTGTCAAAAATGATTAGACCAAGCCACAAGTAATGAGTGACTTGCTGGCAAGGATTTTCATGTTTGAGGTTAAGTGTGCTCAAAGTGTTCCTCTGGGTGATGTACAGCCATTTCTTTGTTGGTTTCTATGCCTGGAAGTTCATTAATACATCATTCAAAGTAATCAGATTCATATGCGGGTGGTACATTTATCGTTAACTGTATCTTTCCAGTAAAGAACCACATGTCTACATAATTTTTATTTTTAGTCTATGAGAAAAGTATTCCACTTACAGCCCATTATGCTGAGCATTTTTGTTTTGTTTTGTTTTGTTTTCAAATGCATTATCAAATAGGGTAATGTTAACCATGAAGTCATTAAGTTATGCATCTGAGCATAACTGATGTTATAAATTACTTTTCAGACTAATGATCTCATTAATCATACAAAATTTATTGAAAGACTAGAAAAAGATTATATCATACATGAGTCCTTAAAAAAAGAACAAAAATGTCATGGATTATCTAAAAAAAAAATTGAAACATTGCAGGCAATTTTCCATTTTTGTTCCTATATAAAATGAATTTAGTTTTAATATTTCTTATATATTTTGGTTTTATAGAAATTTGGAGACATTTAATTCAATTATACAAATAGCTCATTTATACAAGACCTTAAGGAACATTTATATTTCATTAAAAAATATACAATCAAAATAGAAAGGGACTTTGTTGTTTATTTAGTTTAACTTTCTACCACATGCAGAAATTCTCTCTCAAATATGCATGATGGAGATTACCCAGCTTCTTTTTGAATGCACTTCACTTCCTTACCAAGGATTTCACCTAATTTTTTAATATCTCTAAAATTTATGAAGTTATCTCTTTATGTTGAATCAAAGTCTGTAACTGTTCTAGTTTTGATCACTCAAGCTATATAGATATGTAATCTTCCTTTCACATGACAGTCCTTGAAATATTTGAAATAAATCATCAATTTTTTTTACATGTTCTATGCCTCAAAATAAATAACTCTAATTTTTTCAATTGTTTCTTTTAAAATGTCTTTCAAGGTTTTATTGATTATTCAGTAAAATATACGATCCTTGAGAATATGGACATTTGTCTGTTTGTTTTTATACTTATTTGTTAAGGACCTCATATTTTACCTGGAACATAATAAATAATTGCTAAACTGAAAATAATCCCAGCACCTCCCATCTAAAGATTTGTCAATGTCATTGTTAAAATGTGGTTTCCATACACCAATCTGACCTGAATGTAGCACAGTTGAATCATTAAATAATATATCTTTACTTTTGATTTGTCAGATTTTATGCCTCTTTAACCTTTGACAACTATTTGATAGTTCAAGCAAAGATTCTACTTAAGCCCAAACATAAAGGTTATAATTTTATGAAGGAAACATATGTGAACGTTAGGCTACTTTGCTCCCAACAGTTCATTTTTCACACATCAGTGAATTTCTGGAATAAGTATATTTTGATTCATTAAATACTAAATGTAGGAGGGAAAATTATTTTTACTATGTCATCAATTGATTAATTTTGATAATATTCTCCCAATTAGTTTAATATTTACCAACATATACAATATATAGTTCATAAGGTATACACAAGTTTTCAGTCATATTTCTGAGGAAAAAATAATGGATTACAATATGAAATGTAAGGCTATAACCTGTATCTTTTGAAATTTATGGGATTATTTCTATATTATTTAAGATATGCCTGATGATGAGGTATTTTTAAAAGTTAAAACATAGTCACTACAAATAGTTCACTACATTAAAATATTTTTATATGGAAATCAGATTATATTTTATTGTTTTTTTTTTTTTTTTTTTTTTTTTTTTAGCGTTGTACCATGTCATATCTGATTACCATGAATCATGTCACACCTTGGGCATTCCACCATATCATGCCTCAAGGTGGCTTAATAACCTAACATGATGTGACAACATAAGTGAACCATAATTATTTTTATTCTACAGAGAAAATGCATTATGTAATGCATATAAATACTTATATTTATGTATAAATTAGAAGTGTGTGTGTATATATATATATATATATATATATATATATATATACAAAAAATATTATATGTTGTAATGATAAATTCAAAAACTTTGACAATGATCCTTTATTTTCTTACTGTTTGAGAGGATTGGGTAAATCTGGATCTTTCATATTCACATATGAAGATATTCCCATTTCAGGGGTAACAAAGTG
Source organism: Antechinus flavipes (assembly GCF_016432865.1). Lineage (NCBI taxonomy): Eukaryota > Metazoa > Chordata > Mammalia > Dasyuromorphia > Dasyuridae > Antechinus > Antechinus flavipes. The sequence continues at coordinate 139,044,660 of NC_067402.1, read as the reverse complement.
GCATAATGGATAGCCTATGGGCCCTAGAGTTAGGAGGACCTAAGTTCAAAGCTGGTCTGATTCTTACCATCCTTTGCAAGTCACTTTACCCCAATAACCTCACAAAAATAAGAAGAATAAGAATAAGAAATTCTCTTTTCCAATGCTATTCCGCAATCTAGAGTATTAAAGAATTACTTGTAGCCCTGAAAAATCAAATGACTTGCTCAGGGTCTTTTGCATATCATATGTCAGTGACAAGATTTGAATAAAGGACTTCAATACCCTGAGGTCATTCCTGATCTGATCAGATAGTGGTAATAATACTCTTCTACAAAAAAGAGAATTGTAAATAAAAGCAAAAACAAGGAAACCTACATTATATTTAGTTTTTATATATCTTATATAGAGATGTTAGAGACAGAAATTATTAGGTTAAAGTCTTATATCTGACACTTGTTAGCTTTTAGATTTTGAATTTATAAAGACCTCATTGGTCCTTATGCCAATAAAGCCATAGGAGAAAAAAAGAAAGGAGAAAAAAGAATAAGCAAAAAAAAAAAAAAAAAAAAAAAAAGAAGAAGAAGAAGAAAAAGGGAAAAGATGGAAGGAAAATAATAAGAAAAAAAGACAAAAGAAAACTTGCTTGCATATATATATTTACAATGCACATGTTATGTTCACATAAAATAATTCAAGCTTCTTGAGGGCAGGGGCTATTTTATTTTTTTTTTCATATCTTCAACACATAGTGCCTGTCAAAAAAGTCATGTAACCAGTTTTTATTGATTGATGATTTAGAGCGCATCATATTATCCAGGGCTGTTAATATTTCTCTGTATCTCCATTTTTTCACTGGTTTATACTGGGTTTTTATTTTCCTTCTAATAAATACTATATCTTCCTAACTAGACTTCAAAATGAGTCAGTATCACATTCTTATGTTTAGTGCTCCCCTAAAACTGAAACTCTTTACACATATGAAATACTGTATTAATATTGTTAAATATATCAAGAATTGTCTTGACACTCCCCACTCCTCAAAAAATTAATTTTATTTATTTTTTTTTAATTCTTATTTTTGGTGAGAGTATTTATCAATAGTGCTAATTAGATAATTAGTTTTAAATATGAAAAAAAATAGGAATGTAAATATGTGATAAAATGAACCAAGAAATGATCATAATTTGAAAAACACTATGAAGAGATAAAACTATTTAGAGGGCTGAAACTCTTGAGTCAAGGCACTGAAGTCAGGACAGTCGAACACTTGAGGCTAACTACTGATTGGACAATACTCTAAGGGCATATGCTTGGAAAATGGCATTTCCCACTATCCTGTGCTGGCTCAATGACTGGTGGCATACAGAGGATTGTAGGAGGGACTAGGGGGTGGAGTAAGACTAGCCAGAGTCACTTTGGCAGTAGATGAGTAAGAAGGCAGTTGCAGAGATTCTGCTTCCATTCTGTTCACTTCTACACCTAAAGATCAAGAATAAAGACCGAGGACTTTTGCTTGTCCTGGCTCCAGCTGATTCTAAGGTATTCTGGGTGCTTGCGCAGTGGTCACAAAAATAGATTATGTATTTGATAATATGATATCTAATTAATTGGTTAGGAAATGACAATATTTCAAGTTTTAATATGGCATGATGTAGAAAACAAATGTAGTTATTTCCTTTAATTTAAGTGTATTGGGAGTATATTTGTCTAATTTTAAAACTAAGCTTAATCATGGCATGTAAAAAGATGACCAACTCATACTTGGTATAGGATGGAGAAAGAAGAAGAAAACAAAATATTTTAAAAAAATGATACATTCTCATTTTCATGTAGTCATAGATTTTAAGTTGGAAAGGACCTTAGAGACACTCAAGTTGACAACATTTATTTATAGATGAGGAACTCGAGATGAGGAAAAATGAAATTATTTGTCTCCAAGGTCACACAACTAGGAAGAATTTAAGGTATTATTTGAACCCAAAGTCCTTATTACATTCCAGGATCCCATTCACCAGGCCATGGAGAAGATGTCAAAATGGAGAAAAGGAAAAAAAAAAGGTGGAGAGGTGAAGAAATTATAGTTCATAGATTCTGACAAAGAAGGACAATCATATCCAGTCTTTTAGGAAAAATCTTTATCTACCTGTGGTGTAGGCGTGGGTAAAACTATAGGAATCTGGTTAGTGATTGAGACAATGTGAATGAAATCAAGGAATCTAATATATTGTCAGTAATGCAAATACCCAGAAGACAGGAGTTTTATGTAAACTTCAGTTATATTAAATAAAAAGAATAGGAAAATTGTTTTTTCAGGGGAAAGGTGACAAATATTTATTACTATTTATACAATATCTGTATATTTTAGCAAAGCCATAAGTAGCAAAGTTATTTTGTATAATGTGTATGAAATGCAATGTCCAATTAAATCTTACTCTCTTACCTAGTAGATAACCCTGGGTTCCTAATTTAGTACATCTAGACAAATCTTACCAAGTTATCTGTATACAAAATCTTGGAGTTATTGTTGATTTACCTATCTCCTTCTAATATTAATTCTTTTCAACAAAGAAACTATTTTAAACCTGCCTTTATAATATTTCCCTCCACATATCCTTTCCACTCCCATGTATGCTGACAAAACCAGGTTTTCATTCATTCTTAAGACTTTTATTATAGTCATCTTTTAACTAGTGACCTTACTTCCAGACTGTCCTTTTTCTAACAATTTCTATTTCCAAATTAAGCTATCTCCTATTCAATTTTGTTTCAGTCACTTAATTATTCTAACATTTTTGATTTTTCTTTATTTCCTAACTAATATCCATAGCCTGACATTCAAGGCCTTCCATAATCTCATCCATATAGATATTTTAATGTGAATGCATTATATTTATTGTTTTGTTGTTAGAATGGAGCCTTTTTGAAGACACAAAGTTTTATTTTATTTTATGTTTATCCTCAGAACCTAGCAAAGTGTCTAGAATAAAGTGTATATTTAATAAAGATATATTAGTTGATAGATTTACATTTGACCTGTCATTATTCAATTTAAACTTTTCAAACTAGCCAAATTTATCTGCTCAGCTTTCCAAATGTTAAGTGTTGTTTAATCTCTCCATGTGTTTCATCATGCTATTGTTATATTACTGTGTTTTTGTTTGTACACCTAAAATGCCTGTTCTTCTTTTGTTCTCCTCCCATTGCTACAATTGGAAAGCCTTCTTATCTTTTAAAACCCACATCAGACATCATCTATTTTATGAAACTTTCTCTGATATCTTTAGTCAGTCACTCTTTTCTTTCTCTTGCATGTATGACTCAATACTTGGTATGCAAATTTTTATGTACTTATCCTCTACATGATAATATACTGCATGACATATTAGTGCAGTTGATCATCATTACAAATTATAAACTATAAAGACTTTAATTTTAGTAATTGATATTTTTTCAAATTTCAAATTTCAAAAAAAAAAATGAATGATTATTCATTTTTATAGGTCCCACAATACATAACACAGTGCTGTACACTTTGGAAATACTTAATAAATATATTTTTTAAATTAATATGTGAAAAAATGAAAAATAAATTGGTAAGTGCATATGTATAAAAGTAAATACAACTGTGGAAATAATCTCTGAAGAAAAGAATCACCAAGTCTGGCCAAAATTTTCCAATAAAATTGGGTATGATTGTTATAAGATTGCCACAGTCAGAAGGGGGGAAATAAGACTTAAGAATTGAGAATAAAGTTTCCTTTAATTTTCTGTGGCATCCAGAAACACTGTGGACTAGAGATAACATATCACTATTAGGATATGTAAGCATTCTCATTCCTAGAAATGTATTTTTTTTTTTTTGTTTCATGAATGTGTTATAGCTATAGAGTCTGGGATCCAATGGACCAAGATGACATTTGGAATCTATGATTTGCATTGCAACTGAAGATTAGCCCTATCTTGCTTTCGAACCCAAGACCTGAATGAATTTTTTTGGAGGTGGGTAGAGGTAGATAGAGCAAAATCTTTTAGCTTAACTCAAACTGATGAAAATAATCCAAATAAAATTGGCAACACATAAATATATAGATCATCAAAAAGAAATGACAAAACAGGATTAAAATTTTGTTGAGTTTTTAACTGCCTAGACTTCTTTACTGGATTGTCTCAGAGGTTTCATGCTGATAAAGCCTTTATGTTTTGGACCTCCCATTCTGATTGGTGAGTTTATTTCCAAAACCTATTTTTGAAGAAGGACCCATTCTAGTCATGCTCTGGTCAAACAAGAATTCCATAATCCCTGAGCTACTGCTTCAACTTCTTTCTACCTCTTTTCTCTTCACCTTTTATGTGCTATTTTCCATCACTGAAAAATAAATACAGGGACTTTATCTTCCTTTTTTTACTTCATTCCTAAAAAAAGACAAAAATTTGAAAAATTGAAAAGCCACAATTTACTTAATGGTAAAAGACACAAAATATCACTAAAGAAAACAACTTCTTTAAAAGCATAATTAGCCAATGGAAAAAGAGGTACAAAAACTCATCAGAGAAAATAATTCCTTATTATTGTTCCATAAGAAATGATCAGCATTTTAGATGCTTTTAGAGAGGTCTGGGAAGACTTACATGAGCTGCTAAGTGAAATGAGCAGAACCAGGAGATCTTTGTACACAGCAACAAGATTATATGATGATCAATTCTAATGGACATGGCTCTTTCCATCAATGAGATGATTCAGATCAATTATTGGAATTGACAAAAGAGAGCCATCTACACCCAGAGAGAGGACTGTGGGAACTGAATGTGGATCACAACATAACATTCATTCTTCAAAAAAGAAAAAAAATCCTTAAAAATTAAAATTGTGTGTTGAAGCTAATAACTCCATGAGACTTTGAAAAAGAATAAAACTGGTGCAGCAGGGTGGTGTGGTGGATAAAATAGTAATTCTAGCATCAGGAGTACCTTAATTTAAATCTAACCTTAGACAAGTCATTTATCCTTGATCCTCACTTTCCTTCAAAAAAAGGCAAAATAAATTTTTAAAAAGTAGAATATGCAAAATATCTCATTAGAAAAACAACAGAAATGGAAAATAGATCAAAAATAGATAAAGTGAGGATTATTGAAAGCCATAATAATTCAAAAATTTTCTAGACATCATATCTCAAGAAATGATAAAACTACTTAGATACAGAGTGTAAAATAGAAAGTTAAAGAATCCATCAATCATCCTCTGAAAAGTATCTCAAAAGGAAAATACCTAGAAATATTGTAGCTAAATTCCAGAGCTCACAGGTAAAGGAAAAAATAATATATAATAATATAATAATGATCTTACCATGGCACAGTCCAGATTACATAGGATTTTGCAACATCCACATTAAATAATAGTATTAGCTTTGAATATAATATTATGCAAGACAAATAATCTAGGATCACAACCAAGAATCACCTATCCAGCAAAACTGAGTATAATGCTTCTAAGGAAAGATGGATTTCATCACTATGGCAGCTAAAAGGAGTTTACTTAAATAGAAGGTGTGGTTGTGTATTAATTGTATGGTAATGGCATCCAAAAACTGAAGGGGTGAGAAAGAGGATTCATTGGGAGAAAGGAAAAGGAGAGGTAAATCAGGGAATTTTTTCCTCATATAAAAGAGGCACACAAGTAAGAACTTTTACAGGGACAGGGAAAATGGGAATGAATGGTTGGCAATGACAGAGCCTCATTCTCAATGGAATTAAAGGGAATTGGAGGGAATATTATATGTACAAACCAAGTTGAGCTTAAAAATTTATATTACCTAATAATATAATATAAGAGAAAGTGATTAAAAGGAGGATAATAAAAGGGTGGTCAGATTAAGGGAGGCAATAAGTAGAAACAAAATAGATTTTTTTGGGGGGGGATTGAAAGAATAAAAAGAGAAAAGACTAAAGAGAAGAAAGTAGAATGGAGAAAAATAAGTGTGAATGTAAATGAGATGACATTTTATAAGAGGATAAAACAAACATAGATAACAGAATAGATTAGTAACCAGAATCCAATAATATGTTGTTAATAAGAAGCACACATGAAATAGAAACCACACAGAATTACAACCAAGGACTGGAACAGATCTCAGATGAAGCAAAAGGAAAAATGGACCTAATTTTAAAAAAAAAATCAGGAAAACTAAATTTTGGTAAGAGGTAACAGACAATGATGTATTAGAGTAAAATTTATAAAAATAATAGCTATTTCCCAATACATAATGGTTACTAGTAATGAATAGACATTTTCCCCTATTTCCTATTGTGTTTTTATTTATTTTATTAAATATTTCTCTAATTACATTTGAATTTGGTTCAAAGGCATTAGATTCTACTATACAACGAGACACTGGAATAGGACTTTATTGCCAGCTCCTCACTAGGTCAGTTCTTTTCTTTAAATTAAAGTATTTTATTTTCAAAATACATATAGGGATAATTTTCAACATTCACCCCTACAAAACTCAATGTTTCAAGTTTTTTTTTTTTTTTCCTATTCCTTCCCCTAGATAGCAAGCAATCCAATTTATGCTAAATATCTGCAATTCCTCTATATATATTTCCACAAATATCATGCTACACAAGAAAAATCAGATCAAAAAAGAAATAAAAATGAGACAGAAAACAAAATGCAAGTAAGCAACAACAAAAAGAGTGAAAATACTATGTTGTGATCTATTCAGTTGTCATAGTCTTCTATCTGGATGCAAATGGCTTTCTTCATCACAAACCCATTGGAAATGATCTGAATCATCTTGTTATTGAAGAGAGAATAGGAAATTAAAAAAAACTATCTATAATCATATGAAGAAATGTTCTCAGTCACAAGGAGCACAAATTGAAGTATAATTTTATAACTTTAGGTTTTGTTTTTTTTGAGGGAAATTTTGCTAAAAATGTAAATTTGTTGGGAAAGATTTCACAATGCTTGCCTTCTCAGTGGGTGGGAGAAATGAATGGTAAAAGGGAGAGAGAAAATTTGAAACTCAGAACTAAACAAAATATTTTTAATAAATAAATAATAAATAAAAAATATATAGCATTTGAAATGATCAAATGGCTCAAATGAGTTCTTGGACAATCTTGATATAATTACAGTGAATCTCAAGCTTTTGTTGCAGCAGCTGCAATCTGTTCATAAGCTGTTATGAAGTAATTAATCTGTTCTGAATTCTCTCCATACTGATTTTCACTAATTAGTTGGTCAAAAGTGATTTGTATATTAACTCCTGTTTGCCTGTTGCATCTGGCTTGAATTCTACATAATTCATGATACTCCAAAAGCCACAACAAGTTTTGTCCAGGTTCTAACCATGTCCTTGCTATGGATTTCCAATCACTCAAGGTCCATAAGTCGAATTATCTAGTAACATCTTAACATAAGATTATGTAGCCCCAGAAAGAGTGCAACCCTTTTTCAAATCCTTAATTTTTTTCAAATCAAATGGAATGTATCTTCTCCTTTGTTGACCTGAAGAGTTAAGCTCTCCAATCACAGGGTATACATTTATTTTTAAATCATATATATCCTGTCCTTCATTTTTTGCCTTAACCAATGCTTTCTGTACTCTTCTCATAGGCTGCTTCATAAGTGGTTGTGTCACTGCCTCTCTCCTTCCTCCTTCTCCCTTCACCCATGAAAGGTTAATTGAGGGAGGTAGGTCAGGGGATGTGGAATGACCTAATTTCTCCTGCTGTGAAGGATTACACTCAAAATTGTATTTAACTCCATTCTTATCTGATTCTTCATTCTTTGCACCTAGTTTATTTGGCATCTCCCCCTCCTGCTCTTTCTTCTTTTTCTTTATTCTAACACATAATTTCCTAAAGCTAGTTGTATTAAATTATATGTATTAAGTGTATTTTTGGAAATTGTCAGGTTCCTTGTCACTGTAGAATTGACATAGTTGCTCTCCTACTAATTTCCACTTTTCTAGATCCAATTCCTTTTCCATAGAGAACCAAGGAGATATGTACTGTACAGTTTCTAAAAGTTCAGTAATCTGCTCCCAAATTATAATTAAACCTTGGCTTTTCATAAGCCTGACAATGCTCTTTACACATTTTTATTGAAGAGGAAAAGCAGGCTGTTTTCTAAATATATGTCCCATTTTAACTGGAATACTATTTTAGGGCTTTAACAAAGTTTCCTTGTTTATTGTTGTACTCACCCTAATTTCTGGGTTGAGGAGACTTTTCCAATGAAATCAAGATCAGAGGCTTTTCCACTGGAATCAGGATTGTGTCTGTCCCACATCCAGGTGCCAAATTGTAATATTCTTCTCAAAAATATAATGTTCTCTGGGAGCAGGTTTCTTGGTGGGCTTCTGGAGGCAACCTTAGTTTCAGTTCAAAGTAATAATCACCTCAAATGCAGTCAGGAGATAAAATCCAGGTCCTTTATTGTTTTCTTCAAAATAGCCTGGTTAGCTTTCTTAGATACCTATCTCTGTCCTCGGTTCCAAGAGCTCTTGCCGCTAGTCCTTTGTCTCTATCAGCTTTAACTTCCAGCCAGCACAAAGCTAGAATATGGAATGAATCTATCTTTTCCTCTGAGAGCTTCTAGTGGGCTTCTGTGTCTGGGCCTGAGAGCTTCTTACTTATAGGCTGTACACTGAGTCTACATCAATCATTATATCACTAGGAAACCATTATTTGTTGTATGATTAAATCAATGCTAAACTAGATTTAACTACTGTCTCCTCATTCCATTTACTTAGCACCTTGTAAAAATCCTAACAATCACTGAAAATAATATAAAGCTACTTAGAGTATGAAACTTGCTCTCTTATTCCTGTTTCATTAAAATTTTAACTCATATTTTCATTTTTTTCTTTCTTAATACATGTGACTCAATGTGTGACACTAAAAACAAACAAAAACTTTAACATCAGTGTATCTATATTTATTATAGTAGCATTTCCTTCAAGAAATCAACTCAATACCATTAGATTTCAAATTCCATATTTATAGCATAATAAATTTTCTGACAGGGTAATTTCATTTTCACTGGAAAAAGAAAGGTATGTATTTTATTGATATGAGACTTGGGAAATTTGAATATTTAGCATGCAAAGAGAGAGAGGGGGTCAGACTATGAATGTTTTATAGTAATGATAAAATACAAATACCCAATTAGATCATGTATTTAAGGTTTTTCTGCCTTTTTTGATAAATTATTGTCAAATATGAACCATACAATATTTTGACTTTTGTTAAATATATCTACATAAATTCAAACACTGCATCGCCTATATTATATTTTAAATGTTTTTTTTTAATTTTTTAATCAATATATTCTTTGAATTCCACAAAAATTGAGGCAAAAAGAATTGAATCATGTATTTTTCAATTATCAAGTCCATAGTGATTTGTATGGACAAATTAATGTTTTTAAATATCATTGCTAGTGGATTAAAAATTTCACACAGAGAAACAACCCTTTTATTAACATTATATTTCAGAATAATGTCCAAATTTCTGGTTTCAGTTCTTTACTTTAGTATTATGTAGGGTACAAAGACCCTAACTCAAAATGACTATTCGGAGACCTCTCAAAGAGAAGGTAGAAAGCCATTTATTAGAATCTCATGAGAAAGGGGCATTCCTTTCCTGGGAAGTCCAGTTCAAGGAGGTCAATTTTACAGGAATAGAAGCATTGGTTATATACCGTAAAACCACAGACTACCCACCACTCATTGATCTTAAAACTGGTTGGTCTATACACATGCAGTGATGATGAGTTGGCTAAACTGGTGGGGAAAGGGTTCTAGCTACATAAGGGGATTTCCAAAGTTTCATTTCTTTTAGGAAATTGAAATTGAGACCTAAGGCTGTATACATACTTTAGCAGATAGTCTCTTGAGAAGCCACATTGCATATCTCTACATAGTCTCTTCACCAATTTATTTTTATGATTTTATTTCACTTTGTTCATTTAAAAAACAAACAACATGTCCTCAAGATAACACAGGAAAAAACAAAAGAAAATTTAAGATAACACCTTTTCTTTGTGTCTGAAATACTGAATAAATTCTCCATATTATTAAGCTTTTAATTCACTACAAATTTGCCTATGAGTTTAAAAATCATCAGATTTTCATATTTCTAATTCTACTACAATGATTAAATGACCAAGAGAACAATATAAAATAAAGAATCCTCATTTACAGGCACTAGGTTACTAGATAATCTAAATAAATAGAAATATCTGGTAATATGATAAAAATCAATTAGCCAATATGTATTTTAAGGAAATAGATATTTTCTTATATTATTAATGCAATTATAGTTTTAGAACATATATTTATATGTACATGTCTAGATACATATCTACACACATATGTGTATATATGTGACTCCTAATACATGTGACTCAATTTGTGACACTAAAAACAAAGAAACACACAAAAACTTTAACATCATTGTATATATATTTGTGTAGATATGTGTACATGTATTCATGTTTACACATATACATGCATATGTATATATATATGTATATATATATATATATATACACACTATAGACACACTACAAACATATTTAATATAGTAATGTGTTATTATAGAATAAAAGAAAGTGGAACATGCCTTTGATCCAATTATCCTATTGTGAAGTATAATTCTTTAGGATATTTCCCAAGGGAAAATATATATTTGGAGATAGAAAGCCAAATTGACATCCATTCAGACCTAGAAATAGATATATGGTTAAAAATATGTGTGTATGCTCTATCGCAAATTTGAATATATAGTATCTGTAAAATGGTTAGAAGATGGACTAATAATTCAAGCATTTATCTATGTGGCATATTAGAACATATAACAAGAGATAGGAAAAATTGAATATAAATCAATCTTGAGACATATATTAGCTATGCATCCTTGAACAATTCACTCCTAAGTTTCCTCATTTGTAAAATGGGGATAATAATAGTACTTCAAAGGATTTTTGTGAGGATTGAATGAGATAATATGTAAAGCACTTAGTAAACCTTAAAGTACTATACAATTAGAAGGAACTTATTAAATTTATGTTAATCTATTATAAAAGTTAAATGTATTTTACAAATATATCAGTAAATATAATTTCATGAATCTGTGTTCATTGATGACCATTACAATCTCTTATCAACTTAGTAAGAGGTAGTGAAGCATCACTGTGGCCAAAAATTTTCATTATCTTTCAGGTCACCTGCTACTGATTTTCTCAGAAGTACTAATACACTTGAGCTACATTCACATGGAATATCAGCCCCTAGATTTCTTTCTGAATCCTTTCCAGTTTGTCAGGACTTATCAAGCTTATTTTCATTTGGCATAACCTTTGAGAACTCATGGTCACCACCATGTTAGCATAAGATATCAAAGTAGAACATTAGTGGACAGCAGAATTTTTTTTTTTTCCCAGATAAAGTGGACCATAAAATATTCTCTGGAGTCAATATCTCATCTCTTCTCTCTGCATGCAAAAGTTGTCCTCGTGTTTTTTTTTTTTTTTTTCCCATTATTAAATATATAGTTTCCTCAAAAACCAGGGAAAGCTTCAAGGATTAAAACAAAAACTTCATATCTTATGAATCTTTTTTTTTAACCTCTGCATCTGCACCTGACCTGGTAGTTGTCTCTTCTTGTCAATTTTCTTTTTCCTGAGGCAATTGGGGTTAAGTGACTTGGCCAGAGTCAGACAGCTAGAAGTGTTAAGTGTTTGAGACCAGATTTGAATTCAGGTCCTCCTGAATTCAGGGTTAGTGCTCTATCCACTTTGCCACTTAGCTGCCCTTCCTCTTTAAAGTTTTACCTGTCTGTGTATCTATGTATCTGTCTATCTACTTATCAGTCTATTTTCTTGTTTAAACATTATTTCATTTCTCTCTGTGTCCCTCACTAGAATGTATGCACTTTGAGAGTGGGCTGATTTTTTTTTCTCTTTATTATATATCTAGTCCCCAACATATTGACTAACATATAGGAAGTACCTGCAAAATAAACATTGAATTGAAATTAAATCTCTCTCCTTCATACACACATACATTCTTATAGGATTGAAAAGTAAAGATCTTTTGTGAGGATTGAAAAATAAAGATCTTTTTTGATTAAAAAAAATGAAGATATTGAAGCATCTGTGATTATTTTATCTCTAAATCAATGAAACTATCAATAAAAACAAGTTCATCAGAATAACCACAAACATTGAAGCCCATTTTTTTTTCTAAGAGCAAAAAAGGTTCTAGGCATTATGTTCATGCAGTTTCAGAAAAAGACCCTGAAAAAATTATTAGACTTTTAAAAACTAAACTATATTGTTCAAAATGCAAATTTTTTGCTTTCAATATTTTATTTAAGAATTTATGAAATATTTATTTTTTGTGTTAGTTGGACTTCCCAAGTGTTATTAAATTTAGAGTAATAAACATTTTTAAAAACTTTTAAAAATGGTTTAACAATGAAAAAGAATAGGATTCTTTTTTGAATTAACTTCTTAGATGCAACTAAGACAAAGACAAATATGCGGTTGTTACTAGGAAAAATAAAATTATTTAGAACTGATTTCTTTGAGTTGAAGCAGTCATGTGTTAAAATGATAGAACAATTATGATTGTGTAGGAGGCTTTACTAATTCCATCAATGTCACTCAACTATAGCACATTATCAAAAGAAAAACAAAGAATTATGTCAGGTAAGTAAAAAAAAAATAATAATCTGCTGTTGGACAATACAGGAGAAGTGAATAGTTAAAATATATAGCCTAATGACAGAAAAGATAAAATAAAATTTTACATACCAACAAAAGCTGATGGATAGTAAAGTATTGATTTAAGTGAAGTTCATGCCTTATTCAAGTTTAGCAATTTTATTCTGAAGGACTTTTGCACAAGTCATTGATATAGATCTGTGCAGAAGCTTACACATATATAAACATACATATATTTCATCAAATTATATATATTGGCTTCAGGAAAACATTACATATATTTACAATTTAATTAAATGCTGTTAATTATATTTATAAATCTGTCACTTCATGAAGTATGAATTTACAGTGAAGAGACTTGGATTTAAATTGTGGTTGTTTCAACAATTTATTGACCTTATTCAAGTTACTCTAGTTATTTATGCTATTTTGGTCTTGGTTTCTTTTCTTTTTCTTTTTTTTTTAAAGGGAATTGAATTTAGATGACCTCTAAGAGCTCAAAATATACTATCCTAAGGTCCTGTATTCTTAAATTATTTCTACATGTAATTTTAATTTTTATACATTAGTCTGGATTCCCTTAGAATTCAGTCTGCTTGCATTATGTTACTTTCAATAAAATTTTACACCTTGACTAGAAGATGGGTTTAAGCCTGCAAATTTTTGTTTGTGGCAGTCCTCTTTGTAGTGGCTAGAAACTGGAAACAGAGTGGATATTCATCGATTGGAGAATGGGTGAATAAATTGTGGTATATGAATATATGGAATATTATTGTCCTGTAAGAAATGACTAGCAGGATGATTTCAGAAAGGCCTGGAGAGGCTTACATGAACTGATGCTGAGTGAAATGAGCAGAACCAGGAGATCATTATATACTTCAACAACAATACTATATGATGATCAATTCTGATGGACGTGGCCCTCTTCAGTGATGAGATGAACCAAATCAATTCCAATAGAGCAGTAATGAATTGAACCCGTTAGACCCAGGGAAAGAACTCTGGGAGATGACTATGAACCACTACACAGAATTCCCAATTCCTCTATTTTTATCTATTTTTGATTTCCTTCACAGGTTAATTGTACACTATTTCAAAGTCTGATTCTTTTTGTACAGCAAAATAACTGCATGGATATGTATACATATATTGTATTTAACTTATGCTTTAACATGTTTAATATGTATTGTTCAACCTGCCATATGGGGGAAGGAGTGGGGGGAAGGATGGAAAAATTGGAACAAAAGGTTTTGCAATCATCAATGCTGAAAAATTATCCATGCATATATCTTGTAAATAAAAAGCTATAATAAAAAAAAAAAAAAAAGCCTGCAAATTCTTTTTGAGACACCTCGCAACACTCGTCTGGGACTTGTGTGGTACCTCCTTGACAACCTCAACATTTGGTGGCCTATACGGGGAGAGTCTGGCCTCCCCTGGCATAATTTCTTCCTTGTCAAGATAAGCCTCTCATTTTTTCCTCCCACATTCCTATAGCTGGGACACCCCAAGCCTTTGGGAGAAGGCTTTACTGGGTCATCATGAGCTTCATGCTCAGCAAGTTTTGCTGGACTGAGGATCCCCAGACTTGGAAATTCTTGCAATTTTTGGCAAGTTTTCTAGGAAACTTTGCCACTGTTTGACCTTCTCTGGAATTCCAGAGAAGACAGAAATGCTATACCATAGTTTCTGGCAAAATTTTACTGCTTTTGGCAAAGATGGGACAATCCTCTTTCATGTCATTCTGTGTGTGTCTACATCTCTGTCTAGATTGTGTCATGTTTGTTCTGTGAGCTCGATTTTGTTATTCTCAAAGGTTGTGAGAGTCAAACACCTTAACAAATTCTCAAAATTTTGAAAGCACTGATCAAGAAGTTTGGCAATTAATCATTTGTAAATTGCAAGAAAAATTCCTGAAACATCTTAGGAATTGCTAATAAGATCAATATAGCCCAAGTTCTCTGTTTGCAACTCTTCTCATCTCAGAACTATAGGGAAATTCAAATACTGCCTCATTTGCAGAAAGTGGGGAAGCAAAACCATACAACCTTGCTCAGATACCCCCCAACCCAGCTTGAGGGAATGGGGATGAAGTTGTGGGTCAAGCTCCATGATCAGCATTCCCTGAAAGCTGACATCAGTTATGGGGTTATATGAAAAAAAAAGGGGCGGACTTTTGACAGCAAAAAGCTCTCTTATTAAATATGCAAGGGAAATAGGCTTGCAGATTCTACCCATGCTGCTGCCCATTTGCCCCTGACCATGGCACTTTTACTTCCCCAGCTTGGAAGAAAGGGGACACACCCTTTTTTCTTCTGGGTGGTGTCCAACAACCTCAGGCCAACTTCTAATCCCAGTCCAGCTCTTTGCAGAATGAAAAAAAAAAAGACCACTCCTCAAATAACTCAATAACTGCCTGAGGCATTTAAGATTGCCTTTCTTTCTTGTTATTTATGAGAGTTTTGCTCTTAGTATTTTCTCTCAGCTCTCTCTGTGGGTCCCTGCCAGTGGGGAGTTAACTCCTTAGTTTTAAGTCAGGTCAAGGAATCCCACTGGCAGTGGGGGCATTCAGTATTGTTGCCTCAGCATCCTCAAGTCCGCTCACATATGGGACCTCATGCATTATTTGCAAAGGCCCCATTCCCAAATGTCACCATCCCCACCCTGGACGCCACCTATTTACACTAGCTACTGCCCCAAAAGGAATAACCTTAACCTGACTATCCTGTGGCTTCTTGCCATAGAGATAATAATTGTAAAATATTCATTCCAAAATTATTCTGGCAAACTTGCTCATAATGCTTTTACACTATAGTGTTGGAATCCTTACTAACTGCTAACTAATTAGAGTTGATCTAATCTTACAAGAAGATGTTTTGGCCAGAACCTGAAACTAGGTACTAAGTAGAACTAATCAATACAAGGCTTGTGTTCACACCTTTACTCATTGGAGTTCAATGAGTTCACACCTCCCTTGAAGTCATTGGGCCGGAGAGCACTATGGGAGAAAACCCATAATCCCTCTCTCTGGAAGGAGCATAAATAGGCCAATGGGCCAGTCGAAGTTCTTCAGAGTGAAGATGCTACAAGTCGAGATTTCAGCGGAATGACATGAAGAGTTGGAGCTGGCTGGAGGCTGAAGAAAGCAGAGGCAGAGGCTGAAGGACCAGACCTTTGGATTTGGTGACATTCGGAGAGAGCTCTTGGAACCAAGCAGAGAGATAGGCCTCTAAGCTAACCGGGCTATATTGGGATAATAAAAGATCTGAACTTTTATCACCTGGCTGCTTTTTGAGAAGAAAAAGCTCACCACATTTTGGCGCCCAACGTGGGGCTGTCAGACCCCTCAGTGGATTTCAGTGGAAAAGCTCCGATCCTGATTCAAGTGGAAAAGCCTCTGATCCTGATCCAGTGGAAAAGACTCTTCAACCCAGAAATTAGAGTGAGTACAGAAAGAGTGGACAGAAAGATGGAAATAATGCTTTCACAAAAATAGAGCAAGGTCCCAACAAACCTTTTGCAGATTTTGTGGGACGTTTACAAACAGCTGTAATAAGAACCATTGGAGACAATGCAGCAACAGAAATAATGACTAGACATTTGGCTAAGGAAAATGCCAATGAGATTTGCAAAAGAATTATATGGGGGCTAGACAAAGATGCTCCTTTAGAAGAAATCATAAGACGCTGTGCCACAGTGGGCACAAATGCTTATTATACCCAGACTATGATGAACATGGAAAGACAAGGTCCTTCTTGGCAAAGGAATTATAGAGAAACTCGTCGATGTTTCCAGTGCGGAAAAATTGGACATCTAAGAGCCCAAGGTAGAAATGGAGATAAAGTGAGAAGACAGGGTGAGAGAAAACCCAAAACCCCATGTCCAAAATGTAACCAAGGCTTTCACTGGGCTTCTAAATGTATATTGACCCAGAAGAATGAGAGGCAAGGCCCAGCTCCAAAGTATCAATCAAAGGACAGGTGGGGCATGATAGCAGCTGAGGTTACACCCAGAGAGACTTTAGAAATTCAGAACTCTGATGTCATCAACCAACAGAAAAGCAATCAGGATTACAGTTGGGAAGAATACAGGCCTTTTAAGACAACAAGACAATATCCAATGCAAACAGCTCCAATGTAATTACCAGATGATGAGGAGAAATCCCAAAAGTGGTAAATAGAAGAGAATTAGATAGGTTAATTGCTTGGGGAAGAGGATCTGCTTATATTTCCACAGGTGGAAAAGGAATCAGATGGCTAACAATGAGACTGTCAAAAGAACTTTAAAATCTTCAGCTTTCAGTTCCTGAAAAACCAGCAAGAATCACTGGATTCCCTGAGATGAAAAATTGTTGATGAGACTTTTTGCAGTACTTCAGAGCTTACAGGAATTATTAGATTCCTGGCGCATGAACTAATGAACAATGGATTCCTTATGGATTATTTCTAGGACTTATGGACATTTGTAAATTTTCAGGTCGATTTATGTTGTTACATTACTACTAGCCTGTGTTATATTACTATGTGCTTATGTATTTTAAGCAATTGCAAGAATCATTGGATCTCTTGAGATGAAAGATTGTTGATGAGACTTTTGCAGTAGTTAAATTTTCATGTTGATTCATGTTATTTGTTACATTACCACTAGCCTGTGTTATATTGCTATGTGCTTTTGTAAATTATGTATAATGCCTCCCATATTGATGGATTTATGTATACCATGTATATCTGTTACAAAGTTCTGGCCCATATTGATGGATTTATGTGTACCCCTTCAGAAACCCCCTATGTTTTAAAACAAAAGAAAGGGGGAGATGTTGGAATCCTTACTAACTGCTAACTAATTAGAGTTGATCTAATCTTACAAGAAGATGTTTTGGGCAGAACCTGAAACAAGGTACTAAGTAGAACTAAGTTCAATGAGTTCACACCTCCCTTGAAGCTCGTTGGGCCAGAGAGCACTATGGGAGAAAACCCATAATCCCTCTCTCTGGTATCCCACAATTCCTCCCTCTTGGATAAAAGAAACAGACAGAAGCTCTCGGTCAGATTTCAGTAGAGTTACGCCAGAAGCCCTCTCTCCGAGGCAAGGCAGAATATTTTCCACTTGGCTGGCTGGTGGCAGAAGTGTTCTTCGGAGAGTGAAGATGCTACAAGTCGAGATTTCAGCGGAATGACATGAAGAGTTGGAGCTGGCTGGAGGCTGAAGAAAACTGAGGCAGAGGCTGAAGGACCAGACCTTTGGATTTGGTGACATTCGGAGAGAGCTCTTGGAACCAAGCATAGAGAGAGGCCTCTAAGCTAACTGGGCTAGAAGAAAAAGCTCACCGCATCTTGGCGCCCGAAAAGGGACTGATTCAGATCCATCTGAACTAGATCACAACACTATAGTCTTTGAATTTTCTTCATACTCATTGAGGAAAAATGCTCCCCAGTCCATGTGAAAACTATTTTCACTGGTCACAAGCTAGGAGAAACAATTAAACAGATCTATCAGGTCTGCCCAGCTAAATCCCCTATCCTATCTGGAGGATATCTATCTGGAGGAGAAACATATACTTAGGGAAGGACTGGTAGATGGACTTTATACATGTCTTCTCTCAGCAGCTTCAAACTGATTTTTGGTTTTTGTTGTCACCTTTACTAATTGGGTAAAAGCCTTCCCTGGCAAGACTAAAGGGGCTCAGATTTTTGCTAAAGAAGATCAAACCCATTTAAGATTATCTCCACTCTGCATGTCATCTTTTCTACCACATGCTTAATATTTTTTAAACATGGTGCTTGCACCCTAGGTCATCTAAGTGCTTGTTTCACTGTGTATAATGCCACTACTTCAGATACTGCCCCCATCCCTTCAAGAAGAAAAAAGCAGAGATTTTGGGGAAAACATTTCTTGGTCTTTATCCTAGGAAAAGCTGTTTGGATGAGAGACATTCATGGTAGCCTCATCTTCCCCACCCCCCAGCCTTCCTCTGGATGAGGTTCCTAGCTATTATCCCTAGTAACTCCACTTTTAATTATCCTTTTTGCTCATGTTTGGCCCCTGCATTTTTAACCTACTTATTAGATTAGTTTCCTCCAGGCCCCAAGCTATGGAATTCCAAGCATTTATTCACCCTGAATACCACTGGCTAACTGATTCTGAAACTCAGCACTCCACAAAATGCTTCTTGCCTTTCCCTCTTCATTTTAGACCCCCCACTGGGCCCTTGTCTCTACAGCTCTACGCCTGTTGTTAGGATGAAGCAGCTTTAGAAGATGAAACCTCTGTCCCTTTATCCCAAATGAATTTGGGGATGACTGCTTGAGGAGGGGAAATGACATAATGTGATTTTAGGGTCCTCTGACCTTAGGGCTTCTGTTCCAATGGGTCAGTGGTCTTGGGTCTTCTGGCTTTGAATTTGCCTCAGGTGATACTCAATCTTTCTGATTCTGACCATTCCTTAGCCAGATATCTTCTGGCCTCAAGAAACTCCCACGATCAAACTCTTGAGATAAAGGTGAATAAGACTATCCCTCAATTCATTGTTGACTGGTAATCTTGTCAGTAATAATCTGGTCAATCTTCCAGAGACCACTCCTTCCTACCTCGAGCCATAAAATTAGCATATCAATGGTAGAAGATGGATAAAATGATCCTTCTGGTTCTATTTCTTTACTGGATTTCCTTAAAATTCAGTCTTCTTTATAATAGTGTTATATTACATTCGATAAAATTTTACCCCTTGAAAAAAATTACAAATTACATGTAAAAATTACCATTTCTATCTTTTAAAAAAAATATTGAGTTCCAAATGCTCTCTTGCTCCCAATTCTCTCTCCTTGAGAAAGCAGGAAATCTGGGATAGATTACACATGTGCATTCATGCAAAACATTTGCATGTTTGTTATGTTGTAAAAGAAAATGAACTAAAGGGAAAAAAAGAATAATAATAAGAAAAAGAATGATTAAAAAGTATGCTTGAATCTACATTCAGACTCCATTAGCACTTTATCTGGAAGCATTTTCATCATAAATCTTTTGGAATTGTATTGAACCATTGTATTACTGTAATGCCGGAGAAACTGAGGCAGGAGAGAGATTAGAGAGTTTTTAATATTTTATTAATGGGAGAGTAAGATTGATTGGACAGGACTCTCGTCTCAGATTATCCAGTCAAACAGAGATAAGTATACTGGGACCAAGGAATCCATATTGGTCCCAGGGCTGGAGGACCCAAAGAATCCAGCATCCAGCATACAGCTGCCAGACGCCATTCTCCAGCAATGAATGGAGGAACCCCAACTTCTTAAATACCTTTTTGGAGACAAAGAAGAGACAGGGAGGGAAAGTTTTTTTATCAGGGAGGGGAAGCCATAAAACCTAAAAATTCCAGAGACAAAGAAGTAAAGATATCATGGGTTGGTCTTGGAATATTCTAAAGGAATATTGTAAATCCATAAAAGAATCAGGAGATCTACTCTTTTATCTTGCTAATTTATAACCTGAGAGCGAATAATCCTTAGTTTTACTGGGTCAGAGACAGAACAGTTAAGGAAACTGAGACAGGGAAACAGAGTCAGGATGGTTAAAGAAAACTGTGGCATAACATTACTGAGAGTATATAGGTAATCCACACAACTGATCTTTATATATTATTGCTGCTATTATGTAAAATATGGGAAAATATCAGTTGCTCATGGATAGACAGACCTAATATAATAAAAATGACAATTCTTTCTAAATGGATCTACTTGTTCAGTGCCATACCAAAATGTCAAAAAATATTTTATAGAAATAGAAAAAATAATAGCAAAATTCATCTGAAAGAAGAAAAGATCAAGCATATCAAGGGAATTAATGAAAATAATACAAAGGATAGTGGCTTAACAGTGCCAAACCTAAAATTATATTATAAAGTAACAGTCATCAAAACCATTTGGTGCTGTCTAAGAAACAGAGTGATGGATCAGTGGAATAGATTAGATACACACAATACAATTATCAAGGTCTATAATAATCTAGTATTTGATAAATCCCCAAACTTCAGCTTCTGGGATAAAAACTCACTATTTCATAAAAATTGCAGGGAAAATTGGAAAGCAATATGTTAAAAACTTGATATAGACCTACATCTCACACTCCATACCAAAATAAGGTCAAAAAAAGTACATGATTAGGGCATAAAGAATGATACTACATATATATGAATGTTATGGAATATTATTGTTCTGTAAGAAATGATCAGCAGGATGAATTCAGAGAAGCCTGGAGCCACTTACATGAACTGATATTAAGTGAAATGAATAGAACCAGGAGATCATTGTACACAACAACAAAGAGATTATATGAAGGTCAATTCTGATGGATGTGGCTCTCTTCAACAGTGAGATGATTGAGACCACTTCCAATAATATTGTGATGAAGAGAGCCATCCACACCAAAGATTGTGGGAATTGAGTATAGATCACACCGTAGCATTTTCACTCTTTTTGTTGTTGTTTGGTTGCATTTTGTTTTCTTTCTCATTTTTTTTTCCTTTTTGATCTGATTTTTTCTTATGCAGCAAGATAATTGTATAAATATGCATGTTTATATTGGATTTAACATATATTTCTTATTACGTTTAACATATATTGGATTATTTGCCATCTAGGGGAGAAGGTGCAGGGAGGGTTGAAATTAGAACACAAGACTTTGCAAGGATTAATGTTCAAAAATTATTCATGAATATGTTTTGAAGATAAAAAGATTTAATAAAAAAAACCATAAACAAATTAAAAGAGTAAGGAATAATTTACTTATACAATCTTTGGAGAAGGGAGGAGCTTATTACCAAAGAACCAGAGAATATTATGAAAGCCAAAATGCACAACTTTAATTTCATTAAATTAAAAAGGTTTTGACAAACAAATCCAAATAGAAGCTAGATTAAAAGAGAAGTACAAAGCTGGAAAAAATGTTTACAGCCAGGGTTTTTGATTAATGTCTTATTTCTAAAATATATAAAGAACTTAGTCAAATTTATAACCATACAAGTCACTTTCTAATTGATAATGGTTGATGGCTATGACCAGACAATTTTCAGATTATGAAACTAAAGTCATCTACTGTCATATGAAAAAATGCTCTAAATCACTGTTGTTTAGAGAAATTAATATTAAAACAAGTGTGAGGTACCACCTCATACCTCTCAGATTGGCTAAAATGAAAGAAAATATAATGATTAATGTTGGAGGAAATGTGGAAAAACTGGGATATTAAAGCATTGTTGGTGGAGTTATGAAATGATCCAAACATTCTGGAGGGTAATTTGGAACTATGTCCAAACGGCTATAAAACTATGTATATCCTTTGACCGAGTAGTGCAATTACCGTCCCAAGGAAATCTCTTTTATTTTCTTTTAAAAATTTAGTTTTAACAGACATTGCTTTGTGAACATAGCCTAGAATGTAAATCAACACAAGCTGCATCCTATTCTTTTTTTTTTTCTCCTATGGTTTTCCCTTTTGTTCTGATTTTTTTTTTCTGTATTCATGATTCATAAAGCAAATAATAAATAAATGATTTTTTAAAAATATGCTCTATTTTTTTTTTTTCATTTCACTTTGTATCAACTCATATAAATCTTCCAGGTTTTTCTGAAAGCATCCTGTTTTTTGTTTCTTATATCACAGTAGTATTCTTTCACAATCATATACTGCAATTTATTCTGCCATTCCACCATTGATCATTATCTAATTTATTACCAATTATATGCCATCATAAATGTACCCACTACAGGGGCAGCTAGGTGGCATAGCAGATAGAGAACAAGTCCTGAAGTCAGGAGGACCTGAATTTAAATCTGGCCTCAGACAATTAACACTTCCTACTTGGTGACCACTTAACCCCAATTGCCTTAACAACAACAAGAAAAGAGTACCTACTATATCTATTTTTGTACATTTAGATCTTTTTGCTTTCCATTAAACGTGTTGGGGTACAGAACCAATAGTGGTACTTCTGGGTCAAAGAGTATACAGAGTTTTATAACCTTTTGAGCATAGTTCCAAATTGTTCTTTAGAATCAATTCACAACTCTACCAGTATTACACTCTGTTCCTATTTTTCCATATCCCATCCAATATTTATCATTTTTCTTCTCTGTCATATTACTCAATCTGATAGGCATGCGATGATAACTCTGAATATTTTAATTGCATTTTTAATAGTAATTTAGAGCATTTTACATAAGTATAGATAATTTTGATTTCTTCTTCTAAAAACTGCCCATTTATACCCTTTAAATTTTCATTTTGGGAATGACATAAATTTAATTATATTATGATTCTTTTAGATTTAATTGAGTGCCCTATGTTTTTGAGACATGAATATTTTATCAGAATAACATACCATAATTCTCTCTTTCTTACTTTCCTGCTTTTTTTCTAATTTAGTGATTTTGTTTTATGCAATTTTTGAAAAATTTACTGTAGTCAAAATTATTCATTTTTACATTTCATAATGTTACTGCTGGTTTGGTCACAATTTTTTCCCTTATCCTTAAATTTGACAGGTAAAATATTTCATGTTACCCCAATTTACTTATTATTTCACCTCTCAGGTCTGAATCAAGTGCCCTTTTGGCTTATCTGGATATATGGTATAATATATCTATATCTACTTTCTGACAAACTGATTTCCATTTTCTCCAAAAAACTTTAGTCTTTGTCAAATAGTGATTTCCTATCCCACATTCTTGCATCTTCAAACTGTACATTAATACAGTTACTACTATGTACTGTATATCTTAGCGTGCTACTGATCCACCACTCTGCTCCTTAGCCAATTCCAGCTTGCTTTAATGATCACTGCTATATAATAGTATGAGATCTGATACTACTAAGCCACCTTCCTACATATTTTAAAATTAATTCCTTTGATATTCTTGATCTTTTGTTCTACCACATGAATTTTATTGTTATTTTTTCTAGCTTTATAAAGTAATGTTTTGTTAATTTATTAGTAAGGCAATATATAAGTAAATAAATTAAGGTAGAATTGTCATTTTTATTATATTAGCTGAATACCCACGAACAATTAATATTTTCTGAAATGTTTACATCTCTATTTGTGTGAAAGGTATTTTGTAACTATATTCATATAGTTTTTAGGTTTATCATGGAAGATTGAATCCCAGGTATGTTGTATTGCTGTTATTTTAAGTGGAATTTCTATTTCCATCTCCTCCTGCTGTTCATTGTTGATAGCATATAGAAACAATTATGTTTGTCTTTATTTTGCATACTGTATTTTGCTGGAGTTATTTTTAAATGAGTTTTTTTAGTTGATTTTCTAGAATTCTCCAAGTATATCATCATATCATCTGTGAAGAGTGAATTTTGTTTTCTCTTTGACTATTCTATTTTTTTTTTTTTTGGTCTTATTGCTATCGCTAGCATTTCTAGAATAATTTTGAGTAGTGATGGTGATAATGGGTATTTTTACTTCACCCCTAATCTTATTAGAAAGACTTTTACCTTATTCTCAGTATAAATAATGCTTTTTGAGAGTTTTAGACAGATATTACTTAACATTCTTAATAGTTTTTAATCACTTCATTTTTTCTGATTATACATCTATATTAACTTTTTAAAAACATACATTTCCTTATGAATTATGTCAGAAGGGAAAAATCAGAACAAAAGGGGAAAAACACAAGAGTAAAAAAAACAAAAAACAGAAAAAAAGAAGTGAACATAGTATGTATTGATTTACATTCAACACATTTTTCCTGGATGCAGACTAGCCAAAGTTTACTAGGATTGCCTTGAATCACAGAACCTCTGAGAAGAACCAAGTCTTTCACACCTGATCACCACACATTCTTGCTATTATTGTGTACAATATATTCCTGGTTCTGCTTGCTTTGTTCAATATTAGTTCCTGTACATTTTTTCAGGCCTTTCTAAAATCAGCTTTTCCATCATTTTTATCAAACAATTTTATTTCATAAACTTGATTTACCACAATTTATTCAGCCATTTCCCAATTGATGGGCATATACTCATTTTCCAAATGTTTGTTAGCACAAAAAAGAGCTGTTACAAACATTTTTGTACATTTTGGTCCTTTTCCTTCCTTTAAGATGTCCTTGGGATACAGAACCAGTAATGGCACTGCCGGATCAAAGCATATTCAGAGTTCTATAGCCATTTGAGTATAGTTTCAAATTGCTCTTCAGAATGCTTGGATTATTTTTCAACTCCACTAACAATGCATTAATAGCTCAGTTTTCTCACATCACCTCAACATTTATCATTATTTTTTCATGTCCCCTTAACCAATCTGAATGGTATGAGATGGTACCTCAGAGTTGGTTTAATTTGCATCTCTCTAATCAAAAGTGATTGAGAGCATCTTTTCATAAGACTATAGCTATCTTTAATTTTGTCATCTGAAAATTGTCTGTTCATATCTTTTGAACTACTTAGCATGTTAAAGAAAGTTCTATTTATTTCTAGAGTTGTATTTTGTCAAAAACATTGTATCTATTGAAATTATTATATGATTTTTATTATTGAGATGGTCAAATTTCAATTACACTACTGCTAATATTAAACATAACCTGTTTTAGTTGTATAAATACCACCTGGGAACAGTGGTATATAACTTTGTGACATAATGTTGCAATCTTCTGGCTTGTATTTTATTTAAATTTTTTCCATCAACATTTGTTAAGGAAAATGTTTTATTTATTTTCTGTTTTTACACTTTGTGTTTTAGCCATCATCATTATATTTGTATTGTAAAAGGAATTTGGTAAGACTCCTCTGTCTATATTTCCTATAATTATATGGTATTGGAATTGTTATTTAAATGTATGAAGTTCATAAATTAGTGTATTGTGTCAATTTTCATTGTCTATAATTTATTGATTGTGTGATTTGTCTTTTGACAATTTCATTTATACTATATCATTTAGTTTCTGCTTAATTTATTAATCTGTTTCTTTTTTTTTTTTTTTTTTTGAATATAAGTTTTTTGCATTATGGTCTGGAAAAATTTATTTAACATTTCTGCTTTTCAACACTTAATTGTGAGGTTTTTTACCCTAATGCTTGATTAATTTTTGAGAAGTTGTCATGTATAGTTGAAAAAAACTATTTCTATTCTTATTAAAATTTCCCCAGAATTTTATCACTTAAAACTTTTCTAAAATTTTGTTCATCTTCTTAAAAAAATTTCTTATTTTTGGTTAGATTTATTTAGTTCTCAGAGAGGAAATTGGAGGTGCTTCATTAGTATAGTTTACTATTTGCTCTTGTAACTCATTTAATTTCTCCTTTAAAAATGTTACAATTATAAAATTCAACGCATATAAGTTTAAAAATGATATTACCTTATTATCTGTGATGTGTTTTTAATAAAATGCAGCTTTTTACTTATCTTTTCAAATTATTTTATTTTTACTTTTCTTCTTGTGTTTTTTATGTGACATAATTTTCCAATTTTTCCTCTCCCTTTCCTTGTGTCTCAATGCATCCCTCCTTCTTAGCCTTTCATTTAACTTATTTTTAAAATTACCCCATTATACTCAAGTTACACCTATGACCTGCCTCTGTGTAAACTCCCAATAATGACAAAATTCTTAGGAGTTACACATTTCTTCTTGTATAAAAATATAAATAAGTTAACCATATTGAGTACATTATTATTTCTCTGTCTATTTATTTATTTATTGTTTGCTTATCTTGATCCTTATTTGTGGTGAGCTTTTTCTTCTCAAAACGCAGTCAGGTGATAAAAGTTCAGATCTTTTATTATCTCCAATATAGCCCGGTTAGCTTAGAGGCCTATCTCTCTGCTTGATTCCAAGGGCTCTCTCCGAATGTCGCCAAATCCAAAGGTTCTGTCCTTCAGCCTCTGCCTCTGCTTTCTTCAGCCTCCAGCCAGCTCCTCTCTTCATGTCATCACGGTGAAATCTCGACTTGTAGCTTCTTCACTCTGAAGAACTTCTTTGACTGGCCCATTGAAGCTCTATTTATGCTCCAAAGAGCTTCAAGGGAGGTGTGAACTCATTGAAATCCAATGAGTAAAGGTGTGAACACAAGCCTTGTATTAATTAGTTCTACTTAGTACCTTGTTTCAGGTTCTGGCCAAAATCTTCTTGTAAGATTAGATCAACTCTAATTAGTTAGCAGTTAGTAAGGATTCCAACACTTATTTTTGAAAATCAGATTTTCTATGCAGCTCTGATCTTTTAGTCAGGAGTACTTCAAATTCTTGAGTTTTGGTAATTTTTTTTTTCTCCCCAAGCTTTATATTTGGTTTTGTTAAAACTGGTTATTCTTGATTGTAATTCTTTTTGCCTTTTATCATATTATATTTCAAGCACTTTTCAAAATATAAAATCATGTCTGATCCTGAGGTAGTTTCACAGTATTTGAATTGTTTATTTTTGGCAGTTGCAATTTTTTTCTCTTTGACTTAGAAGCTTTAAAAGACCTAATAGTTGTGGGAGTTTTCATTTTAGGATCTCTTTCAGGAGGTGAATGATAGGTTCTTTTTTTGGTAATTGTGTATATATATATATATATATATGTATCTCATATGTGTATATGTGTACACACATACATATGCATATGTACATATATATAAATATAACACATACACATATACATATACTGTATATGTATCTATTTATCGATCAATCTACCTATATCTCTCTATATATATTTGCTGAGGCCAGATTTGAACTCAATGCTGGTGCTCTATTCACTTTGCCATCTAGCTGCAGTCCCTTTTTCAGTTTTATTTTTTTAACTTTAAAAAAAAAGAACAGAAAAAAGCAAAACAGTAAACAAAACAAATCAGACCAGAACATTCTCATGAGTCCAATGCAACATTAGGGAGGATGCAAAATATATAATAAATTATTCATTCAAAAAAGTTTACATAATAGAAGAAATTATATTCATGAGTGACCTTCTTTTCTTTGCTTCCTTATGTTGCTCTTTTGTACTCTGCTGCACACTTTTTTTTACTTTGTTCTTTTTTCCCCCCTTTCATTCCCCCCTGTGTCTCCCAAGCAGATATAATTCAACATTGATCTATTTGTATATACATATGTAGAATTATACATATACACATGTACATGTTCTCTCCACACATATATCCATGCCCATGTGGACATGGATATATGTGTGGAGAGAACGTGTACATCTACACTCATATACATATACATTCGCACTCACCCATGGGCCCACATACAATTACCCATATCTTTATACACATACATAAAGCAACATGCATATATATCTACATATACTCACACACATATACATATATATGAACACATATTATATATATACATACACATTTACCCATTCATAAATATGCATCTAAAACCATATTAATGGCTGACATATAATATAGATATCTTTTTTGATAGAATGTTTAAATTTGACTTTATCTAAGATCAATGTATATATTATCCTATGATTTTAGGATATCATAATAGTTTTCCTTGATAAATTATTGAACTATGATGTTGAGGCTCTTTGGCTTGATGATGGCTTTCAGTTCAATAACTTTAAATTATCTCTCAATCTATTTTTGTTTGATTTTTTCCCAAGATATTGCAAATTTATTGTCATTATTTTATTGTTTCTTGAAATCTCATGTAATAATAAGCTTCTACTTGCTAATTGTAAGGAATTAAAAGTAGCTCATATGCTGAAAAAGAAAACATCAGAGAGATATTGTACTTTTTTTCCTATTTGGACAATCCTACTTCTAAAAGAATATTTTCTTCAATATGTTTTTGAATCTTTTTGTCATTTGGACAATTCTTTTTCTTAAGGTTTTCTCCTCAGTAGATCTTACATATATTTTAATATTTATGCAATTCTTTTAATTAATTAACTAAATTAATTAAAAATTCTTTTAATTTTACCTTTTAAGGTGTGGTGTTTTTCAGTATTTTATTTTTGTCTCTTTTACTAACCTGCTGACTTTCTTTTCATACTTCTCTTGCATAACTCAGATTTCTTTTTTTTCCCCCTAGTTTTCCTTTACTTCTCTTTCCTTTTTGAGCTCTTTCAGGAATTCTTTTAGTACCTGTAATCAATTCTCATTTTTCCTTGAGGCTTTAAATACTTATCTGGACTGTGCTCTTATATGTGTTTTTATATTGTTCTCCTTTAATCAGAGCACTAGTTTTCATTCTAACCTTGTGACTGAAAGTAGGCCCCCACCTCCATTGCAGCCTCAATTGTTAGTGCTTCCCCCGTCTTTTTAATTGAAATCATGTTCTCTAATCCTCCTTGAGTGGCCACAGCATTGCTCTCTATCCTGGAATCAGAACAAAAGTCTGTGTTTCTATAAGGCCACAATTGTTACTACTTTTTTTGGTTCTGGGATCAGATCTTTATATGGGCAATGTAACAGGTTCCTGATTTCCCTATCAGCAGAGTCCTCTATAAATTCTTTCTAAAACAGTTACTCCAACTCATTCATACACACTTTTTATGTACTTTTTGCTATTGAAGGTGCTGTTTTATGCTTCCAGTGCAGTTCAGTCCAAGGCATGCTACTGCACAGTTATACAAACTCCATGTAGGGACTGTTTGGTACTCAGACGTTACCTCCACCTCAGTAAAATAAATCTTTTCCTAAAAATCTCCTAAATTGTCTGGGTTGGGAAATCATTTTATTCCCTATTTTGTTGACTCTATCTCTTTACAATTTTATTAATGGCAAAATTCTAGAATTGTTTGGAGGGGAATTTGAGAGGGCACAGTTAAATGCTTCTCTAATCCACTAATTTAGGTCCTTTATTTTTATAGATAACAATAAATCCTTTCATTTTTCAATCCTAAAATATTAAATGATTAAATATCTCATAGAAATGACATTTTTTTATCTACTGGTTTCAAGCCATCATTTTTATATTGTTGATCTTCTATCCTATGCTAAAAATATGATAATAATTCCCTTTATTTGTATACCATGTCCCAAATATATTTATAAATATAACCATGGTCCAGAAATGACTGTGAGGTAGAAAACATCAATACAATTTATAAAATATTATGTGGCAACATG
The DNA here is from genome assembly GCF_016432865.1 of Antechinus flavipes. Classification (NCBI taxonomy): domain Eukaryota; kingdom Metazoa; phylum Chordata; class Mammalia; order Dasyuromorphia; family Dasyuridae; genus Antechinus; species Antechinus flavipes. Next base: position 139,014,871 of record NC_067402.1, on the reverse strand, counting down.
TCAAAGACTTAAAATAATTAAAAAATATATGATCTTTCTTTTAAATTAGTTGACTACATAGAAATCAAGTCTCTCTCTTAATACTCAATTATTTCTGATTATTAAAGTAGCCTTTCATATTAATTTACTTTGTAAGGAGAGAATTGCATTTGAGAAATTGTGCAGCACTTTCAATGACCTCAAAATTTCTTTTTAAACAAAAACTCTTCTTTGTAAGTTCAATATTCTTTTATTGAAGCTATATAACTACAATTCTTGGAGTCCCACTATCATTTTAAAAATAAATTTAAAAATCAAGCAAAGGCCAGTGGAAAGAAAAATGGAAGACATATATTGGCTACATGATATTATCAGTGATGACTCATATAAAAGAAGCTGGATAAGAGATTTAATTAAAGATATGTAGAAAAAGACCTGAATAGGTCACATACCAAGATAAAGGGATAATGGATTAATTTTCTTTCTAATAATGTTAAGAAACCTAAAAGATCCTCAGCATTTTGTTTGAATACCTAGTGCAAGATTTAAGAAAGAACATTGATATAAATCTTATAGAATAAATGGAAAGATTAAATCTGTACTAAAAGAGAGATTAACAATGAACTCATAGATCTGTGGAAGTTCTGAAATGGTTTATTGTTATATACAACTTTGGCTCTATGATCATTGGGTGATTTTATTTGGCTATCCTTGATGCCTAGAATGCTCTCCCTCAACTTATCTGCTAAAGACTTATTTGTCTTCCTTCAAGTCCCATCTAAAATCCTATCTTCTAAAGGAAGTATTTTCCACACCTTTCAAATTGTAGTCCCTTTCCTCTTTTAATGATTACCAATTTTTCCTATGGATAGCTTTTTGTAGATATTTGTTTATCATTTTACCCATTAGATTGTGAATTCCTCAAGGGTAGGGCCTGCCTTTTACTATTTTATGTATTGCCAACATTTAGTAGAGTGCCTGGCATATAATAAGCACTTCATAATTTTTTATCAACTGTAGTGTGCTGGGGGTGCCGAAATATACTAGGCTTTCTAGAGCCCCCATGTTGGGGTGCCAAAATAGACCATCTGGATTAGCTCTTTGGAGGATCTCTGAACCAGTCCAAGTCCCTGGTCTTAGTGGAGAAGTGAAGAAAGCAGGAACACATGAGGATGGTCAAAGACAGATGGTCAAAGATGGAGTTCGTTTATTCCAAGTCTTCTCAGCCCCTAAATACCTTGTACAAATACATCACTGTGGTGTTCTCTTCTTTTTTCTAATATATGATTGTTCTCTCTGGGAGCAGGTTTCTTAGGGAGGTTTTCTGGAAGCAGCCTTAGTTTCAGTTCAAAGTAATAATTACCTCAAACCCAGCCAGAGATTTAAGTACAGTCTTTTATTGTCTCTTCCAAAATAGTCCGGTTAGTTTTTTTAGAGGCCTATGTCTCTGCTTGGTTCCAAGAGCTCTTGCAGCTTCTCTGCCAGCTTCTGCTTCTAGTTCAACTCTGCTGCCTGGCTTCTCAATCTCCAACTGATGCTCCCCTCTCAATCTTTTCAACTGAACTCTCCTGACTGAGCTCAGCTGTTTTTATGCTCTTTTAGAGATGTAAACTTAAAGGTTGACTCCTCCTCTGAGAGTGGGATTATAGGAGGTGTGAATTTGGATATCTCATACTGAACACTGAAATCAATCTCCCAAACGTGTGAGCTAATGTGTGAACTCTCAAACGTGTTAACTTAAGCATGGTTTCTATCAATATTAATGACTTAACACCTTGTAAGGATTTGCTATAATGTATGAACCAATCAGCATTGTATCAATCCCATTGAATTAATACTAATGGGTTAATGAGTATTAACTAAAGAGTTAATACTAATCCCGAGTTAATACTAGGATTCTAATACATCACTACAGCCCATTAAGCATGTGCTAACTACATTACCATTACATTACCATAGCACACTGTGCAAGTGCCAACTATAAGCATCATGCTATTGATATGTAAATGTCTCTTCATATATCAATATCTTTACGTAAGAAGTATACCTTGCTTCAAGTAGAAAACAGGTGGTCACACACCCCCACCCTTGACTTCTCAGGATGGGTGAGATGCTCCAAGGGGAGATGGAGAGCCAGAACCAGACATTGTCAGCAGGTTCCCTCTGGGTTCAAGGGTCTTTTACCTCACTCAGAGCTCCCCCACTATTTGTGGCTCTCTACATCAACTATATGCTATTACATATTTATATACATCTGCATGTTTATGTGCATGTATATAATATATGTCATTATTTTTCAAATATATGTATACACTTGTGTGTGTGCATATGTGTATGTGTATATATACAGTGTATGCATACACGTATACACACAGTATTGCAAAAAGTGTACATATAGGCTTTTGCAAACACAAAAATTTGAGAGTAGAGTATCTTCTCTAGAACAATTGCAGTTTCAATTTCTTTTTTTAAACAGTTAAAAAAAATTTTCTGCTCATCCATGTATATTAACTTTTTAAATACACATTTCTTTTTCAATCATGTTAAGAGAGAAAACTCAGAAGAAAAGAGGGAAAAACACAGAAGAGGCAAAAACATAACAGAAAAAAGTGAACATCGCCTGTGTTGATTTATGTTTAATCCCCTTAGTTTTCTTTCTGGATGCAGATGACATGTTTTGTACAAAGTTTATTGGGATTGCCTTTGATCACTTGGAATCATTAAGATGAACCAAGTCGTTCTTAGTTGATTATCACACAATCATACTACTACTGTATACAGTGTATTCTGATTCTGCTTGTTTCACTCAGCATAAGTTCATGTAAATTTTTCCAGGCCTTTTTAAAAGTGGTTTGTTTGTCTTTTTTTAATAGAACAATTTTATTCCATTACCTTCACATACCACAACTTATTCAGTCACTTCTCAATTGATGGGCATGTACTCATTTTCCAATTCTTTGCAACCCACAAAAAGAGCTGCTACAAACATTTTTTATACATGTTGGTCCTTTCCCCTCTATCTAACCAATAGTGATTTGGAGCTTTTTTCCTTTTAGCTATAGATGGCTTTAATTTCATAATCTGAAAATTTGTCTTTTTGTGTGAAAAAAATGTGTATGTCCATTTTGCCTTTCATAATGTTCTCTTTGATCATAAATTCCTCCCTTCTTTAAAGATCTGATAGTTAAATTTTCCTTGGCTGTCCTAATTTTGCTTATGGTATCACCTTTTATGCCCAAATCATGTACTCATTATTAAATCAACTTTTGAATGTGTATGCAATCACAAACTGTTTACCTCCTTTAAAAAAATTCATAATATTCTTGTACTCTAATTTTATGAGATTATGAATGTGCCCACTACTGAACCATCTCTTTACTTGAAAAGGATTTAAGATCAGTTGTGAAGGATTTGATAATGCAGAAGTGTTATGGGCCAGAACTCGGAACTTGAAACAAAGGATTCTTACAAGGTACTAAGTCAGTGGAATTGATAGAGACAATAGTTATCTAATTTAGCATGGTTTGATTTATTCCTACAAGAAGATGTTATGGGCCAGAACTTGAAACAAGGTACTAAATGGAATTGAGGAGACAATGGTTAAATCTAATTTAGCATTGATTTAATCCTACAACAAATAATGGTTTCCTAGTGATATAATGATTGGTGTGTACTCAGTGTGGGGCATATAAGCAAGAAGCTCTCAGGGCTAGAAAGGACAAATGCACTAGAAGCTCTCCGACTTGTATAGATTCAGTCCATCGCCCATCTTTGTAGTGGCTGGAGGCTGAAGCACAAACCTTTGAATTCGGAGACATTCGGGAAGATTCAGAAGCCAGAGAAGACAAGCAGAAGCTCAAACTTTTGGAACCAAGGAAAAAGAAAGGTCTCTAAGAAAATAGCCGAGCCCCAAGTAAAGGACATTGGACTTTGAAGGAGACAATAAAGGATTTGGACTTTAACACCTGGCTGCACCTGTGATGATAACTGAACTGAAATGAAGGCTGCCTCCAGAGATTCCAAGAAAGCCTCAGCAGAGAACATTACATTTTAGAGAGAACATTTCACAGAAAGAATTGAAAATGGTGGGTGCAGTGGATAGAGCTTTGTGCCTCACATGCTTACTAGTTGTATGATCCTAACAAAACTACTTTTACTTTCCTCAACTATAAAATGGGGATAATATTTACATCAACCTCACAGGATTGTTGTGAGTATCAAATGAAATGATATTTATAAATTTCTGAACACAGTGACTGGTACATATTAAATGTTTAATATATGCTTCTTTTCCAGCTTCAAATCTTCAGCTCCTTCATGAATAATCAGATACCATCTTAGATATACTATGTGACTTGGTTCACAACCAGTATGGAATCTCACAAGTCTAGTAGATAAACAGGTAGATATATGCCATATAACAGTCTGCTTACTTTCCTTGGAAATACATCAGCCAGAGTCATATATTAGAAAGCAGACAGAAGTGACAATGATAAACCACTTTGTCTGAATGACTATAAGTTCTCAGGGCCTTACTTGCTTTCTATTTCCATATTTTCTTTCAAACTAAATGGGTATTTTTTTAAGAGACTGGCTAATTTTATGAGTGTACCACTTCTGAAGATAGTGAGCTAACGTTCTCATATTTTCTTATTTTTGAGTGAAGTTTTTGGTGCTTATCACCAATGTGCATTCTCATAAAGTCAAAACTCCCTAACAAGTATCAATATTATCCTCCTCTTAAAAATAACATTTTTATTTAAAGGTTTGAGTTCCAGATTCTATTCTTTTCTACTTCCTGTTCTAACCCTTTACCTCCTTCCTGAGATATATGCAATCAGATATAGGTTTTACATGTTTAATTATAATAAAACATTTACATTATTAGTCATTTTGTACTAGAAGACTCAAATAAAAGAAAAAAAGGAAAGTAGCACACTTCAGTCTGCATTCAGTCAATATCAGTTCTTTTTCTTGAGGCAGATAGTATTATTTATCCTTCATCCCCCTGGGATAGTCCTGGATGTTTGCATTGCTGACAATAACTTTCATTCAAAACAGTCAAACAATATTGGTGTTATTATGTATAACGTTCTCTAGATTCTGTTAACTTAATTATGCATCAGTTCATTTAAGTCTTTCTGAAATCATCTTGCTTGTTATTTCTTATAACACCATAATAGTCCATTACAATCATAAAGCACAACTTCTTTCGCAATTCCCCAAATTGAGGCACATCCAATGGATTTCCATTTTTTTTTAAATTTAAAGCTTTTTATTTTCAAAACATAAATAGATAGTTTTCAGCATTCAGCCTTGCAAAACCCAGTGTTTCAATTTTTTTTCTCCTTTTAGTCTTAAAGTGGATATGAATCATTGAAATACTTAAAAGCTGTACTAATGATTTGGAAAGGCGCTTATTTGTCTTGCCCCATATTAAACTTTTTTTTTGTGAAGTATTGCATCTTTATTTATACTTTTTGCACATTATACTTTTTCTATTAATCACCTTAATTGACTTGAATGTATAAGGAACTGTCAATTACACAATGAGAGTCTCATAATCTTAGTATCTGATTTGCTTTGTAATCATTCATTACTAACATCTGTTTTTACCAGTATTTGATTGACTTGGCAAACTGTTAATTATATTTTAATGATCTTGGTATCCAAACTCAATAATATCTATTGGTTTGATATGATTCCTTGTTAATTCAATTCTGCTTTTATGATCGAGCTAATTTCAATGATTTAGTTTGATATTAAATTTGCTGCATTGCAGTTTTCAATTTTTATATCAGGTATTTTTTCAGAATTCAAGAGCAATTCTCAAATTTAATTTAAATGATTGATTCCACCTACATACTATTATATGTACTACACAAATAAACTACATACATATACATGCATACATAAACCTGGGCCAATATTTACATATTTTGTTTAAATGTTAAATAATGGAATTTTTGAATCCTATGACTATTCATAAAGTGTCTATGTCTCAATAGCAAAACAAAATAAATATTGATCAATGTCCTTAAATATTTAATGTTTATATAGAATGCTATCATGATTTTTTCTTTATCTGATATAATTCCCAAGATTGGTCATTTCTTGATTATTTACAAGGATGGATGACTCGTATAAAAGTATTTTATTTAGTTTTGAAATGCCATGTCTTACTCTTCCCCATGGGTTTTCTTTTATAATGATATTTCTCTTTGTGTGATGTTAAATTTAATTTGTATTTTCTGAGAGAAGAATGCTAATTAGTAGTGAAATCTGCTTTGAATGGATGAAAGGAGGACACTCAGAGAATCATGGAATTTTGACTAATAGAGATCACTGAACCCAAATACTTCATTTCATAAATGAGGAAGCAAAGGCTCAGAGAGATAAAATCACTTACCTGAAATTTTGCAGATATCAACTGAGAGGGAATCAAAACAATTAGTCCCAAACTAATATTCTTTCAACAAAACCATTCTGATTTTGAATCCATATAATTGAGTGCTGTCTTTATATATCAAACTTAAGTTTTATATAAGCAGCAAATTAAATGTGACATTTTCTGCCATTTCTCATTATATATGTGCACTTCCAGCATACACACTAAAAATGATTAAATTTGATAGCTGTGTTTATTAATTAGCTTCATTATGGTATTTAAGCTCATACAAATGGACCTTTTCTCTTCCAAAGCGATGTCTTATAAAGGATATATACTGTACCTGATGCTAGGATGAGGTGAACTAAAATTCAGGCACTGACATTTACCAGGTACAGGATTATCTCTTAAATGTTCAGATGCTCAATTTCCCATTTGTTAAAAAGGTTATGGGCATAATACTTGTGTTCTTTGCCTCATAATGTCTGAGTATTAATGTATACAAAATGATTAAAAAGTACTATATGAATTTAAAGAGTGAAAATTAAAAGAATAGCTAGAATTATGGCTCAGAAATTGAAATAAAATAGAAGGTTCACAGATTTATTCTGGTTCTATGTAATTGACCAATTTACAACACCAAAAGTCAAAAATAAGGACACATACATCTACATCCATACCTACCTACCTACAGACACACACACACATACACACATATACTTGTATCTATTTGTGAAGTAAACAAAATGAAAATATTTTGCAATGTTAAGAAAATGGTATATACTTGTGTTGATCCTTCTTTCTCTATCTCTTCTACTTTTGTCTCTCTCTCTCTGTATCTTTTTCTTTCTGGTTGTTTCTATCCTTATCTCCTTTATTCTCTTTCTGCATCTATCCATCTGTCTCTTTCCTAAAATAAGAGCTTAAAAACGGTTGCATGGTCAGCCTGCTACAAGTCTCACTCATTCCAGTCTCTCCTCTATTCAGCTGCTTTGGAGAGTTTCTGTCACATTCCTACACAATAAAATCCACTGACATTCTTTCACTTCCTAGATCAAATTTGAAATTTTCCTTTTTGGCGTTCAAAGTCCTTTATCATCCCTTCCAATATTTCATCTTGTGTTTTTTTTATATATATATAAATATAAATTCTCATATAAACATTTGAAATGCAATATATGTATATATTGCATTTCAAATGTTTATATGAGAATTTTGATGTATTTTTTCCACATTTAATCACTTTACTTGTTAAACTCATTTTTTCCTGGGAAAGAGCTTGAATTCTATGTAATCAAAGCAATCTATTGTTCTAAAACTTCACATGTCTGTGAAAAGTATGTGAATTGTTTCTTTTCGTTTTTAAATGAAATGAATTTTAATATTAAAATCAGGTATTGTTTTTGAGTTTGTTGCCTAATATTTATACTAATATGGTATAAATATTTTTAACATAAAACTAATTCTGGTCAAACTTTTCTCAAAATTATCAGCAATTTTAATCAAATTTTATGTCTTTCTTTCCTAATTTATAATTTAGGCTATTGGGGCAGCATTGTTTCTGTTTCTCTTTTGTCTAGTTTCTTCAACTTAGCTTTATTGTTTAACTAATCCCAAATAGCTTTGACACCTATAGCTTCATAATAATTAGGGATCTGAAGGGCTATTTCTTTTCTTATTTTTTTTTAGTAGTCCCTTTCAATTTCTAGGTATTTTGTTTCTTACAATGAATTTTATCATTTTACCAAGTTCTATAAAGCATCCTTTCCATAGTTAGATTAATTTTTCATTAAAACTGTAAATTCCAGGGAACCTTTTGAGATTTGATGTGATCAGCCAAATGACTTCTATAAACATCCATATCTTCCTTTTTCCTTCCTTTAACTTACCATTTTTTAGCAATATTATATTATCCCCCACATCTTTTTTTTTTAAATAAAAGTTCTGAGATTTTTTTATTATTATTTTTCCTGTTTTTAATATTTTCTCCTTTTAATATTTGAGTAGCAAAATTTCAGCACCTTCAGTATTGTTTATCTCTAGCATTAACCTCCTCTATATGAAGGTGGACTATTTAATCTTTGATTTCCCCTTCTTTTGTTTTTTGTTGATGTTGCTTTAATTTCATTTTTTACCTGCTTAAGTAGCACAATTAGGGCTGGCAGAGTGACTAAATATAGTAGCTTCACTATTTTTGATAAAGGAGTTTGTTGTTTCAAAGCAAAACAACAACAAAAACCTTTCTTCCTCCTTCACTTATCTGCCAAGGACACTTTTCAGGGAGTGCAATATCATGCTACATGAACAAGTCTGCTAGAGTTCTCTTTTCCACCTTGAATTTTCCTATCTGAACCAGATCCAGCCTGTTCAAATGTAATCTATGGCTTTATACCTACATCAATTCCATATTTACAGTGAATATTTGTAGCCATCTTGTTCCTGGTTCTTCCCATGGTATCACTGAGTAACTTCTGGCTATTCTCCTCAGGACATTTTATCTACCACTCAGGAAGATTTTGTTTGTGCAAAACCTTTTTTAATTTAATGTCATCAGAGTTTTTAATTTTGCCTTTCATAAGGTTCTCTAGTTCTGTTTTGGTCATAAATTCCTCCCTTCTCCAAAGATCTGTTAGGTAAATTTTCCCTTGTTCCACTAATTTGCTTATGATTCCAGCACTTTCAACTTACCTTTTGATGTACACATCCAGCTGTTCCATTTCCCTCTACTATGACATCTACAATTGTTCCATAGTTAATAAACTTGTTTTCATCTTAAAATTGAATTTTTCTCAAGCCTTCCATCTTACGACCTCATTGAAATTGGCTCCTCTCTTATATTACCAAATCCTTGCATTATAAATTGTTTCAGGACTATTTCTCCTTTATTCATAACACTCTTCCTCAGCTCCCCATATATGCACACAGCAATTCATTGATTCAGATGGGGAAGTTGAAATGCTATTACCTCTTTACTTCCACTTCCAATGTCTCTTTCCATCATAATCATTCACTAACCATTCAGAAAGAGATTACAGGGGTCTCTTTATTAGCACTGAAACAGGATTCTATTGCTTTTCTCATACTTCAATACAGGATGCAATTCTGGATGAAAGTCCTAGGACAAGGAGGAGCACTAGCACACCATAGCTTGCTGCTACACTGAAGCACATCTCATCATGTCCATGGCTGAAAGTCTTACTTGTTCTCACACAGATCAGAATATAGGCCAGACTTGAAAACAAACCCTTCCTTAGATCAAACCACCATGAAGAACTGAAAACTTACAGGTCCCTAGTAGTATATCTGAAAACAGCAGCAGAAAACTCTTGTGCCCTCTACCCTGAACATAGAGAACCACATTAGAACAGTTAAAAATCAAGAAATAGAATAAAAAAATAACCAAACAAAAGGAAAAAAAAAACTCTAACCATAGAAAATTATTACAATGGTAAGGAAGAGCAAACATACACTCATAATAAGGAAGCAAAGTCAAAACTTCTATATCCAAATTTTACAAGAAATCATTAAAGACTATGGAAGAACTCATAAAAAATTTTAAAATCAAAAGTGATAGATGAAAATTTGTGAAGAGATATGAGTGGAGCAAGAAAATCATGGAAAAAAAAGTCAACAGCTTAGTAAAAGAGGAACAAAGAAAATAACACCTTAAAAACAGAATAGACTAAATGGTAAAAAGAAACACAAAATACAATGAGTAGAATATCTTGAAAGGCAAAATTGGCCAAATTGAAAAAAAAAAAAAGATATAGAAAAATTTACTGAAGAGAACTCCTTAAACAGTAGAATTGGCCAAAAGAAGAAAGGAGGCACAAAAATTCACTGAGGAAAAGAATTTAAAAATACAATTGGCCACATGGAAAAAAGGGAAGTACAAAACCTCATTGAAGAAAATAATTTCCTATAAATTAGAATTGATCAAGTGACTGCCAGTGACTCTTTGAGACATCAAGAAATCAAAAGAATGGAAAAAAAAATAGAAGGCAATGTGTAATATTTCATTAGAAAAAACAGAATTCTGGAAAATAGAGGAGAGATAAGTAATTTACTACCTGAAAGTGATGATAAAATCAACCAGCCTAGATATCATCTTCTTCCCCCCAATTATTTATTTATTTTAAATAATATCTTTTTATTATCAAAATATATGCAAAGATAGTTTTGAACATTCAGCCTTGCAAAAGCTTGTGTTCAAATGTTTTTCTTCCTCCCTTACTCTCACCCCCAGTAAGCAAACCAATATATATTAATTACAAATGTCCAATTCTTCTATATGAATTTCCACAATTATCGTCTTGCACAAGAAAAATCAGATCCAAAAGGAAACAAAAAATAAAGGAAGCAAACAACAAAATGTTAAAATATTGTGTGGTAATCCACAGTCAGTCCAAACACTCCCCTTTCTGATTGTAGATGAAAGAGACCCCGAAATGAAAACTTCCAGGAATAGTATATCCAAATTCCAGAACTCCCAAATCAAGAAGAAAATATAGCAAGAAGTCAGAAAGAAACAATTCAAATATCATGGAGCTAAGCCAGGATAATACAAAGTTTTTCAGCTACTCACCTAAAAAACTAGAGTTCTTGGAATATGATATTCCAAATGGACAAATGATATAGGATTAAAACTGAGAATTGTTTATCCAGAAAAAACTAAGTATAATCATTTTTGAGGGAATGGATGATGGATAGATATTTCATAATAGTGGACTTTCAAGCATCCTTGGTGAAAAAACTAAAACTGAATAGAAAATGTTACTTTCAAGCATAAGACTCAAGAGAATTGTAAAAACTTAAACAGGAAAGAAATAATAAAGAGCTTAATAAGGTTAAACTGTTTACATTCCCACATGGTAAAATCATGTTTGTAACTCATAAGAAATTTCTTATTGTTGGTGTAGTTAAAAGGTATATATGTAGACAGCGAACACACTTATGAATTGAATAAGATAATTATATCTAAAAATAAAATTGAGGGATGAAACGGAGGAGTAAAATGAGCTAAATTATATCACATAAAAGAGTCAAGAAATATCCTTTGAAGTGAAGAGGAAATGGAGGATAAGGGGGAATTAGTGAATTTTATTTTCATTAGAATTGGCTCCAAGAGGGAAAATACACATTCATTTGGTTATAAAAATCTATGTTACTCTACAGGGAATAAAGATGAGAAAAAGAGAAGAAAAGAGAGAGATCTCACAAAAGGGCGAATAAATTGGGGATAGTTTTTTTTTTTTTTTTTTTTTTTTTTTTTATCAGAAGTAAAACAGATTTGAGAAGGGACAAGGTGAAAGACGAATGAGAATAGAATAAACAGGGTGAAAAGAGGTAATATAGTTAGCAATGATAAATGAGAAAAAATGCAAAATAATTTTCTTTCAAATATATAGAGAAATGAATTGGGTTAATAAAAATAACAACTATTCCCAAGTTGAAAAATGATAAAAATATGAATAGTTTTCAGATGATATAATCAAAGCTATCTATAGGTGTTTGGGGAAAAAAAAAATGTTCTGAATCTCTACGGAATGGAGAAATGCAAATTAAACCTTTTCTGAAGTTCTATCACAGCTATTAGATTAGCTAGTAGGATAGAAAAGAAAAATGACAAATTTTGGAAGGTATGTGGAGAAACTGAGACACTAATATATGGTTGGTAGAGTTATGAATCGATTCAACCATTATGAAGAGCAATTTAAATCCTGCTCAAATGTTTATAGCAGCTGTTTTCTGGTGGCAAAAATTTGAAATTGAGGTGACACCTATAAATGGAGAAAGTAGCTATACAATTTGTGGTATATGATTATGATAGAATACTCTTATCCTGTTTAAAAAAATATGAGATAGACATTTTCAGAAAAGCCTGGAAATTTTTAAATAAATGTATAGAAAGTGAAATGAGTTGCATTAGAACATTGCAAACACAGTAATAGCAATACTGTAAGTTGATCAATTATGAATGATTTAGCTATTCTCAGCAATACAGTGATTCAAAACAATTCTGAAAGATATATGAAAAATGCAATCAATCCCCCAAGGAAAGAATTAATAATGTCTGATTCTAGATTAAAGCATTCTCCATCTCCTTCTCTTCTACCTTCTCCCCCTCCTTCTCCTCTTTTTCCTTCTTTTCCTTTTCCTCCTCTTCTTCCTTCTCCTTCTCCTCCTCTTCTACTTCCTTCTTCTCTTTCTCCTGCTTCTCTCTTCTCCTTCTTTTTCCTTCTCTTTCTTCTCTTTTCTTTCTTTTCTCTTCTTCCTCTGCCTCCTTCCTTCTCCTTTCCTTCTTTCTTTTCCTCCCTCTTCCCTTCTCTTCCCCTTCTCCTCCCTCCCCTATCCTCCTTTTTCCTTCATCTTCCCTTCTTCCTTCTCTTTCCCCCTCTTTTCTTCTCCTCCCTTCTCCCTTCTTCTTAAATAAATTTTCCATGACCTAATATGTTTAATCCATATCAAATTGTTTGAAAACTCAACTTTATAAATAAGTTTTGAAATTTGTTTTTACATGGGGTAAATGCAAATTACTAAATTAAAAAAGGAAAAAAGGCAGCCACAACTAAGTGCCACCATTTTTTTTTTTTTTACTTTTTTCTCTTTTGAATTCAGTGGTTTTATTTCTGAATTCATCATTCAACTAATGGTGTTTTCTCCAAAACTGCCAATATCCATCTCTCTCTGAAATGTGTATAAGATATATTATGTAATTTTATTTATCGTTCATTTTTCAAAATTTGATTTGCAAATTCTCTCCATCCAACCTCTCCACAAAATCATTGATAAGGCAAAAAAAAAAAAAAAAAAAAAAAAAAAAAAAGCTATATCTATTATACACAGAAAATCATTCCAAATATATTTCCATGTTACCAAGAAGAATAAAGTGGATAAAAATTATTCTTCATGACTCCACTCAGATTGCATGAGTTTTTCAAACTTTTAGAGGTGAAATAGCATTTTCATCATCAAGTCCTTCAGAATTCTCTTTATAATTGTATTTATAAGAATAGCTAAGTCATTCATAATTGATAATTATTTTTCCTAGTATATTAATTTTGAAACATTTTGCTTTATGTATAATATTGGGAAGAAAAATTAAAGCAAAGGGGTAAAACCATGGGAGAAATAAAAAGAAAAAAGAAGTGAACATAGCATGTATTGATTTACATTCAGTCTCTTTTTCTGGATGCAGATGGCATTTTCTGTCCAGTTTATTGGGATTGCTTTGAATAATTGAAACACTGAGAAGAGGCAAGCCTTTCATAGTTTATCATTGCAAATTCTTGCTGTTATTGTGTAAAACATATATTTGGTTCTGTTTATTCCACTCAGCATCAGTTCATATAGATTTTTCCAGGCTTTTCTATAATTAGCTCATTCATCATTTTTTATTGAAAAATAATATTCCATTACCTTCATTTTCCACAACTTGTTCAACCATTCCCCAATTGATTGGTATCCAATCATTTTCCAATTACTCTCTTATATGATTTTCTTAGGATACAAAGCCAGTAATAGCATGGCTGGATCAAAAGGTAAACACAGTTTTATAGCCCTTTGAGCATAGTCTCCAGATTCATTGGATCATTTCACAGCTCCACCAACAATGAATGTAAGGGTGCCATAAATTCCCCTCAAGCATTTATGATTATGTTTTCCTGTAATCTTAGCCAACTTGAGAGGTGGGAGGTGGTATTTCAGAGTAGTTTTAATTTGCATTTCTCTAATGAATAGTGATTGAGTATTTTTTCATATAACTATAAATGGCTTTAATTTTGTTATCTAAAAATTGTTCGTATTATTTGATCATTTATCAATTAAGGAATGAATTATATTCTTACAAATTTGATAGAGTTCCTTATATAGTTTAGAAATGAGACCTTTATCAGAAATACTAGGTTGTAATGATTTTTTCCCAGCTTTGTATTCCCTTTTAATCTTGTTTCTGTTGGTTTTGTTTGTGCAAAAAACTTTTAAATTTAATGATATGTCTTTTGCATCTCTTCATATGAACTAACTGTCCCATTATACCCCCCTCTTTTCTTTTTTTCCAGTAAAGACCTTTTCCCACCCTTTAGTGTCTTTTACTTTGATGTCATTATTTCAGAGTACATTCACAACCACACTTTCTATCCATGTGAGGCCGCACTGTAGACATCTGATCTAATAACAGATATAATTCTCAAGAGATACAGATATTGTCTTTCCATCTAGAGATGTAAATAGTTTAACCTTTAAATATATAGTTTTCCCCCATTTACCTTTCTAAGGTTCTCTTGAATCCTGTGTTTGAAGATTAAAGTTTGTGTTTAGTTCTGTGTATTTTTTTTTCAATAGAAATGATTAGAAGTCTATTACTTCCTTGAAGCTCAATCTTCTTCCCTAAAAGATGATGCTGAGATTTGCTAGGTAATTAATCCTTATTTTTTTCCTTACGGTTATAGTTTTGGAGTTTTGTTACAATGTTCCTTGGAACTTTCCTTGTGGGATCTGTTTACAGAGGTGATGAATTGATTCTTTCAATAAATATTTTCCCCTGTTTCTAGAATATTGGAGTAGTTTTCCTTAATGACTTCTTGTAGAATACTATTCAGGTTCTTCTTTTTGGTCATGACATTCATATAGACCAATAATTTTTAAATTGTCTCTTCTGAATCTATTTTCCACTTCAGCTATTTTGCTAATGATCTATTTAACATTTTCTTCTATTTTTTCATTATTTTTAGGTTCCTTGATTGATTCTAGCTGTCTCACAAATTCATTAGCTTCTATTTGCTATGTTCTAGTTCTTAATTTGTGATTTTCTGTAGTTATCTTTTGTACCTCTTTTTCCATTTGGTTTATTCTACTGTTCAAGTTGTTTTCTTTTGTTTTCTTTTCTGAAGGATTTATTTATTTTATTTTGTTAAAATTTTTAATTTTCAAAACATATGCATGTATAACTTTATAATATTAAGCCTTGCAAAACCTTTTTTTCTTGTTTTTATTGTTTTTTCTCTGCCATGGTTTTTCCCTTTTATTCTGAGTTTTCTCTTCTTACATAATTCATAAAGCAATGTATATTAAATATAATTAAATAAAAAAGTCTTGTAGAATTAGCATTAATCACTTCATTGTTGAAAAGAACTACATGCATCAGAATTAATTGTTGCATAATTTTGTTGTTATTGTTATAATCCATATTCTTAAGTAAGGTTGCTTTTCATGCCAATAATTCCTGACATAATTTTTAGTGTTAAAGTAAATTATAAATACCTCTTCATTATTTCCCCATTATCTTTTTGTTGTTACCTGACTTATATATGTGAGATTTTTTTCTATCTATCTATTTATCTATCTATCTATCTTTCTATCTATCTATCTATCTATCTATCTATCACTTTACTTATATATTATATTGGTTCATCATCCCACCACTCACAGCTATTGTATTAAGAAGGACACCAATTTAACATGGAGGTTTGGGTTCTAGCTCCTCAATTGCTTATTGTCTATATATATTTTTGCTATTGAAACTATTTATAAGTAAAAGTGGCTAAGATATTTAACCTCTTTGGGCTTTCGCTTCCTCTATTTCAAAATGGGAATAGTAATTCTCCTTTCATATAAAGGCTGGAAGCTGGATAAAATAACCTTTTAAGGTCTTATTCTGTTCTAAAATCATTGATTCTATGATGTCTGACATAGTGATTTGTTTGGTAAACAAAATTATATTAAAATGGAACATCCATCATGATCCCTGTATAAATTAAAGATAATAAATCATTTTACATAAACTAAATTAGTTTTTCATATGATTTGTCAGTGGTACATTTAATTATCTCAAGATCTCTTTTAATTATCTGTTTCTAACAGTTAGCTACTGTGATTTAATGGGTATAAGTGTTGGTGGAAGCCAGTAAATGATATTACAAATAAAATGTTCCCTGGCTATGTTTTAAAGTCAAGAATAGTTTAAAAATAAAAATACCAGTTTACAAAATGATTTTATCTATGTGACTTAAGACAAAGCATATTCAGAATTTTGTTTTGAATATGTCTCATTTCCATGAAAAAATTACTGAAAATTCTCTCTTAACATAACTTACTATCCTTGAATTTCCATTTGTGCTTCACCCCTCCTAAAATACTTCTTTATACTCAATATGATCTCTAAATACTTCTTCTTATAATTAATTACCCCTTTCTCTGATCTTACTAATTTCCCATCCCATCATTTTCCTTCACCCATTTAACATAAAATACTAGACTCCCTCAAATTCTTTACCGTCTTTTCTTTTCATTTCTACTGCTTTGCCAAGCTTCAAACTTGTGTTACTTTAATAATCTGCCTTTATAAATCAGCATGATATAGCAGAGTCAGAAGAAATATTTTCAAATATGGTTCTGATACTTATTATCAAGATCCTTGGGCAAGAAACTTAGGCTTCTGAAACCTCATATTAAATAGATCCCTTCTACCTTATTATGATCTTTTATCAAAATAAATTTAAATATAGTTTTCAATATTTACCCTTACCAAACCTTGTATTCCAAATTTTTCTCCCTTATACCCACCCTTTGCTCTTGACAGCAAGTACTTCAACATAGTTTAAATATGTGCACTTCTTCTAAATATATTTCCACATTTGTCATGCTGTGCAAGGAAAATTAGATCAAAAGTAAAAAAAAGGACTTCCGGGAGTGGAGCCAAGATGGCGGAGCAGGCACACATGACTCTCTGAGCTCCTCTCATTCCCCTCATAACCAAGTATTTAATCCAGCCTCAAAAATAACTCTTCACTACTTAAATTCATGAAGATGAGAAGCACTACAATTTACCAGCCAAAGTCAATCCGGAAGCTCTCCAGGAAAAGTTTGTCCTAAGGGGCCAGGAACAGACTAGCACAGGCAGCGAGAGGCTAGCGGCCTGAGCAGACCAGGGGCGGGGGTGATCTCTGTGGCTAGAGAAGTTATAGGGACCACTCTGAATGAGATAAGGTGACATCTTTCAAGACAGTTGTGAAAATCGAGTAAGGTTTCATCTATTTCAAAGTTTGAGTAGGCCTGAAGGACTTTAAGCATTAAGTCAAGGGCATACTTAAAGTGTCTCCTCCCTGCTATCTTCTTAAGGACAAAAGCCCCTTCTTGCTATCTTCTTAAGGACAAAAGCCCCTTCCTTCTATCTTCTTAAAGACAAAAGCCCCTTCCTGCTATCCCCTCCCTGTTATCCCCCTAAGGGCATACTTAAGCTCCCTTCCTGTTATCCTCCCTATTTCAGCCAAATATGGGCAATTGTGTACTTGTTGGTCAAGTTCAATTTCTTGGATAGTTCCCCCGTTGAGAATGTAAGATCCTCAGCCAATAAGGATGAGGGTCAGTGGTGGGAGGGATAAAAGCACCGACCCTGCCCCCTATGGCTCCTCCTCCCTTCGATTGTCTGCTTCATGGGTGGGACACCCCGTTCTGGAGGACGTAAATAAACTTTGCTTGCTTCTAGAGATCTATCCAGTTGTTTTATTAATGGTTTCTGACCCACACAACTCTGCTATAGGCTAACTGCTCTGCCTTGATTACAAAGAAGTAAACTGACAGAGAAATTAAAGCCTAAAACAGGTGTTCTAAAAAACACCAGAACCTAATGAGACCTGGCTGTAATCCCTCAAATCCGGAAGTGACTCAGGCAGACTTTACCGCAGCCCTGAGGCCACATCCTGCAGTTTGAGGCTTTTGCTGGGGCAGTTACTAATCTGCACGGCAGTGGGGCACAGCCTAGGCAGCCTCTGATTGGCAGAGTGGGGGGCTTGGCCTGGGCAATAGAACCTCCCCAGCTGACTGCGCTTCCCGGGCAGACAATTCCAGTCCCTGCAAATCCATTCCCTGCTCAACTGCTAACACCCACAGCCCCAGGGCAGGACTTGGCTTGGGAAGTGAAATTCTCACTGCTCAGCATCTAGCCGAGGGCAGTTGTTATCTCACACAGCCCGGGTTCTTTGAAGGGCACTTTCCCAGCCCAGCCCTTCAGGCCTGAGTTACTTTTGGGTGGGGAACTCTTTCCCAGAGTACTCCAGTACCTCACTGCTTTTTGTAGCCAGTTGGCAGGACAGCAACCCGTCCATATACCTTTCACTGCTCTGCAGAGGAAGCTGGTAACGTCCTGGCTCTGAAGGCAGACCTTACAGGCTTTAACAAAATGAGTAAAAAAATCAAAAGAACAATTGGTAGTTTCTATACAGAAAGAGAACAACTTTTCAACCCTGAAGAGACTAATAGCAGACAGTCTCCAGTAGATTGTTGGTCTCCAATACAAAAGACTCTCCTAGAAGAGACTATTAAAAACCTTAAAAGAGAGCTAGAAGAGAAATGGGGAAAGGCACATAACTCAGTAAAAGAAAAATTTGATAAAGTGGAAAAAGAAAACAACTTCCTGAAATGTGAATTGGAAAAGGTAAAAAAACTCCCAAGAAGTGCAGGGAAACAGAGTTTGTGAATTGGAAAAAGAAAATAACTCACTAAAAAAAAAAATAGTGAAATGGAAAAAAATTCCATAGAGCAAAACAACTCAATTGGACATATACAAAAAGAAGTAAAAAAAGCTAATGAAGAAAATAACTTACAAAGTCAGACTTAAATAATTGGAAAAATATTAAGTGCTCTTGGATAGGCTGAGCGAATATAATAAAAATGACAATACTCCCTAAACTAATCTATTTATTTAGTGCTATACCAATCAGACTTCCAAGAAAATATTTTAATAATTTAGAAAAAATAACAACAAAATTCATATGGAACAATAAAAAGTCGAGAATCTCAAGGGAATTAATGAAAAAAAAAATCAAATGAAGGTGGTCTAGCTGTACGTGATCTAAAATTAGATTATAAAGCAGCAGTCACCAAAACCATTTGGTAATGGCTTAGAAATAGATTAGTTGATCAGTGGAAAAGGTTAGGTTCACATGACAGAATAGTCAACTATAGCAATCTAGTGTTTGACAAACCCAAAGATTCTAAATTTTGGGATAAGATTTCATTATTTGATAAAAACTGCTGGGATAACTGGAAATTAGTATGGCAGAAATTAGGCAAGGACCCACACTTAACATCACATACCAAGATAAGATCAAAATGGGTCCATGACCTAGGCATAAAGAACGAGATTATAAATAAATTAGAGGAACATAGGATAGTTTATCTCGCAGACTTGTGGAGGAGAAAGAAATTTGTGACCAAAGATGAACTAGAGACCATTACCGATCACAAAATAGAAAATTTTGATTATATCAAATTAAAAAGCCTTTGTACAAACAGAACGAATGCAAACAAGATTAGTAGGGAAGCAACAAACTGGGAAAACATCTTTACAATTAAAGGTTCTGATAAGGACCTCATTTCCAAAATATATAGAGAACTGACTCAAATTTATAAAAAATCAAGCCATTCTCCAATTGATAAATGGTCAAAGGATATGAACAGACAATTTTCAGATGAAGAAATTGAAACTATTACCACTCACATGAAAGAGTGTTCCAAATCACTATTGATCAGAGAAATGCAAATTAAGACAACTCTGAGATATCACTACACACCTGTCAGATTGGCTAAGATGACAGGAAAATATAATGATGAATGTTGGAGGGGATGTGGGAAAACAGGGACACTGATGCATTGTTGGTGGAGTTGTGAACAAATCCAGCCATTCTGGAGAGCAATCTGGAATTATGCCCAAAAAGTTATCAAACTGTGCATACCCTTTGATCCAGCAGTGTTTCTATTGGGCTTATACCCCAAAGAGATACTAAAAAAAGGGAAAGGGACCTGTATGTGCCAAAATGTTTGTAGCAGCCCTGTTTGTAGTGGCTAGAAACTGGAAAATGAATGGATGCCCATCAATTGGAGAATGGCTGAGTAAATTGTGGTATATGAATGTTATGGAATATTATTGCTCTGTAAGGAATGACCAGCAGGATGAATACAGAGAGGCTTGGAGAGACCTACATGGACTGATGCTAAGTGAGATGAGCAGAACCAGGAGATCATTATACACTTCGACAACGATATTGTATGAGGATATATTCTGATGGAAATGGATTTCTCTGACAAAGAGACTTAACTGAGTTTCATTGGATAAATGATGGACAGAAACAGCTACACCCAAAGAAGGAATACTGGGAAATGAATGTGAACTATTTGATTTTTGATTTTCTTCCTGAGTTATTTTTACCTTCTGAATCCAATTCTCCCTGTGCAGCGGGAGAACTGTTCGGTTCTGCAAATGTGTATTGTATCTAGGATATACTGCAACATATTTAACATATATGGGACTGCTTGCCATCTTGGGGGGGCGGGAAGAGGGAGGGAGGGGGAAAAAACGAAACATAAGTGATTGCAAGGGATAATGCTGTGTAAAAATTATCCTGGCATGGATTCTGTCAATACAAAGTTATTATTAAATAAAATTAAATAAAAAAAAAAAAGAAAATAACTTACTAAAAATCAGAACTGAACAAATAAAAATGACTGATTCATTGCGACATCAAGAATCAGTCAAGCAAAACCAAAAAAATGAAAGATTGGAAAAAATGTCAAATATTTACTTGGAAAAACAACAGATCTGGAAAATAGATCTAGGAGAGATAACCTGAGGATCATCAGACTACCAGAAAATTATGATGAAACAAAGAGCCTAGATACTATTTTACAGGAAATCATCAAAGAGAACTGCCCAGAAGTAATAGAACTGGAAGGAAAATATGCGTTGAAAGAATTCATCAAACACCTTCTGAAAAAGACCCTAAAATAAAGACTCCGAGGAATATTGTGGTTAAACTTCAGAATTTTCAGACTAAAGAAAAAAATTTACAAGCAGCCAGTAAAAAACAGTTCAAATACCGAGATGCCACAATAAGGGTCACGCAAGATCTGGCTGCCTCAACTTTAAAGGAGTGAAGGGCCTGGAATCTGATATTCTGAAAGGCAAAAGAACTTGGAATGCAGCCATGAATAAACTACCCAGCTAAGTGGAGTATTTTTTTCCATGGAAGAAGATGGACATTTAATGAAATAGAGAAATTCCATCTGTTTCTAAGGAAAAAACCAGACTTAAACAAAAAATTTGATCTCCAACAACAGGAATCAAGAGAAGTAGAAAAAGGTAAAAGGAACTCTTGAGAACTGTATTTCTGTTGTGGATATACATAAAAACCATAGGTATAATTTGATTTTACCAATATAATATAAAAAAGGGAAGTAGAAATGGAAAGGGGATAGTGTCAGAAAAAGGGAAGAGGGGAGATAAAAAGAGGGAAACTACATGTGACAGTGAGGCAAAGGAAACCTATCATATATGAGGGAACTTAGAGAGGGGGAGGAACATTGTGTGGAATCCTACTCTCATCAGAGTTGGCTCAAAGAGAAAACAATTTACATTTTGTTTTACAGCGATTCTTCTCTCACTTCATTAAAAAGTGAGAGAGGAAAAGGGAGAAGGAAAAAGAGTAATAAGGGAAGAGTACAAGAAAGGGGAAGGGATTCAAAGGGAGGAAAGAGGGATACTAAAGAGGGAGAGCTGCGTGACGTTAGTGTGACCAATAAGTTTAATACTAGGGAAGAAGGGAAGGAGGGCAAGAAAAAGAAAAGTATAATCTGGGGATATTAGGATGACAGGAAATACAGAATTGGTTATTTTAACCTTAAATGTGAATGGGATGAACTATCCCATAAAGAGGAGGTGGATAGCAGACTGGATCAAAAGTCAAAACCCTACAATCTGTTGTTTACAGGAAACATATTTAAAACAGGGAGATACATACAGAGTAAAGGTAAAAGGCTGGAGCAGAATCTATTATGTTTCAGGTGAAGTTAAAAGAGCAGGGGTAGCCATCCTTATCTCAGATCAAGCAAAAGCAAAGATTGATCTAATTAAAAGAGATAAGGAAGGAAACTATATCTTGCTTAAGGGTACTATAGACAATGAAGCAATATCAGTATTAAACATATATGTAACAAGTGGTATAGCATCTAACTTCCTTAAAGAGAAGTTAAGAGAGTTGTGAGAAGAAATAGACAGCAAAACTATAATAGTGGGAGATCTCAATCTTGTACTCTCAGATTTAGATAAATCAAATCACAAAACAAATAAGAAAGAAATTAAAGAGCTAAATAGAATATTAGAAAATTTAGGTATGATAAATCTCTGGAGAAAACTGAATGGTGACAGGTAGGAGTATACTTTCTTCTCAGCAGTTCATGGAATCTACACAAAAATTGACCATATATTAGGACATAAAGACCTCAAAATTAAATGCAGGAAGGCAGAAATAGTCAATGCTTTCTTTTTAGATCACAATGCAATAAAAACTACATTCAACAAAAAGTTAGGTGTAAATAGACCAAAAAGTCATTGGAAACTAAATAATCTCATCTTAAAGAATGATTGGGTGAAACAGCAAATTATAGACACAATAATTTCACTCAAGATAATGACAATGATGAGACATCATATCAAAATTTATGGGATGCAGCGAAAGCAGTAATAAGGGGAAATTTTATATCCTTAGAGACTTACTTGAATAAAATAGAAAAAGAGAAGATCAATGAATTGGGCCTGGAACTTAAAAAGTTAGAAAAGGACCAAATTAAAAACCCTCAATCAATTGCTAAACTTGAAATTCTTACATTAAAAGGAGAAATTAATAATAAAGTAAAAAAAAAAAACTATTGAACTAATAAATAAAACTAAGAGTTTGTTTTATGAAAAAACCAATAAAATTGATAAACCTTTGGTAAATCTGATTAGAAAAAGGAGAGAGAGAAATCAAATTGACAGTCTTAAAAATGAAAAAGGAAAACTTTCTACTGATGAAGAGGAAATTAAAGAAATAATAAGGGGTTACTTTGCCCAACTTTATGCCAATAAATTTGATAACCTAAGCTAAATGGATGATGACCTCCAAAAATATAGGCTTCCCAGATTATCAGAGGACGAAGTAAATTGCTTAAATAGTCCCATTTCAGAAAAATAAACAGAAGAAGCTATTAATCAACTCCCTAAAAAAAAATCCCCAGGACCAGATGTATTTACATGTGAATTCTACCAAACATTCAAAGAACAATTAGCCCCAATGCTTTATAAACTTTTTGAAAAAAATAGGGAATGAAGGAGTCCTACCAAATTCCTTTTATGCCACAGACATAGTACTGATACCTAAACCAGGTAGGTTGAAAACAGAGAAAGAAAATTATAGAACAATCTACCTAATGAATATTGATGCTAAAATCATAAATAAGATATTAGCAAAAAGACTACAGAAAATCATTTCCAGGATAATACACCACGATCAAGTAGGATTTATACCAGGAATGCAGGGCTGGTTCAATATTAGGAAAACTATCAGTATAATTGGCCATATTAATAATCAAATTAACAAAAACCATATGATCATCTCAATAGATGCAGAAAAAGCATTTGATAAAATTCAACATCCATTTCTATTAAAAACTCTTGAGAGTATAGGAATAAATGGACTTTTCCTTAAAATAATCAGTAGCATCTATTTAAAACCAACAGTAAGCGTCATATGTAATGGGGACAAACTGCAACCATTCCCAATAAGATCAGGAGTGAAACAAGGTTGCCCACTATCACCATTACTATTTAATATTGTATTAGAAATGCTAGCTTTGGCAATAAGAGTTGAGAAAGAGATTAAATAAATAAGAATAGGCAATGAGGAAACCAAATTATCATTCTTTGCTGATGATATGATGGTATACTTAGAGAACCCCAGAGACTCTACTAAAAAGTTATTAGAAACAATCCACACCTTCAGCAAAGTTGCAGGATACAATATAAATCCACATAAGTCATCAGCATTCTTATATATCACTAACAAAACTCAACAGTTAGAGTTACAAAAAGAAATTCCATTTAAAGTAACTACTGATTGTATAAAATATTTAGGAATCTATCTGCCAAGGGAAAATCAGAAACTTTATGAGCAAAACTACAAAACACTTTCCACACAAATTAAGTCTGATCTAACCAACTGGAAAAATATTAAATGCTCTTGGATTGGGCGAGCAAATATAATAAAGATGATAATACTACCTAAATTAATCTATTTATTTAGCGCTATATCAATGAGACTCCCAAAAAACTATTTTGATGAACTAGAAAAAATAACATCAAAGTTCATATGGAAAAACAAAAGGTCAAGAATTTCAAGGGAATTAATGAAAAAAAAAATCAAATGAAGGTGGCCTAGCTGTACCAGATCTAAAATTATATTATAAAGCAGCAGTTACTAAAACCATCTGGTATTGGCTTAGAAATAGACTAGTTGATTAATAGAATAGGTTAGGTTCAAAGGACAAAACAGCCAATAACTTTAATAATCTAGTGTTTGACAAACCCAAAGACTCCAGTTTCTGGGATAAGAATGCATTATTTGACAAAAATTGCTGGGAAAATTGGAAATTAGTATGGCAGAAGCTAGGCATTGACCCACACTTGACACCGTACACCAAGATAAGGTCAAAATGGGTTCATGACCTAGGCATAAAGAATGAGATGATAAATAAATTGGAAGAGCATAGGATAGTTTACCTCACAGACCTGTAGAAGAGGGAGGAATTTATGACCAAAGAAGAACTAGAGATCACTATTGATCACAAAATAGAAAATTTTGATTATATCAAATTGAAAAGTTTTTGTAAAAACAAAACAAATGCAGACAATCTTAGAAGGGAAACAATAAACTGGGAAAACATTTTTACAATCAAAGGTTCTGATAAAGGCCTCATTTCTAAAATATATAGACTCTAATTTATAAGAAATCAAACCATTCTCCAATTGATAAATGGTCAAAGGATATGAATAGACAATTCTCAGACAAAGAAATTGAAACTATTTATAGACATATGAAAATATGCTCCAAATCATTATTAATCAGAGAAATGTAAATTAAGGCAACTCTGAGATACCACTACATACCTGTCAGATTGGCTAGAGTGACAGGGAAAGATAATGTGGAATGTTGGAAGGGATGTGGGAAAACAGGGAGACTGATACATTGTTGGTGGAATTGTGAACACATCCAGCCATTCTGGAGAGCAATTTGGAACTATGCTCAAAAAGCTATCAAACTGTGCATACCCTTTGATCCAGCAGTGTTTCTATTGGGCTTATACCCCAAAGAGATACTAAAGAAGGGAAAAGGATCTGTATGTGCCAAAATGTTTGTGGCTTCCCTGTTTGCAGTGGCTAGAAGCTGGAAAATGAATGGATGCCCATCAATTGGAGAGTCGTTGAGTAAATTGTGGTATATGAACATTATGGAATATTACTGTTTTGTAAGGAATGACCAGCGGGATGAATACAGAGAGGACTGGCGAAACTTACATGAACTGATGCTAAGTGAAATGAGCAGAACCAGGAGATCATTATATACCTCAACAACGATACTGTTTGAGGATGTATTACGATGGAAGTGGATCTCTTCGATAAAGAGAACTTTAATTGATCAAAGATGGACAGAAGCAACTACACCCAAAGAACGAACACTGGGAAATAAACATAAACTGCTTGCATTTTTGTTTTTCTTCCTGTGTTATTTATACCTTCTGAATTCAATTCTCCCTCTGCAACAAGAGAACTGTTCGGTTCTACATTCATATATTGTATCTAGTATATACTGTAACCTATTCAACATGTAAAGGACTGCTTGCCATCTGGGGGAGGGGGTGGAGAGAGGGAGGGGAAAAATCGGAACAGAAATGAGTACAAGGGATAATGCTGTAAAAAATTACCCTGGCATGGGTTCTATCCATAAAAAGTTATTTTAAAAAAAGTAAAAAAAAATGAGAAAGATAAAAAAGCATGCAAATAAACAATCACAACAAAAAGGTGAAAATAAAATGCTTTGTTCTACATTCAGGCTCCACAGTTCTCTATCTAGATGTGGATGGCTCTTTCTATCTCAAGCCTATTGCAATTGTCTCGAATCACTTCATTGTTGAAAAGATCCAAGCTCATCACAATTGATCACCACATAAAAAACTATGATCTTATGAATGACACTTACTCATACACTGAGTTTATGACACTTAATAAATGACTCTTACTCATACACTTTGCTTGAAGAATTATATAATTCTGCAAATGAAAATTACATGCATTCTTTTTTTCTCCCCTTTTGGACTCTATTACATTCCTCTCAGCAGGTATCAAGACCTTTTCCTTTTTCAACCCTCTTAGACTCTGAAAAAATGCATTTGTTTTAAAATAGATTCCATTTTTAAGAACTGAAAGATTCCATTATCTCTAAATGGAAATTCATACAAATACAAGAAACATTACACTGCTAAAGTCACCAATACACCCATCTTACCCAAATAACATTTTATTATAATAGTTATCTTTTTAAAGATTCCTACCAGGTCTTCAAACTTTGTTTACTTCTTTAAAAGAAAAACATGTATTTTTCTTATGTTCTAATTTTCTGAGTTTTTGAGTATTAGTGTTTGGCCCTTGAAGGCTTTTTGCAGTAAATTGATTTTTTTAACAATTCAACTCAAACTTAAGAATCATTTTATTCTATTTTAAATACTATAGTGTTGCAATATGGGAGCCACCTGCCAATGGCTGCTGGAGACATGACTCAGATCTGTAGAATGGATCTCTTCATGTGAGAGGATGATGATGATACAAGGAAATTGAGAGGCAGTTGTTGTTCTCTGACCTCTCCACTGAGAGGCAGTTGCATTGTCTGACTGCTTTCCTCTTCCCTCTGCCTCCAATTTATTTCATTCCCAGTCCACAAACAACACCTGTGTCAGTAAAGGCTGTTTTGCAACTCCTTCAGATGTTATGATCCACACCTGTTGAGGATATAGAAGAATCGACCTTCACCTTCACTTCAGCATGGTCATTAACAATTCCCCATTTTTTGTTTTATGGATATCCCCCCCCCCCCCCCATGGCATGGTCAATACGTTTCTGCATTTGCTATTATCTGAGTCGGCACACTGAGAAATGCAAACAGTGCTATCACCTCTGGATAGTTGTAGGGTGAAATTTTATAGCAGGTGTTGATCTTGTGACATGTTATGGAAGCAAACTTTCAAACAGAGATGAGGATTATAGTCAGAACAGGCATTTAAGTTTCTCATCAGTCTACTGGCTCGGCCCTTTGATGTGCTGGCCCTTAATTACCCTGACTAAAGAAATCTTACTGGGTCTCTTCTTCCTTTTCTTCCCTGCAGGTTACTGAAGGAACTCTGGGAAGATCCTACTCACAAATAGCTTTTGGTTGCTTCTGCTTCTTGTAATTCTTGTGCTTATGCCCCATGTTCAGGCATCATATATTATGATATGGGACCCACCTGACAGAGGCTGCTGGAAGTCTAACTCAGACCTGTAGTGTAAAGGGCTGAAACTTTTTTTTTATTATTATTTTTATATTATAGCTTTTTAAGGGCTGAAACTCTTAAAAGGTGTGCTTGAATCAGACAATTGGGCACTTAAGGCTAATTACCTATTGGACAATGATTCTATTAGCATATGTTTGGAAAAATGGCCCTTCTCATTGTTCTATGCTGGCTCAATGTTTGGTGTATACAGATAATTGTAGGTAAGGTTTAAGGGTGGGGTGAGAGAGGCGAGAGAACTTCACTTTCAGCAGGACCAGAAGAAGGGAGGTTGGTGGCAAGCTTGTGGCAATTTGTCTGTCTCCTTTGCTTCTCCCTCTGAAGACCTAGGGCTTTTACTTATCCTGACTCCAGCTGTTCCTAAGGCCTCCACAGAACTAGCCCAGACTTAACACTATAGAATGGATCTCTTCATGTGAGAGGATGAGGATGATACAAGTAGACTGAGAGGCAGTTGCTATTCTCTGACCCCTCCACTGAGAGGCTGTTGTGTTGTCTGACTTCTCTCCTCTTTCCTCTGCCTCCAACTTATTTCATTCCCAATCCACAAGGAAGACCTGTGTAAGTAAAGGCTTGCTTTCCAACTCCTTCAAATGTTATGTTCCACAGCTGTAGAGGCTTTCAGAGAACTGACCTGTCCCTTCACCTAGGCATGGTCCTTGAGAGGTAAATAGGTGGATTCATAAGGTAAAGTTGAAAAGAACTTTAAAGAGAGAGGACTCAAACTCAAACTCTGACACAGAGGAGACACAGATGAGGACTCAGACACAGAGGAGACACAGAAGAAGGAGACAGAAACAGAGATCCTCCTGGTGGCTCTTCTGCCTTCATCACTCCTCCACCTAAGACCAAGGCTTGCCCAGAGATACTCCAGAGAACTAGTCTGGACAATACATTTTGGTGCCCTAACAGGGACCCCCAGACAGACATTACATTATAAGGTAGGGAATATTTTTCTTTTCATTTATTTATTTGTTTTTAGTCGTGAAGATGTGGGTCTATGTTCATTTTATTTTTTATTAAAACTTTTAATTTTGACAACATATGTATGAATAATTTTTCAGCACTGATCCTTGTAAAACCTTATATTCCAAATTTTCTCCCTTCCTCACACTTCCTCCCCTAAATGGCAAGTAATCCAATATATATTAAACGTAAGCTATTCTTCTATACATATTTCTACAATTATCATTCTACACAAGAAAAAAATAGGTAAAAAGAGAAAAAATGAGAAGGAAAACAAAGTACAAACAAAAACAACAAAAAGAGTTAAGATGTTATGGTGTGATCCACACTCAGTTCCCACAGTCCTCTCTCTAGGTGTAGATGGTTATCTTCATCACAAGGTCATTGGAAGTGGCCTCAAGCATCTCATTGAAAAGAAATATGTCTATCAGAATTAATCTTTATATAATGTTATTGTTGCTACAGAAAATGACCTTCTAGTTCTGCTCATTTGACTTAACATCAGTTTATGTAAGTCTCTCCAGGCCTCTTCAAAATAATCCTGCTAATCATTTCTTATAGAAAAATAATATCCCATAACATTCATATACCATAATTTATTCATCCATTCTCCATCTGATAGGCATCCACTCAATTTCCAGTTTATTCCCACTACACAAAGGGCTGCCACAAATATTTTTGTCCATGTGAGTCCATTTCAGAAGGGATATCTTTATTTATTTAAATTTTATTAAAGTTTTTTTTTTTTTTAATTTATAAAACATATGCATGGGTGATTTTTCTACATTGATCCTGGCAAAACCTTCTGTTGCACCTTCTCCCCCTTTCCTAGATGGCAAGTAGCCCAATACATTTAAATATGTTAAAATATATGTTAAATTCAATATTTAAATCCAATATACGTATACATAGTTATGCAGTTATCTTGCTTTGTGCAGCAAAAAAATCAAA
Organism: Antechinus flavipes; assembly: GCF_016432865.1. Taxonomy (NCBI): domain Eukaryota; kingdom Metazoa; phylum Chordata; class Mammalia; order Dasyuromorphia; family Dasyuridae; genus Antechinus; species Antechinus flavipes. Next base: position 138,985,176 of record NC_067402.1, on the reverse strand, counting down.
TCAACAAGGAAAACAAAACTGAGAAAGAAAACAAAATGCAAGCAAACAACAATAGAAAGAGTGAAAATGTTATGTTGTGCTCTACACTCAGTTCCCACAGTCCTCTCTCTGGGTGTTCATGACTCTCTTTATCACTGAACAATTGAAACTGGAGTGAATCATCTCAGTGGTGGAAAGGGTTAGGGTTCCATCAGAACTGATCATTGTACAATCTTGTTGTTGCCCTGTATAATGATCTCCTGGTTCTGCTCATTTTGCTTAGCATCAGTTCATGTAAGTCCCTCCTGGCTTCTCTGAAATCATCCTGCTGGTCATTTCTTACAGAACAATAGTATTCCATAATATTCACATACCACAATTTATTCAGCCATTCTCCAATTGATGGGCATCTACTCAGTTTCCAATTTCTGGCCTCTGCAAAGAGACCTGCCACAAACATTCACACACATACAGGTCCCTTTCCCTTCTTTAAGATATCTTTGGGATATAAGCCCAGTAGTAACACTGCTGGATCAAAGGGTATGCACAGTTTGATAATTTTTTGAGCATGAAATTGCTCTCCAGAATGGCTGGATATATTCACAATTCCACCAATAATGTATTGGTGTCCCAGTTTTCCCACATCTCTGCGAACATTGATCATTATTTTTCCTGTCATCTGAGTCAATCTGAGAGGTGTGTAGTGGTAGCTCAGAGTTGTCTTAATTTGCATTTCTCTGATCAATAGTGATTTGGAGCACCTTTTCATATGACTAGAAATGGTTTTATTTTCTTTATCTGAAAATTTTCTGTTCATATCCTTTGACCATTGATCAATGGGAAAAAAGGCTTGAAATCTTATAAATTTGAGTTAGTTCTCTATATAATTTAGAAAGGAGACCTTTATCAGAACCTTTGAATGTAAAAATATTTTTCCACCTTATTGCTTCCTAGAAGGATTATTTTTTTAAAAAAGAACTTTCTTTTTTTATTATAGCTTTTTATTTACAAGATATATGCATGGGTAATTTTTCAGCATTGACAATTGCAAAACCTTTTGTTCCAAGTGTCCCCTCCTTTCCCCCATCCCTTCCTTACAGTTAACCTGTGAAGGAAATAAAAAATTCCACAGAACAAAAGAACTCAATTGGACAATTAGAGAAAGATTTTAAAAAAGTGAGTGAAGAGAATACTTCACTGAAAATCAGAATTGAACAAGTGGAATTGAATGACTCGAGGAGACAAGAAGAATCAGTCAAGCAAATCCAAAAAAATCAAACAATGGAGAAAAATGTGAAATACCTTCTGGGGAAGACAACAGACCTGGAAAACAGATCCAGGAGAGACAATCTGAGAATCATTGGACTCCCAGAAAAACATGATGAAAAAAAAAGCCTGGACACTGTCTTCCAGGAAATTATCAAAGAGAACTGCCCAGAAGTCATAGGAACAGAGGAAAAAATAAACATTGAAAGGATTCATCGATCACCCACTGAAAGGGATCCTAAAATCAAAACACCAAGGAATATAGTGGCCAAATGCCAGAACCCTCAGTGAAAGAAAAAATATTGCAAGCGGCTAGAAAAACCCAATTCAAGTATCAAGGAGCCACAATAAGGATCACCCAGGATCTGGCAGCATCCACATTAAAAGATCGAAGGGCCTGGAATATGATATTCCGAAAGGCTAAGGAACTTGGTATGCAACCAAAAATAACTTACCCAGCGAGAATGAGCATCTTTTTCCAGGGAAGAAGATGGACATTCAACGAAGTAAGCGAATTCCATCTATTTCTGATGAAAAAACCAGAACTTAACAAAAAGTTTGATCTACAAATATAGAACTCAAGAGAAATCTAAAAAGGTAAAGATTAATCTTGGGAACTATATTTTGACTATATAGATGTATAAAGAATACATGTATACCTTGTTCTAGAAATTGATGTGGAAAGGACATTGTACCAGAAAAAGGGTAAAGTGGGGGTAGTACATCTCATGAAGAGGCATAGGAAACCTATTATATCTGAGAGAAAGAATGGAGGGGGATGAATATAGTGGGTATCTTACTGCCTTCAGAATTGGCTTTAAGTGAAAAATCTTAAGACATATTCAATCTATGGTGAAACTTCTCCCATCTCATTGAAAAGTGAGAAGGGAAAAGTAGAAAGGGAAGGAATAAGCTAAGCGGAAGGGAATACGGGAACTGGGAGGGAAAGGGGTAAGATAGGGGGAGGAACTCTAAGGCGGGGGGAGGGACACTAAAAAGGGAGGGCTGTGAGAAGCAAGGGGTGCTCACAAGCTTAATACTTGGAAGGGGGGGAAAGGGGAAAGAAGGGAGGAAAGCATAAACCGGGGTTAACAAGATGGCAAGTAATACAGAATTGGTCATTCTAACCATAAACGTGAACGGGGTAAACTCCCCCATAAAGAGGAAGCGGTTAGCAGAATGGATTAAAAGCCAGAATCCTACAATATGTTGTTTACAGGAAACACACCTGAAGCGGGGAGATACATGCAGGTTAAAGGTAAAAGGTTGGAGCAAAATCTACTATGCTTCAGGTGAAGTCAAAAAAGCAGGGGTAGCCATCCTGATCTCAGATCAAGCTAAAGCAAAAATTGACCTAATTAAAAGAGATAAGGAAGGACACTATATCTTGCTAAAGGGTAGCATGGATAATGAAGCACTATCTATATTAAACATATATGCACCAAGTGGGGTAGCATCCAAATTCTTAAAAGAGAAACTAAGAGAGCTGCAAGAAGAAATAGACAGTAAAACTATAATAGTGGGAGATCTTAACCTTGCACTCTCAGAATTAGATAAATCAAACCAGAAAATAAATAAGAAAGAAGTCAAAGAGGTAAACAGAATACTAGAAAAGCTAGATATGATAGATCTCTGGAGAAAATGTAATGGAGACAGAAAGGAATACACTTTCTTTTCAGCAGTTCATGGAACCTATACAAAAATTGACCATATATTAGGACATAAAAACCTCAAACTCAAATGTAGTAAGGCAGAAATAGTAAATGCATCCTTTTCAGACCACGATGCAATGAAAATTACATTCAACAAAAAAGCAGGGGGAAGTAGACCAAAAAATAATTGGAAACTAAATAATCTCATACTAAAGAATGATTGGGTAAAACAACAAATCATAGACATAATTAATAACTTCACCCAAGAAAACGATAATAATGAGACATCATACCAAAATGTATGGGATGCAGCCAAAGCGGTAATAAGGGGAAATTTCATATCTCTAGAGGCCTATTTGTATAAAATAGAGAAAGAGAAGGTCAATGAATTGGGTTTGCAATTAAAAATGCTAGAAAAGGAACAAATTAAAAACCCCCAGTCAAACACTAAACTTGAAATTCTAAAAGTAAAAGGTGAGATCAATAAAATTGAAAGTAAAAAAACTATTGAATTGATTAATAAAACTAAGAGTTGGTTCTATGAAAAAACCAACAAAATAGACAAACCCTTAGTAAATCTGATTAAAAAAAGGAAAGAGGAAAATCAAATTGTTAGTCTTAAAAATGAAAAGGGAGAACTCACCACTAACGAAGAGGAAATTAGAGCAATAATTAGGAGTTACTTTGCCCAACTTTATGCCAATAAATTCGACAACTTAAATGAAATAGAAAAATACCTCCAAAAATACAGCTTGCCCAAACTAACAGAGGAAGAAGTAAATATCCTAAACAGTCCCATCTCAGAAAAAGAAATAGAACAAACTATCAATCAACTCCCTAAGAAAAAATCCCCAGGACCAGATGGATTTACATGTGAATTCTACCAAACATTTAAAGAACAATTAACTCCAATGTTATATAAACTATTTGAAAAAATAGGGATTGAAGGAGTCCTACCAAACTCCTTTTATGACACAGATATGGTACTGATACCTAAACCAGGTAGGCTGAAAACAGAGAAAGAAAATTATAGACCAATCTCCCTAATGAATATTGATGCTAAAATCTTAAATAAAATATTAGCAAAAAGATTACAGAAAATTGTCACCAGGATAATACACTATGACCAAGTAGGATTTATACCAGGAATGCAGGGCTGGTTCAATATTAGGAAAACTATTAACATAATTGACTATATCAATAACCAAACAAACAAAAACCACATGATCATCTCAATAGATGCAGAAAAAGCATTTGATAAAATCCAACATCCATTCCTAATAAAAACACTTGAGAGCATAGGAATAAATGGACTTTTCCTTAAAATAGTCAGGAGCATATATTTAAAACCATCAGTAAGCATCATATGCAATGGGGAAAAACTGGAACCTTTCCCAGTAAGATCTGGAGTGAAGCAAGGTTGCCCACTATCACCATTATTATTTAATATCGTATTAGAAACACTAGCCTCGGCAATAAGAGTCGAGAAAGATATAAAAGGAATTAGAGTAGGCAATGAGGAAACCAAACTATCACTCTTTGCAGATGATATGATGGTATACCTAGAGAACCCCAGAGATTCTACCAAAAAGCTATTGGAAATAATTCATAATTTTAGCAAAGTAGCTGGCTACAAAATAAATCCCCATAAATCCTCAGCATTTTTATACATCACCAACAAAACCCAACAGCAAGAGATACAAAGAGAAATTCCATTCAGAATAACTGTTGATACCATAAAATATTTGGGAATCTATCTACCAAAGGAAAGTCAGGAATTATATGAGCAAAATTATAAAAAAGTCTCCACACAAATAAAGTCAGACTTAAATAATTGGAAAAATATTAAGTGCTCTTGGATCGGCCGAGCGAACATAATAAAGATGACAATACTCCCTAAACTAATCTATTTATTTAGGCTATACCAATCAGACTTCCAAGAAAATATTTTATTGATCTAGAAAAAATAACAACAAAATTCATATGGAACAATAAAAAGTCGAGAATCTCAAGGGAATTAATGAAAAAAAAATCAAATGAAGGTGGCCTAGCTGTACCTGATCTAAAATTATATTATAAAGCAGCAGTCACCAAAACCATTTGGTATTGGCTAAGAAATAGATTAGTGGATCAGTGGAAAAGGCTAGGCTCACAAGACAGAATAGTCAACTATAGCAATCTAGTGTTTGACAAACCCAAAGCCCCTAACTTCTGGGAAAAGAATTCAATATTTGATAAAAACTGCTGGGATAATTGGAAATTAGTATGGCAGAAATTAGGCATGGACCCACACTTAACACCATATACCAAGATAAGATCAAAATGGGTCTATGACCTAGGCATAAAGAACGAGACTATAAATAAATTAGAGGAACATAGAATAGTTTATCTCTCAGACTTGTGGAGGAGAAAGAAATTTGTGACCAAAGATGAACTAGAGACCATTACTGACCACAGAATAGAAAATTTCGATTACATCAAATTAAAAAGCCTTTGTACAAATAAAACTAATGCAAACAAGATTAGAAGGGAAGCAACAAACTGGGAAAACATTTTCACAGTTAAAGGTTCTGATAAAGGCCTCATTTCCAAAATATATAGAGAACTGACTCAAATTTATAAGAAATCAAGCCATTCTCCAATTGATAAATGGTCAAAGGATATGAACAGACAATTTTCAGAGGATGAGATTGAAACTATTACCACTCATATGAAAGAGTGTTCCAAATCATTATTGATCAGAGAAATGCAAATTAAGACAACTCTGAGATACCACTACACACCTGTCAGATTGGCTAAGATGACAGGAAAAAATAATGTTGAATGTTGGAGGGGATGCGGGAAAACTGGGACACTAATGCATTGTTGGTGGAGTTGTGAACGAATCCAACCATTCTGGAGAGCAATCTGGAATTATGCCAAAAAATTATCAAAATGTGCATATCCTTTGATCCAGCAGTGTTTCTATTGGGCTTATATCCCAAAGAAATACTAAAGAAGGGAAAGGGACCTGTATGTGCCAAAATGTTTGTAGCAGCCCTGTTTGTAGTGGCTAGAAACTGGAAAATGAATGGATGCCCATCAATTGGAGAATGGCTGGGTAAATTGTGGTATATGAATGTTATGGAATATTATTGTTCTGTAAGAAATGACCAGCAGGATGAATACAGAGAGGCTTGGAGAGACCTACATGAACTGATGCTAAGTGAAATGAGCAGAACCAGGAGATCATTATACACTTCGACAACGATATTGTATGAGGACATATTTTGATGGAAGTGGATTTCTTTGACAAAGAGACCTGAGTTTCAATTGATAAATGACGGACAAAAGCAGCTACACCCAAAGAAAGAACACTGGGAAACGAATGTGAACTATCTGCATTTTTGTTTCTCTTCCCGGATTATTTATACCTTCTGAATCCAATTCTCCCTACGCAACAAGAGAACTGTTCGGTTCTGCAAACATATATTGTATCTAGGATATACTGCAACATATCCAACATATAAAGGACTGCTTGCCATCTAGGGGAGGGGGTGGAGGGAGGGAGGGGAAAAAAAAAAAAAAAAAAAAAAAAAATCGGAACAGAAATGAGTGTAAATATAATGTAATTATTAAATAAAAAAATTTATTAAAATAAAAAAAAAAAAAATGAATTTCTCAAATACCAAATTTTTTTAGGTTATCACAAACTATTACATTTAATTCACTTTTATCAACCTCTGTGAATTTTTTCTAGAGCTAAGTAGGTTAATTTATATAAAAGTAGAAACTAGAATTCACCAGTGTCATTGAGAAATGATAACAATTATATTCTTGCTAAAAAAAACCCACCAAAAACAAAACAAAACAAAACAAAAAAACCCTTTTTGTTAGCTAATTAGACTAGCATACCAAATATAATGTCTGGTGGTCCCAGTATCATAATATATAGCTACATCTTAATGAAAAATCAAGTATTTAGCATGAAGGAGACTGAAGTATTCAGATATAAGGCTGGATCAAGATGGTTAAATACTTTAAATGATAAGCTCAGGATTTTCATATTTATCTCATTTTTTATTTTTGCCACTGAAGCCTCTTAAGCAGAGATAGATTATTTTTGCAATTGTGTGGATGATCTTTGGGGAAAGGTCAGAGTAGAGGCAAGGATAGCATACTGTTGAAATTTCCTGAGAAGGATATGAATTAAAGTAGTGGACATATGAATGAAAGCAAGAGAACAGGGTTGAGAAATGTGGTGGAAGAAGAATTAACACAATTTGGAGAAGGATTAGATATAGAGGCATGAAGGAAAGTCAGGAATCAAGGACATTTTTGAGGTTAAGAATGTAGGTCACTAGAAAAATGATAGGACCCAATAAAATAAAGAGGTTTAGATGAGAGACTTAGTTGGGGTGATTGTATATTCCCTTTTAGTCCTATTGATTTTGCAGTGCCTAGAAATATAAATTGGATATATCCAACAATAAGTTATTAGTGTGGACTATCTTGGTGGGTTGTTGAGAGAATAAAATTAATTAATATATGTAAAGTGTTCTACAAACCATAATGTTTTATATAAATGTGAGCAATTATTTGTATTGATGGTATGCTATAATTGTAATTATTAAAATATAGTTATCCTGGTTGTGTTGGTTGAAATATAGCAAGGTCAAATGGTAACTTTGGGAAGAAGTTTCTACAACTAGAATTTGTAATATGGAAGAAGATTGTTTTTGGAAAAATCATGGGTCTAGAAGAAGACAGAATAATCCATTGGCTAAAATTTTCTAGAGAAAAATCATACTAAGAGGGACAAAATTCTCTTAAGGATAAATTATGAAGGTGACAGGAAAGACAATTCTGATGTGGAAGAAAAGTTGGGAAGGCATCTAAAGAAACCAGTGAAGATTCACAGGTACTTTGCCAAACTAAAGAATAAAGAATAGTGAATATATAAGTAGATAATTCTTAATGTAAAAAAAAAAAAAAAAACAACTGAAATTTCAGTAGCCTCTATGTTAAATATGAATGAATAAAGTCAAAAAGAAAAAAAAACTACTGTGATTTTATGCAACTTTTCAAAAGATATAGTATCCAAGCCTAGCTGACAAGGTCACCATATTTTATATTGCTCATATCACATATATAATATCCTTGTTTGTTCTGGATAAAACATTTTAAGAAATATATCAGTACACTTTAGAAAGTTTATCAAAGTGAGATGAAATAACTGATTGTCTTTAAGGCCAGAAAAGATGAAAAAAAAAGTCAATATCCATAAGATTTCAATGTGTGAAATAGTAGAAAACTTCCATCTCCAGTGATTGGAGATTTGGAGATTTAGGTCCTGAATCTGCATTTAATTGTCTTATCTCAAGCCCCTTAGGAAACTAAATGGTTTCTTTAAAAGAAAGTATTTCCTTGTTATCTCTCTCACCTTCTCTCTGTGTGTGTATACACATACATATTTATATTTCATGCATGTACATAAATACATAACCCTATATCCTTAATAATTATAACCTTAAGGATTTATTATATTATTATTTTCAATACTGATTCTCTTTAAATGCAAATTGTCTCTTTTTTCTATGTTTTGATTTAGATTTAACTAGAGACTGAGGATTAGAATTTATAAAATGTTACTTAAAATGCATTTATAACTATCGGAAAGAAATCAAAACTCATTTTAAGTAAAACAATATAAAATCATTATTTAAAACACTATTGTCCAACTCAAATAGAAATGGGGACAACAAAATTGGGCATAAAAATCCCTGTGGAACATATTTTGAATTGGAAAATTTTCCATTAACATAATTTCTATTTTTTTTTCTGTTAAATGTTTCCTACTTATATTTCAATCTTGTTTAAACTCCCCTCAGAATGTTATGCACTATGACAGAGGTTTGACATCTCTGATTTAAAAGATACACACAACAAACACACACAAACATGTATGTATATACTCATATAAAATATCTATAAACCTACATATCTATATCTTTTTATTTATTTCTCTCTGTATTCCATATTCCAATATATGGTTCAAGTTTTTTCTCTATCCTTTTGCTCCTCTTTCTGCTCTATCTTTCCCAAATAATTATATTTAAGCATAAAACCACACTAAAACTCTGGGCATGTTCTCTATATAAGTGTATGTATGCATGCATGTATATATTTATGTGTATATACATATGTATATGTGTGTACATATACACATATACATATATGTCTATACATACATGTGTACATATACATATATATATATATACATTCATTCATTAATTTATATAATGCATATAAATGTATCTATGTCTTTATGTGTGTATATTAGCCATTTATGTTGCTCTGATTATATATTCTCTACCTCCTAAAATTATTTTTTATTTATCCATGTATATATTGAGGCTAGGAAATATACTGAAAGTGCTTTGAAACTGATATTGACCTTTAGTTTGTATTTGAAACACCCAAAACTGAACTTTGCACATAGTAGGTACTTAAAATGTACTTACTTGATTATATTGATGGGACTGCTATGGATCAATATTCATTTAGAAGAGCACTACATGAGCTGAATAATACAGTTGCTAGATATAAATCCAAATAGTAACCAGATACTATCCTCTTTGTCTTGAAAACCTGTTATGTTATTTTGCATTTTTATTTTCACATTACTAGCTCCAAATTAGTGTAGCATGAGGCAAGATGATATTTTTTTCCTGCCAATTATAGAGTGACCATATAAAATGGAAACATATCATCCATCTGCTATTCTTGTCAGGAGATTAGCATTTATTCATGAAATAGTAATGGATTTGGGTACCATGCAAGACATATTTGAGGTGAGATTGGAGAAATGGAGAGTCATATACATCCCTACCTCTGACCATTGAGCCGTATGCCAAAGATTAAATCCTTGATTTCTGCCCAGTGGTAACTGCACCTGTTTAGAGAGCCGAGTCTGCCAGCAAAACTGGCAGTGTTTTTTTACTTCAGAGGGAGCAACTTGTTTACTCTCTTGGCAAATAAACCTCTGCTTATCCCTGTTTGAATTCCTGAGGTATAATTCTATATTCAATTTTCTCCTACTAGGGAAATTTTTTTTTCTAATTCATTTAATATCGAATGCACTGATAATAATGCCTTATTGCTGAGGGGTGAGATGAGAGGACGAAGGAAAAAAAGACAAAAATCTTACCTGCACATGAGTATGTATTTAAAGGTGTCTGCTACCTTGGAAGGACTTGGTGGGACAATGGATCTCTCTCTAGTCATAAAATCAAGGAAATCTGTTTATAATCTCACAGGAGACAATGACAAGTTCACTGTATTAATAGTTAGAGGATCCAGGCTAGAATCCTAGCTAAAACACTTACTATCTAATGTTAAACTGTTTGGTTACCTTCCTACCCAAACCATGCTGCCCCACTTTCTTCTTCTGTTAAATATAGATTTTAGATCAGATGATTTCTAAAGTCTCTTTCAAATTTAAGTCTACCATATTATTTCTTGTAGGTAATTAATTATTCTCTACTGACATGTTTTAGGGTAAACTCTCTTCCCCTGCTTTCCCTTGTCTTTCCTTACCTTCTATCTTATTTATGTATTAAGGTTTTCTATTTATTTGACTAACTCTATTACACAGTTTAAACTATAGGCACAGTTGCTATTGTTATTGTTTTTAAAGGATTTCTCTTTGTTCCATCTTTAGTAGCTGAAATTTTAAAAACTTATACACAGCTATTTATTATGGAACAAATGGATATATGGATAACAAAATGAAATATTAAAAGGATATTAGAGAATTATGATATCCAACTTCTTTATTTTAGAGTGGGTGGGTTTATTGATTTGCTCATTAGCAAGCTCAGGGTAGTTTAATGATTTACCCAAGCTCATGCAGCTGGTTAATGGCAAAGCACGGGATCTGTACACACCTTTTCTGCTGGATATAATATTGACTATTGTTTGTTTCAAAATAATTCTTCTTTAATCTGTAGCTGATGGTACTATTCTTTCTTGGTCTTTCATATGCTGCATTAAGTGACATATGATATTAACAGACTGAGACTGGCAAGGACATGCTCCTGTTTTCTTGTATTCCCCTTGAGGTAAAGCAGAGTCATGAAGTCTACTATAGAATAACATGCAAATGCCAAAGCCTCTTTTCAAGTCTATTTGTTTCATAAGAGCTTTATATTCCACATCAAGGATTCAGCTGTCTCCCCATTCTGAACAGAGTTCCTGTGAGCCTCTTACTGTCTGTGAACTTCTAGTGCTTCAAGGGGAGTTAACACTCAGCTTGATATCCTACTTTGTTTCCCTTGATCCCTTGGAAGTACAATTTGATACACAAAAGGAGGGGAAATAACACATGTGGTTGAGCAGCTGATGACTCATATGGCAGTCACACAAACAAGCTAATGAGGAATTGGCATTTGGAAAGGGCCAGTCCACAATAGACTCATACTGTTCTAGTTGCTTTTGCCAATATTAATATGTGGGGAGAGGAGAAACTGATTTTTGCAAAATTTTTCACTAAAGTTTTCTTTTTGTACTTTTGTAGATAACATTTGTTTGTGCTAATAATTGTAAGAATAAAAACCTTCTCTCTCTCTCTCTCTCTTTTTAATCAGTAGCATGGAATAATGCATAAGGTCTAGTCTCAGAGTTAAGAATATTTGGGTCACATCTACATTAGTTGTATGACCATGATCAAGAAATTTTATACGATAAGAATCTATATTTAAAACTGGAAGAGACAATGAATGAGGAAGCTGAAGCCGAGAGAGATGAAGGGATTTATTTGTGGTTGCATAGTTTATAAATGTCTAAGCTAGATGTTGTACTCAGGTCTTCTTTCCTCTGACCAGAGATTTATTCATTGCACTATCTAAATATCAAGAGAAATGATTAATCAATGATGACAGACAACTTAAATGTCTCTATTAGTGGATAGTTACCTATAGTGATAAAATTGTACATATGTATCCTTTATAAAATAGAAAAAAATCCACATGGCATATCTTTGCATAAATTTAAGTTTTTATTGTTTTAAGTAATAAATTTCTTCAAACTACCATAAGTCATTGCTAAAATGTTGTAATATTAATCAGCAATCTTCCTGTGATTAGCCTGGGCTAAGATGACATACAACTGACAGCTGCTGTAGGAACTCTCGGTTGGCAGTGTATATTTGTCATTTAATTTCAAAATCCAAAAGGTGCCTGCTGAAGGAGAGTGAGAAGCCAAAAATGACAGACAGAACAGGTCAGTATCTCTTATCTTAATGGTAGGTTGAACAGCACCCCTGCCTTGTAAACTTTGAGAGCTATGGGAAGCACCATGAGACATTTGCACAGGCCTGCCAAAACATGTGCTCGCTTCTTTGATATGGTTTTCAAGTTCCTGATTTATTAGTTTGACATTTGAAAGGCTGCAGCAGGCAAGCAGAATTTCATGACAGCTAACAGCTCTCTATTGTCAACAGACTTAGGGGTGGGGAGGGAAAGGTTGCTTGGGGCAGCTAGGATATCAATTATTTTCATTTTGATTGCTAATCTAAAGTGCCAAGCAAACACTCCGAAATTATTACATGTCACCTTATGTTTGGGTTTCTAGTCCAAAGTTATCAGCACACAGCAATTAATGAATTACTGCTTCTGGGACTTTTCAGGCAATTCACTTTTGTAAAGAAGGAAGACCAGGATATATATACTAATTCTGAAACCCAGTCTCTCTTTTTCATTCTAAAGAGCAGCAATAAATTTGAAGAAAATAGACAAGTTAACAGATTATCTTAACTTTCAAGTTAGAAAATGTATAAGAGGATGGCATTAATACTGACAATCAAATATTGGAAGAAAAATCTAGTGTTAGGTTTGCTGAAACTAGTCAATATTGTAGTAGTAAATAAGTGAATTTGTCAGATTTGATACAAATTTTCCATTTTTATTTTATTTTAGGATTTTTTTTAAATGTCAAGTTAACTGTCTCTAGAAAGGAGCCTAATATTGTAGCAAAGTCGTATAGCATTAGACTTGAAATCAGAGAGTTCTGGGTTCAAATCTCAATCACTACACTTATTCAGGAAATGATCAGGAGCAAGTCACTTGCTTAGTCACTATAAGCCTCAGTTTCTCTATTCCAAGAATGTTGTGAATTTTAAAAAAAGTATATTTGAAGAATTTTGCAAATCTTAAAGCATATTCTAATAACGAACTATTCTTGTTCCTTTTTTTACAAAAGTTTCTGATCACTTAAATACAGAAAGGTATCTCTGATTTAATCAAAGGGGAATTCTTAGCATGTTTGGGAATTTTATTTGGTAAGCAAATCATAATCCAAATAGGAATTAGTACACAAGTCTCAAGGAGTTCTCTGGGATAAGGGGAGCTGAAATAGATCTTGCAATTAATGGCAAAGGTCATATTTGAATCCAGGTCTTCTAGACTAGAAGATCATAAAGCTAAATACTAAAACTCTAATGCCTTCCTAGGTATGATTAATTAATGTTAAATGTAAGCATCCCTAGGATGATAGATATATGAATTAATTAGTGGAGTAATTAATAAAAATAACAACTGGAATAACAACCATATATAGGGTATGATGTTTTATGATATGTTACATATATTTTCTCATTTGAATCTTACAACAGTACTATGAGGTAGAGGCTATTATTATTCTCTCCCAGAATTATACAGACAATATAAACTACTCTTTTATTCAGGTTTAAGTATTCTTAGCTTTCATTATGCCATATTTTATTCATTGAAGGCACTACATGCCAAACATCCTCAAATATTTGAAGGTTGACATGTATGTTGATCGGTATAAGGAAAAACATAAAAAGTTAATATTATTTCAGTGGATCCCCATAATTCTGTGAAATAGTTTATTTTTGTTCAGTCATTTCAGTAATGTCCAACTCTATTACTCCATTTGGGGTTTTCTTGGCAAAGATATCAAAGTGGATTGCCTTTTCCTTCTCCAGATGATTTTATAGATGAGGAAATGAAGGCAAAAAGAGTTAAGTGGCTTTCCCAAGCTTCCACAGCTTGCAAGTGCCTAAGGCCAGACTTGAACTAAGGAAGATCAGTCTTTCTAACTCCATGCTTGGTGCTCTCCCCATGAGCTGCCCATGAGATAGGTATATATAGTAATATATCTAATTTTACAAATCAAAAAACTCATGATAATAACAATTGATTCTTATAGACTATAGCTAGAAAGAATCATCATAGTCATTTTGTTTAACCTTCCCAATGAGGAAATGGAGCTGATCCCAGAGAGGGAAAGTAATTCCCGTTACATGGCATAACTCAGACTATATCTCAGGTCTTCTGTCTCTAAATGTAGTAGTCTTTACAGTACAGCATGGTTCTCTCAGTGTTAGGATGTCCAATGCCATAAGTATTAGTCAATAACATGTTTCTCTAGGAATTTGGGTAGGGATCAATTGTCAAGTTGATATGTGATAGTGAAGAGATAGAATGAACTCAGGCCTTTTATCTTTATGTAAAGTTTGCTGATCATTGTTCCAAGCACTCTTGTTGATTTGGAGTTATAAAAAACAATAAAGAAAAAGAAAGAAAGAGAAAGAGAAAGAAAAAGAAGAAAAGAAGGAAGAGAGGAAAGAAGGAAGAAAGGAAAAATGGAAGGAAGGAAAGAAGGAAGGAAGGAAGGAAGGAAAGTAGGGAGACGGAGTGAGTAAGGGGGGAAAGAAGAAAGGAAGGAAAGAAGCAAAGAAAGAAATTGGATGAGCTGTTTCAAGAGGTAGTGAATTTCTTGTCATTGGAATTTTTTTGCCTTATTATTCATTATTTCAATTCCATCTAAATTTTCTTTCTCCCTTCAAGCCATCCCCCAATCATTGAGAAAACAAGCAATATAATACCCACTTTACATGTGACATCATGCAAATTATATTTCCATATTAGCTATATGGCAAGAAAAAAGGAAGTTAAAAATGCTTCAATCTGCACTAAATATAATTTGAGCTCATGAGTTATCTTTGGAGATAAATAGCATTTTTTAAAAAAAATATTGACTCTTTTGGAAATGCTCTACACAATTTCATTGATAATAGTAACTAAGGATTTCACTGATGTTAATTATTTTAATTTTATTGTTATTTGTACAATATTTTCCTGGTTCTGTTTACTTTATTTCAATTCATTTTTCCCCAGTCTTTTTTTTTCTGATATCATCTCTTTTACTACTTCTCATAGTATTATAGTTTTATATCATAATCATATACCACAACTTATTCAGCCACTCCCCATTTGATGTGTCCCTTAAATTCCAATTCTTTACATTGCAAAAAAGAGCTACAATCAATATTTTGTACATGAGTCATTTCTTTTGATTTCTTTAGGTAGAAAGAAACATTGTAGCAGTATTGTTGAGTAAAAAGCTATGCACAGTTGTACAATCCTTTAAGTATAGATCCAAATTTTTCTCATGAAGATTAGTTGGAATAGTTCACAGATTTAACAAGAGTGCTTTAGTGTATTTAATTTTCAACATTCCCTCTAACAGTTGTCATTCTTTTCTGTCATGGATGCTAACTTGTGAGCTGATAATTCACATTGAAAGTATTTAAACAGAAGACAGACATTCAGAGTACATGTCAAATCATATTCATTTTTGATAAGAGTTGGACTACCAACTCTGAAGATCCAAAATCTTTTTCAATTCTCTGATTTTAGAATTTAATGTTTTAAGATTAATTTATATCTATATCAATTTCACTTTCTAATTTTGCATATTCTACCCTCTCCTGACAGTTTTTTCCTTGTATAAAATTCGTAAGAAGATACATGTGATTTACTATATCATTTATATTTTCTGACATATGCAATAATTTTTGCAAACAGTATTTTATTTTTCCAATTATATATAAAGATAATTTTTAACATTCATTTTTATAAGATTTCCTGTTCCAAATTTTTCTCCCTCCCTTTCTCTTTTCCCCCTTCCCTAAAATGGCATACTGTCTGATATAAATGTGCAATCATGTTAAACATATTTCCAAATTAGTCATGTTGTGATTGAAGAAACAGAACAAAAGGGGAAAATCATGGGGGAAAAAAAAGTAAAAATAGTCGCTTTGCTCTGCATTCAATCTCCACAGTTCTCTCTGGATGTGCACAACACTTTCTATCAAGTCTTTTGGAATTGTCTTAGATTATTGTAATGCTGAGAGGACTAAGTTTATTATACTTGATAATCTTGCAATTTTTCTGTAACTGTGACATATACAATTATACATCGTGATACTTTCTTTTATCTCCTCCTTCTACATTCATGTTTCTCGCTTTTCTTATTTGTAATCAA
Organism: Antechinus flavipes; assembly: GCF_016432865.1. Lineage (NCBI taxonomy): Eukaryota > Metazoa > Chordata > Mammalia > Dasyuromorphia > Dasyuridae > Antechinus > Antechinus flavipes. The sequence continues at coordinate 138,968,947 of NC_067402.1, read as the reverse complement.
ACATTCAATACTGTTCTTACTAGTACGCAATCCCATCATTGATCTACATTCACTTTTACAGTCTCCCTGATACATATTACTTTATTTTACTCTCTTTATTCTAGGAATCTAGCATGCTAGACTTAGATTACAGAAGACCTCAGAGGTTATTTCATCTATTATCTGTATTGATTTTTTTCAGTCCTAACCCTTCTTAACCTTCTTGCTTTATTTGCCATCTTCTACTGGATATTTTCCTCTTTGGGGATTTTCTTATACTCACTCTTCACTGCTTTTCCTACTGTCTGATCACTCTTCAATCTTTTGTGATAATTCATGATCCATAGTAGTCTCACTGTTATTCTCTTTATCTCTGATTGTTCCCCAAGCTCTGGTCTGGTCCATCTTTTCTTATCATTTTCTTTTGATAAGTTCATTAGTTCATTTTCATTTAATCATCATTTCTATATCCATGAGTCACCAATATTTATATCCTGTTTCAGTGTCTTCTCTGTGGTTCAGACATTCATCATTAATTACCCATGGTCATTGCAAAGTAGATATCCAGGAGACATGTCAAGCTCAATGTCTCCAAGACATAACTCACATTTTTCTTTCCAAACATATCCTTCTTCCAAATTTCCTTATTTCTTCCCAAGACATCACTATTCTGTTAAGTGTCCTAAAGTCATAACCTCAACATTGTCCCTGAGATTTCATTCTTCTTTACCCTACACATCCAATCAGTTGCCAATCTGGACCTTTCTAACCAGTAGTATGAAAGATACTTCTCTATTGTCTACTTGGATAGTTGTCACTTAGTTCAACTTATTTGCCATATTAATTACAGTGGTTTTCTAATGGTCCCACAAATCCAGTATATTTTACATACTATTGCCAAAGTGAGAGAAAACTTGCCTGTCTCATTTACTTCAGACTCAATAAATTCCAGTCTTTTTTCCATAGCTTTTTATTTTCAAAACACATGCATAGATAGTTTTCAAAATTTATCCTTGCAAAATTTTGTGTTCCAATTTTTTTCTCCTTCCTTTCCTCTATCCCCTCCCCTAGATTGCAAGTAATCCAATATATGTTAAACATATATAATTCTTTTATATGTTTTCCCACAATTATGCTGCATAAGAAAAATCAGATAAAAAATTGAGAAAGAAAACAAAATGCAAATAAACAATAACAAAAAGTGAAAATATTATGTTATGATCCACATTTAGTCCCCACAGTCCTCTCTCTGGTTGATGAAGGTTTTCTTCATCACAAAAGCATTGGAACTCTCTTGAATCCCCTAATTGTTGAAGAGTTAACATCCAGCAGAATTGATCATTGCATAATCTTGTTATTGTTGTGTGCAATGTTCTCTTGGTCCTACTCACTTCACTTAACATTTGTTCATGTAAGTGCTTCTGAAGAGTTTCTGAAATCATCCTGCTCATCAATTCTTTTAGAACAATAACATTCCATAACATTCATATGCCATAACTAATTCAGCCACTCCCCAACTGATGGGTATCTACTCATTTTCCAATTCCTCGCCACCACAAAAAGCTTCTACAAACATTTTGTACATGTGGGTCCTTTTCCTTTTTCAATTATCTTTTTGGGATGCAAGTACAATAGAGAGAAACTGCTGGATCAAAGGGAATGCAGAGTTACACTTTGGGCATAGTTCCATATTGCTCTCCAGAATGGTTAGATCAATTTACAACTCAATCAGCAACAAATTAGTGTTCCAGTTTTACTACATCCCCTCCAACACTTATCATTATCTTTTCCTATCATCTTAAGCAATCTGAGAGCTATGTAGTGATACCTCAGAATTGTCTTAATTTGCATTTCTCTGATCAATAGTGCTTTAGATTATTTTTTTCATATAACTAGAAATGATTTTAATTTTTTCATCTGAAAATTGTCTGTTCATATTTTTCACCATTTATCACTTGATTGTATTTTTATCAATTTGAGTCAATTCTCTACATAACATAGCCTTTATCAGAATTCTTGAATGTAAAATTTTTACCCCAGTTTCCTACTTCCCTCCTAATCTTGTCTGCATTGGTTTTATTTGTATAAACATTTTTAACTTAGTCTAATCAAAATCATCTATTTTGCGTTTCATAATGTACTCTAGTTCTTCTTTGCTCACAAATTTCTTCCTTCTCCACAGATCTGAGATAATCCTTTTTTTTTTTCAATTTGCTTATAAAATCATGAATTCATTTCGACTTTATCTTGATATATGGTGTTAGATATGGGTCAATGCCTAGTTTCTGCCATTCTAATTTCCAATTTTCCCAGAAATTTTTGTCAAATAGTGAGTTTTTATCCCAGAAGCTGGGATCTTTGGGTTTATCAAACACTAGATTACTATAGTCATTGAATATTGTGTCTTGTGAACTTAACCTATTCCACTGATCAACTACTCTATTTCTTAACCAGTACCAAATGTTTTTGATTACTGTGCCTTTATAACATAGCTTTAGGTCTTGTACAGCTAGGCACCTTCATTTGTATTTTTTCACTAATTCCTTTGAAATTCCAAACTCTTAATTCCTCTGTAGGGGACAAAAATGAACAAACAAACAAACAAACAACAACAACAACAACAACAACAAACAGAAACCCTTTTCTTAACTTAAAAACTTTTCACAATCTGATTCTAGCCTAATTGTACATTAGTTTTCATTCTGCTTTCAATGATCCACTCAAAATTATGTGCCTTACATAAAGCAAAACACCACTATGTTTTTTGCCCTGACCATCTCCCAGGAGTTGAATGTACTTCCTCTTCACCATTTCCTCATCAGATACACCATCTTATTCAAGCATCATCTTTTAAATACAGTTTTTACTCCCTCCAATTGTTAGTGTCCTCAGTCACAAAGTACTTTGTAGTTAAATATTTGTATTTATTTTAGTTTTTTTATAATATATATTAATACAGACACATATATACATATATGTAAGCTTGTTATCACTCTCTTAAAATAAAAGCATTTAAGAGATCATTCCATTCATTGTATTTGTATTCCTAGGGCCCACCACTATGCTAGCCACATTGTGAATTATTATTATTATTTATGTAATTAATTGATTTCTTAAAATATTTTCCATACCCCCCAATCCATTCAATAAACCCTTATAAGAAAAAACAAAAAAAAAGAAAGGGAAAATTTTTCATTAAAAAGCAAATCATCAATTGAATATGATGAAATCTTCTGTATCTACTTTTTTCTCACTTCTGCAAAGGAGAAGTATTTTCTCTTCTCAGGGAAAAAGCTGGGTCTTCATGTAATAGTTTCACTTTTTTCTTTCCATTTTTATTGTTTTAGTCATTATGCATATTGTATCTTGGATATTCTTATATCATTCTATAGTATTTTATAAAGATTTCCCCAGACTTCTCTAAATTGTTTATATTAATAAATTATATTCATATTCATAATTATAGTATATTGTTATATCATTACATTTATGTAGCCCACTTTTTAAACTTATTTCCCAATCAGTACTCTAGCTATTATAAATAAGGATACTGAAATAAAGAAAAATTTGAGATGGCCAAAGTCCTATAAGTAGTAGTCTGCATTCTCTTCCTGAAAGCCTGAACATGTAATCCTATACTATATCGTCTCTTAGCATGTGATACACACAGAATCGCAGCTCAATGAAATTACAAAGAATATGGATTCTCTATAGCATGTGTTTATAATGCTTTTAAAAAATTGTTCAAAACTAATGCAGACAAGATTAGAAGGGAACAATAAATTGGGAAACCTTTTTACATTCAAAAATTCTGATAAAGACTTCATTTCTAAAATATATAGATAATTGACTGAACTTTATAAGAATTCAAGCCATTCTCCAATTGATAAATGGTCAAAGAATATGGACAGACAATTTTCAGATAAAGAAATTGAAACTATTTGTAGTCATATGAAAAGGTGCACCAAAACACTATTGATCAGAGAAATGAAAATAAAGACAACTCTGAGATACCAATATCTCAGATTGGCTAAGATGACAGGAAAAAACATTGATGAATGTTGGAGGGAATGTGGGAAAACTGGGACACTGATACATTGTTGATGGAACTGTGAATGGATCTAACCATTTTGGAGAGCAATTTGAAACTGCTCAATAAGCTATCAAACTGTGCATATCCTTTGATCCAGCAGTATTACTAATGGGATTATATCCTAAAGAGATCTTAAAAAAGGGAAAAGGATCCACATGTTCAAAAATGTTTGTGGTAGCCTTTTTTGTAGTGGCAAGAAACTGGAAACTGAATGGATGCCCATTAGTTGGAGAATGGCTGAATAAATTATGGATTATGAATGTTATGGAATATTATTGTTCTGTAAAAAATGATCAGCAGGATGATTTCAGAAAGGCCTGGAGAGACTTACATGAACTGATGTTGAGTGAAATGAGCAGAACCAGGAGATCATTATACGTGGCAACAAGAACACTATACAATGATCAATTCTGATGGACATGGTTCTCTTCGACAATGAGATGATTCAAACCAATTCCAATTATTCAGTTATGAAGGGACCCATCTACACCCAAAGACAGGACCATGGGAGCTGAGTTTGGACCACAAAATAGCATTCTCACTCTTTCTGTTGTTGTTTGCTTGGTTTCTGTTTGCTTTCCCAGTTTTTTTCCCTTATTGATTTGATTTTTTATTGTGCAGCAATATAACTGTATAAATATACATGTGTATGTATATGATTTAACATATATTTTAACATATTTAACATGTATTGGACTACCTGCCATCTAGGGGAGGGAGTGGGGGGTGGGGAAGGAGGGGATAATTTGAAACAGAAGGCTTTGTAAGGGTCAATGTTAAAAACTTAACCAGGAATATGTTTTGTAAATAAAAAAGTTTTAATAAAAAATAGTTAAGCCTTCTTTCTTATGACTGCCCAGAGGCTTAAGCAAAAAGACCAATTCAACCCTTTTTAAAATTTTAATTAGGAAAAAGAATTGAAAACTGTTATGAGTTCAAATGTTGGGTTCTTATTCTTCTTTAAAATATTAAAAGTTCTCTCTGGGTGCCTTCCCTGGAATCAGGATTTTGTCGGTCCCTGTTCGGGCGCCAAAATGTGGTGAGCTTCTTCTTCTCAAAACACCGCCAGGTGATAAAAGTTCAGATCTTTTATTATCTCCAATATAGCCCGGTTAGCTTAGAGGCCTATCTCTCTCTGCTTGGTTCCAAGAGCTCTTGCCGCTTTGTCCTTTGCTTCTGCCTCTGCTTTCTTCAGCCTCCAGCCAGCTCCACTCTTCATGTCATTCCAGTGAAATCTCGACTTGTAGCTTCTTCACTCTGACGAACTTCTTTGACTGGCCCATTGAAGCTCTATTTATGCTCTTTCAAGAGAGGGAATGTGGGTTTTCTCCCATAGTGCTCTCTGGCCTAAAGAGCTTCAAGGGAGGTGTGAACTCATTGAACTCCAATGAGTAAAGGTGTGAACACAAGCCTTGTATTAATTAGTTCTACTTAGTACCTTGTTTCAGGTTCTGCCTAAAACATCTTCTTGTAAAATTAGATCAACTCTAATTAGTTAGCAGTTAGTAAGGATTCCAACAGAAAACAGCTATTTTCTTTCCTTCTCAATCTATCCCCTATACCCAATTGGAAAAAAAAATAATAAAAACAAGTCGTAGTAACAATGTATTGTAAAGACCAATTCCTAATTTGGACATTGACAGAAATGTCTGTGGCATTCTGTATCTTTACTCTGTCATGTCTCTGCCAGGAGGTGAAGAGTATTTTTTAAAATATGTTTTTGATTTGTTTTATTTTTAATTCCATTGGTGTTCTTGATTCATAATTGATCATTAATGATCAGAATACTTAAAACTTTCAAGGTTTTATTTTCCCCCAAGTTACCCAAGTTTTCTCTGAAACTGTCCTTCTCATCTTTTTTTAATCAAACTATGATATTCCATTACATTCATAGATGATACTTTATTCAGCTATTCCCTAGGATCAGGATAAGACTTAGCTTTCAGATTTTTGATATTATAAAGGGAAATTTTTTGTGCCATACTTAATCTTTGATCATATAGATCTTTCTCATTTGTTGATATTTTTAGAATATAGACCTAATAGCAGACACAAAATTCAGTAAAGTTTGAGGGTTCAGCCTTTTCCTGCTTGACAAACGATTCACTCTTTTTAACTATCTCAACACTATAAATATAATACATATTAATCTATCTTATATCTCATTTCCTGCTGTCTCCCCCTCAAATTAGTCATACTAATATTTAAATAACCATCAAAGGCTAAAATGATGAGATATTTCCATCTTAGCAAATCAATTCTAGAAACAAATCAAACAAACACAAATTACTTGACCTAAAGGATGACAGGAAACCAATGGGGAAAAGGCAAATAGACAGTTCTTCCCTTCATTACTTTAACATATAGACATTTAATGTTTATACCATTCAGAATTGCATATATGAATATATGCCCATGTACTGTATATACATATGTACATATCTATAATTTATATCTATCTGCACACACACACACATTCAATGCGTAGGCAGATTAATTAGGTGCCTATAATAGTATGATCCACAAGTATATCAAATCCTAAAATGTCAGAACATTTACATATATGGAAATGGTGAGTTTATATGATAGCCATACATTTTCAGAAACTCAAATCAATGTGTGCAGGCATATAAAATAAGTACTATTTGAAGATAGAATGGTTTATTTTAAGAGGTAGTGTGTTCTCCTTTTAAAGTAATTTGAAATGATCACTTATATTTGTACATGTGGTATCATTTGATTATGAATTTAATTAGAATAGAAGTTCCTTGATCATAATACATTGCAATAACAAGACTATACAAAAATCAATTCTGATAGATGTAGCTCTCTTCAACAATGAGATGATTCAAATCAGATCCAACTCTTCAGTAATGAAGATAGTCATCTACACCCAGATAGAGAACTATGGGAAATGTTTATTTCTTTCTGTTATTGTTTGTTTGCATTTTTGTTTTTTTCTCAAGTTTTGTTTTTCTTTCTTTCTAGATCCGATTTTTCTTGTGCAATAAGAAAACTGTATAAATATGTAGACAAATTTTGGATTTAACATAAACTTTAACATATTTAACATTTATTGGACTACCTGCCCTCTAGGGGAGTGGGGGTGGAATTTGGAACAGAAGATTTTGCAAAGGTTCAATGTTGAAAAATTACCCATGCATATGGTTTGCAAATAAAAAACTATAATAATAATAATAAAAGAAAATACTTAAAAAAAAAAAAAAAGAGTATAAGCTCCTTGATCCAGGAAGTGTTTTATTTTTCTTTCTCTCTCTCCTATACCTGAAACAGTGCCTAGTACAGAGTGAGTACTTAATAATGCTTATTTATTGATTAATTGAAGAAATGGTCTAAAATAAAAGATTCCTTCTGGTTCTGACTTTTTATAGCACTTTGAGGATGCACAATGCCACTCAATTTAACAATCATTAAGTTTCTTATATGTACTAGGGACAAAAATGAAATAATTTCTATTCCTGAAGAGTTTGCATTAAACTGGGAAAGATACAACATATTACAAATAAATAAAAACAAATTCTATACAAATGAACTTTAAGAGGGCTATAGGTCTAGGAATTTTGGTGATTAGAAAAGGACCCTAAAATGATATTGTCCCCATACATTTCCTAAATGATTCTGGTCAATTCACTTAATCTCTAGATTTCTTTATTCAAACAACGAAGGAATTTGACTGATGATTGATGACCCAAATCCTCTGTTCAGAGAAAGCAGATTTTTAAAATAAATTTGATTTAACAACAATTTTATAACACGTGTTTTTTTTTTTTTTGCAACTCTGTACATAATTTATTTTTTTTCCTAACCCATCAAAAGCTCTTGACAAGTTTAATGTATTTAGCAGCATCAAAGAACCTCATAAACAATATGTCCCTTATGTTTTCCACAAACACCAAGACTCTTATGTATTCTATTCCATGGTTCATCTTTCAGAATTTGGCACGTTTTCCCACTGACATTTAAAAGGTGAATCAAAACGCAGATGCCCCAAAATGACAGGGAATGAAAATGTGACATGACAAGGAGACAAAGCAGGGACAGGTGTTTCAAATGTTAAAAATCTTAGTCTCAGTTTTAGGAAAGCTTCTTCTTTCTCTTAAAAAAGATAACTATAAGAAGGTAGAGAGATAAAAGCGATTGAAGGAAAATGAGAAGTCCCTGTGTTTTTATTGTTGTCTGTGTATACCTGTATCTATGTAATGCAAGTCTATGTTTCTGTCTGTCTGTCTATCTATCTATCTATCTATTTAATTTGTCTGAACATTCATTCATTTGCTCATTTATTTGTTATTTTATTGTTTGGATACTTGGTTTCCTTATCTCAACTAAGTTAGAAGTGTGCAAGACACTAATAACCCAATCTCACCACTTTGTTTACAGGAATTTTGACTGTTTCATTTCTGACCTGTATTTTTTTTTCTTGTTTGTTATTATTATTATTATTATTATTAGTCTTCTTTAGGCAGCCTGGGTTCTAGAGGGTTCATTGTATTGGTACCTAACTTAATTGAGATGCTGTTTGATTTTTATTTTGAAAGTTTTTCACTATAGCTCAACACACCTCAGCTCAAGAGACTCACCAGCCTCAGTTTCTCCATTTTCAAAATATACATGTGTCCAACACATGTTAATCACAGTTAACATCTTTATAATGTTATTTTTCCCCAACATTAAAAAATATTAGGAAAATTGGTGAGGTTTGTTTTCTAATTGACTCCTCCACTCCTCCAATGAAAATAGATTTATTATCTTCTATTTCTGTTTTCTCTTACAGTATAATTACCTAATTTTGAAGCAGGGAATTGTGCTTTAGATCAACAAGTAAAATTGCTGCAGGTTTCTAGATGAAAACTCTGAGTCTCTTCAGGATATAGCCTCAACTCCTCAATATGTAAAAAGACTTCTCCCTCCCATCTGTACCTCCCAAACAGGTATACTAATGCACTCTTGGCGGAGCTGTAAATTGATCTAAATAACAATTTGGAACTATGCCCCAAGGGCTATAAACCATGCAAATCCTTGACCAATTAATAACTCTACTAGGAGTTCAGAAAAAAAATAATGGGATCCAGGTATACACATTTTTATAACAGTTCTTTTTGTTGTGCCAAAAAATTTGAAATTGAGGGGATGCCCCTCAATTCGAGAATGGTTGAACAAGTTGTGATATATGATTGTGATGGAATGCTATTCGACTCTAAGAAATGCTGAAGGAGATGGGTCAAGAATAATTTGAGAAAACTTGTATGAACCTAAATAAAGTGAAGTGAATAGAAGCAAAAGAACATTGTACACAGTAATAGCAAAATTGTTATGACAATTAGCCATGAATGACATAACAACTTTGATCAATATAATGATATGAGGCAGTTCACAAAGACTTATAATGGAAAATGATATCCATATACACAAATAGTGAAATGATGAACTCTGATTGCATATTAAAATACATATTTTTTCTTTTTTTTCATTTTTTTCATAGCATGGCTAATGAGGAAATATATTTTGCATGACAAAAAATAAAATGAGTATCCTATTTTTTTCCTTTTCAGTGGGAAGAGAGGAGTTGGAGGAAGGATAAAATTTTGAACTCAAACTGATTTTTTAAAGTGACTTCCCCAAAATTAGATGATAATGATAGGCGCCCATGGTAAATTTTTTTTTTGTGAGTTCTTCCCCATTTCCATTATTATTCTCCAAGCCCCCAAACACGCACATGTACACACACACACACACACACACACACACACACGCGCGCGCACGCACGCGCACACACACATCCCCACCACCACTACCACCACACATACCAAAAAATTGCTATTCACTTGGTAAATAAATCAATAAGCACTTACTATGTGCCTATGTGTGCCAGGCATTGTAATTAGTACTGGAAATATAAAATATGTAAAAGATAATTCCTGTTTGGGGAATTTGCATTCTAATAGGGGTAAGGGAAGACAACATGAAAAACAATTAGCTACAGACAAAATATCTATATATTTATATGTAGATATAAATATAGATATAGATATAGATAATGTGATAAGTTAGACATGATTAGGTGATTAGTAGATGGAAGTTACTATCATGAAAAAAGGCTGTTTATAGTAAATAACACTTTAGTTCAGACTTGAAGAAAGCCATTGAAGCCTAAACGATGTGATAATTATATACAGTTTGAAAAATACTTTATTAACTATAAAAAGAATCAAATCAAAAACAAAAATGAAATTATAGATTCATTTTACTTTACATATTCATAGTCTACTCAAAATTATATGCAAATGGAATTTTTGTAAAGAAAATGTTTTAAATGTACTGATAACTTGATATTTTAAGAGAATCTTGGAATGAATTCAATTTCAAAGTAAAACTTTCATTTAATTCAGGTATTTCTCTCTGGTATGTGGTGCTACATGTTAGGAAATGTGTATGCCTGCTTTTAAAAAAATTGAATAAGTCATGGTTTGACAATATCTATAAGTGTTTACCTTCTTATTAAAAATACCAATCACAGATATAGCTGGAAATTCATTTGAGTGGCTAACAGAATTGAGGTATTAGAAAGAGTGGGGAAAGCACAATGACCATGAAAATTCCCATTAATGCTAATATTGGTCCCAGAATTCCTGTGTAGCAATTATCTTAAAATGATCTTCCTTCAAAATTCTTCCTGACACCAATATTTTTTTAGAAGTCCTATGTAGCAAGCATGTTAAAATGACCTTTCTTCCTCCTAAGAATCTTAACCCTGGAGAAAAATTATTAAAGTCCTGAGCTATGCAAGTTCTAATGTTAAGTATTTTCTGCCATTTATGATGTTTTATAAATTAAAAGTTTTTAAAGATGATTTTGTATTTCTCCTCAGAGTTTCTATAATCAGTACTACTGTTCTTCTAAACACGCAGTCTCATAATCTCTGTCATCTTTTATTCTTTACTCTCTTCCTCAATCCTATCATCTAATCAGTTGACAAATCTTGCTATTGTTGAGGTTCAGAAAGCACTCAAAGTTGAGGGTCACAGACCAGTGGTGCAAGATATCTGAAAAGTATTTGCAGGCCTGAACCCATCTCCAAATCAAAGGGCAAAGTTTATTGTAATTGTAACACCAATTGAAGCAAGCTAAGTTTAAAAAAAGATTTAACCAGGAACCAATAGAAAGGAGATAGATTTATAGGACAAAGTCAAACCAGAGCTTCATGTTACTCATTGCTAATGTTATGTCTAATAGGTAGGTTTGAGGAGTTGTCTATTCTCTATTGTCTCAGAAATTTGGTTATCACTGACCAACAGATTATTTGTCTGACAATCAGTAATGTTTGTAGGACTATTCTAAGGCCAGAAGACTTTAGAATCATTGACAGATTGTTAGAACAATAGCACTCTAAGGTCAAAGGGCCTCAGGATCACTAATATATCTTCACTAACATTAAAGGAATAAATATTGCTATATTCCTAGGCCAGAAGACTTTTATAATCATCGACACACAAATTATGAGAACAATAGCACTCTAAGGTTGGGGGACCCCAGGATCCCTAATTCTAAAATCAGAAGACTTTACAATCTTTGATAGATTGTTAGAGCAGAAGCACTCTAAGATCAGGAGACTGCCTTACTCCCATGTTTCCCTTAGAAGCTGTACCCCATCATCATATCTATATATTTTATATAAGGGATATAAAATCTACTTAAATCTACTCAACTCTTTTTCTATCCCACTGATATTTACCCAGTTCAAATTCTTTGTTTCATCTCAAACTACAATCCTAAGTGATCTGGATTTGTTTGTTTGTTTATTTCTTTTGTTTTCTTCTCACTTTCCCCTACTCATCTTCCCTATTTTATTGTTTATAAAATTGCAAAAATCATCTTACTCATATATGGATATGATTTCATCATTCTCTTCATTTACTTTAAGAATGCAAAATAATAACAATAGTAACAACAAAACACTTCAGGAGTCTTCAATTTTTCACAAGAAAACTTTTGATTCACTTGCTTCTTAGAATATGAGATGTTTTACAATCAAGCTCTAAATTACTTTTCTAACTTTATTTTACTATGCAAAAGGTATCTACTTCATAACAGGTGCTTAATAAATGCTTCCTTTACATTTGAGACATTTTCAATGCAGTAAAACTTGCTGGTATCAGTCAAGAAACAGCCTATAAAACAGTCATAGTGTGAACTGAAACAGATTTAAATGTAAATGGAAATGTTAATAAAATAAATAAAAATATAATATAACATCTATAATGTTAATTTGTGTTTTTCAAAGGCCAACAAATTGGCCTTTGACTATGGATTATGTTAATATTTGAGTCTGATTACATTGTTCTATGCTATAGCCAAATTGAAGTATCCTCCTATTAGAGGGCTATAGAAATAGGGATTAAAGGGCTCTAAAGGTTTTCTTTTTACAGATGAGGAAACTGAGGATCAGAGAGATTAAATATGTTGCCCATGGCCATATTGGTAATAAATCTGAGGTTGGATTCAGCGCAATGCCTTATACAGTAAGTGATAGGTTGAATTTCACTTTCTTAAATGCCTCAAAGCAAACTCCTAAATAGTACCATAGGACTAATTGAACATATTCAATATTCCACAGAGACCTGGAAGGTGGTAGGCAAAATGCCAGTATTTTTATGACTTTTTTTTTTCTGAAAAAAAAATCAACAAAATTCTTGTTTCACTGTAGCAGAAAAGGATTTAAAAGGAATTTCAAAGATTACCTCTACTTCCCTTAGTCTAACCTCTTTTTTGGGATATTTCTCTAAAAGGTCTGTTACTTAATTTTTTCTGCAAGTACTTAATGGTGACTCTTAACCATGATTCTTTAGTGGAAAGACTCTTAATGAGTTCTATTCAACAGAAATATTTGTTGCCTGCAACTCATAAGATTAGATGTTTCAAGAAAAATAAAAGTCTAGCTTCTTATATTACCAGAATGAGGAGGCTGTGTATATGTATTTGAGCCTTGGAAGGTACAAATCAGGCATATCATTTTATGTCTTTGGAACAGAAGCAACTACATTGGTAATATTTCAATAAAAATCCATTCTCTCAGACAAAGAGAGTAATTGAGAAAATGAATAGGAAAGCAGATTTACCTTCCTTTCCATTTTACTTTTTCAAAATCTGTTTCTAGTTACTTCTTTTCTTCACCAAAGGGAAAAAAAAGGAAATAATAGACTCTCCAAGTGCTTGGAGACAGAAAAAAGAACCACATTGAAAAGAAGGATGATCATTATTTTGTAAGATAGTTGGTTTTAGGGAACATTGAATTGTGGATTAATACCATTTGTTGAAATAATAAAGACTTCAGAGTCAAATCCCAATCATCATAGCAATAGTCAAAAATCTTTCTTATCCTTTACCACTTATATGCAGGTCATCATTTCATTGCTATCTCTATTCAAAAGTTTTATTCAAACACTTTATGCCAGAAGATAATCTTTAGTCCTGATTATTTCTGTTATTGTTGCATCCTCCTTTTCTTGGAACTTTCTTCCCCTAGCCACATTCTGTACAAAATTTTTTTATTTGATGCTTCTCTGAGCAAACACACCTCTCCTTTTACAGAAGTTTAAACAGACTTGGTATGTAAAAAATATAAACTTACACAAAAGATAAGGGGATTGTACCATTAAGGGGCCAATAGGTTCTCTGAAAGCCCCCACAGCTGTGAATCATAACACATTTGAAGGAATTGCAAAGCAGTTTTTACTGACACAGATGTTGATTGTGGATTGGGAATGAAATAAATTGGGGGCAAAAGAAAAGAGGAGAGAGGTCAGAGAATGCAACTGCCTCTCAGTCTTCTTGTATTGTTATTATCCTCTCACAAAGGGATCTATTCTGGTGCTCAGAATTTGATCGTCAGCAGCCACTAGCAGGTGGCTCCTGTAACAAATACATGTATAACCTGCAGACCAACAGGGGCTTCTCATTGACTTTCCTGGTGCTGGTGCTGCAAGCTTCCTCATTGCCCTAAGTGTCCTTGGCCAAGTCCCACATGTTATGCTGGGTTTGAGAGTCTCACAATTTGCCTTTTGTAGTTGTGCTGGAGGTCTCACTACTAATCTGGCCTTCTGAACCAAGACAGAATAACCAATGTTACTGTATTTTGGCTAAGAGTTTCCCAGTAGATTTCCTGCTTGGCATCCCCATTTTGCACCTGCACTGGACCCTGTTCCCCTCTGCCCAATTAGGACGGACCTTTCCTGAAGTCCCCCCAATCTATTTAAGCTGGAGAATTATTATACTCCAATTGTTTGTGGGTTCTGTCACTCTGAAATCCATTAAGAGGCTTGATCTAGTGTTGATTTTGAGGGAAGCTATGAAGAGCTCCAGTAGCTTCTATCTGTTCTCTGCCATCCTGCCTACCATTTTTGGAAGTGAATAGAAGAGGGAGATAAACATGGAACTCAAAATCTTGTAAAATTTAATGCTAAAAATTATCTTGATATGTAATTAGAGGGAAATAAAATGCTATCTAAGATGTATGTAGTGAAAATTATATCATTAAACATATTTCAAGATATCTTGGAAGAACAGGCAAAATTCCCAATTTGATGTGTGTGTATATTGAATATCAAAGAATTAGATTTTTATAATGAGTAATAAAGTCAATCAGTCAAGGATGCAATGAAAAACAAAAGCAGTTTCTGCCAATAAAGAGCTCACAGTTTGGATAATTGGCTTGCCATTAGTCAAACAGGAAAAGTCTCAGGAATTTAAAGATTTAAATTTATTAAATAAAAAATTTAAATTTTTAAAAGTATAAGTTTAAAAGTCATCAGAGGGAAAGAAAAGAGCCATTTCCACTCTGTTTCTATTGACAAAACTTTGATTAGATTTCTCAGATTGGGTTAAAAATGCAAAAAGTGATAATCATTTAAATATGCCTTTTTAGGTTACATTATGGAGTGTTAGTGTCAAAATCAAATAAGGATAACAGTGTTGAAAAACTCTCAATATGCCATCTAAATAAAGATCTGTTAATGTAAAAAGCAGTTACTGAGAACCTGAAATTATTGATTGGATAATTAAAGAATCTCACTTTCTCTCTATCTCTGTCTCAAACTGTATGCATGTGTGTGGTTGACTATGTCTGTCTGTCTATCTCTCCTTTATCTCTATCTCTGTACATCTCTTTTCCCTGTTTCACTGTTAATCTCTGTTTCTTTTTCTCTGAGATTGTCTTTCTGTCTCTGTCTCTTTCATCCCTCCACTCTTCCTGATAGAAAATTTTATCACAAGCACTTATGAAAATCTTTCTTTGGGACTTGAACAGTTTAAGCTGTGCCTTTGTTCATTTTTCTATTCAGGAAAACAGGGAAGATAATTATATAGTAAAGATCTACTTGAGAAATTGTGTGACTGATTTCATTGAAGGTTCATTCAATTGAGCAATCCTGGAACCCTAGAGCCACCCCCAGATGTCATACACGTTTTCTGCCATCAACACAAGATGCTCTGCCAATATTCACTCTTGAGTCTCTCAGAAAATTAGTTGGAGGTAAAATCAATAGTGGTTTCCCCCTAGGGTTTATCATTCACCACTACACAGAAAATAAAATAACCTCCCTCATTATATTTCACAATTTATTCTCTTCAATTTGTTGTAGATGATGTATTCTCAGGAAACAAGACAATATAAATAATATTAATGAATTACACATATTCATATGTGCACATATTTATATGCATACCTAATCATAGCATGCATTATATAAAGCAATGGGAGTATCAAGATGCTTAGTTGTCTTTATTAAGGAAAATTACACCTAAGTGAACTACAATGACATCTGTGGACTCCAAAGAATTAAGACAATCTGATGGCAGGCAGTTGATTACAATGAGCTAAAGAATTGGCCAGATGCTTCAAAATAATGAGGTGAGTACCTTCTGGAAGGTATAGTGAATAATGGAATGCAAACTTGCCTGGAGATTGCTGGTAATGATGAGGTGAGGCACAGTCAACCATTTCCTGACTTAACAGTCATTATCTTGGTACCAGAATCCCTAATAGATACTCTATTAAAAATAAGCAGATGTTGAATTTTAACCTAAGCACTCTCATTCCAACTCTGACTCCTACAAAAAAATGTATGCCCTTTTGACATAGAGAACTAAAAAATATCTAGTTACTAGTGTAGGATCTGACTTGGATATTTCAAGAAATGCTATTTTTGATAACCCTTAAAATTCCAGTTTCTTTCAGCACTTTTTCAAATCTCATTTTCCTTACTCTCCTTACTCAAAGAAAACCCTAGAACCTGGGGATCAGAAAAAAAAAAGCTTTCCCTTTGAAGTTACACTAATCAGAGCACGAAAAATAGTTAAGTACACATGTAGGGCTATTCCAAGAATTTCAAATTAAAAAATTCCTACTCATAAGAAGCTTACATGCTAATAGTGGTCATGACATATATAGTGTATTAGTTTACAAAGGGTGATGTTTTGCTTTAGAAAATTATAGGGAAGTTGAATGAGACACAAAAGAAGGGATAAATATATCATTTCCATGAGTAACAAAAGATGATTTGATTATAGTCCCAGTACTAGAATACATGCCTCATGACATAAAACCATAAAGGAGATATCTAAAAAAATGAAGTGAAATGTGACAGGAACCAGATATGAAAGTAGAGAAATCTCTAATTCATCTTTATTTTTTTTTAAGCTGTGTGATTTTTTATAAATACTTATTTATATTTCTTAATAAGATTTGTCAAAGCAAGGTTAACTAAGGCCTTAAGGTTTATTGCCTAAAGTTGAAATTTCAGGAAATAAATTTTATGGAATGCTCATATTAGATGTAGTTTTTGAATACTCATGAGAAATAGTTCAAATTGGAGACAGAAACAATGACAAAAAATGCCTTGCATTTTATATTGGAATCAGAGGAAGATTCTACATACTTTGGTAGTATAGTCATAGAACTATAAAATCTTATCATTGGAGCTCATTTAATTTGCATTCCCCAGTGAAAGTTGAAATCATATTTTCAACATATCAGAAAGTAGTCATTTATCCTCCATTTAACAGTTTTTTCAGGAACAGAGAACTTATTTTCTCTCCAGAGTGTTCATTGTATCTGAAGACACCTCCAATTTTTAGAAAGTCCTTTCCTATACAAAGCACAAATCTGATTCCTGAGAACTTTAATTTTAGAACATTAGTCTTAGTTTTTTAAAATACTCTTTCCCACATTTTAGTTTTTAAACATTAGATGTCGCTTTTAATGTAATCCCTAATTCTTCTATTATGTTAGATTATCCTGTTTAATTGCTTCAAAAGTTTCTCCCTTGACATAGATTTCAGTTATCTTATTATTCTTATGAGCCCTTTCCTAATTATGTCCTAGTTTGTCATTTTCCCTTTCCAGGAGGAAATATAGTACTCTCAGTTAATTTAGGCAATGAAGAGCAGAGTAGCACTATTACAACTTTTACTGTAAATATTATACTTTGTTTCAACAAATAATTATAAGATATATGCAAGGAAATGAGGCAGGTACTCTTCATAATTTAATTAATAGAATCTGACAGCTCATAGAATTCCTTTGCTATCACAGTGTAGGTTTTCTGGGATCAAGTCTTGATAGGCTAGTATAATTTGCATCATCATCAGTATCATCATATAATTATGAAATGCATATATCTCCTATGTATTTATATTATATTGTTGCTGTTCTGTTGTATTGAGATAAGAATCAACAGATAAATCAGTTAAATGTAGTTAGCACAAAGAGAAAACTTAAAGACTTATGCTGGTTCCTTTTATGTTCCTTTTTTGTTTGCTTATAAATCATGAATCCTTTTTAGAATCCTCCCAGAGATCAATGTTAAATTCATGGTTCTGTTGTTTCTAGAATCTACAATATATTTTTTTTCTATTTGTGAAAAATAGAACACATTTCTTTATCTTTTTTTTTGTTTTTGTTTTTGTAAACCATTATTTTTTTAAATTAAAACAGATTTCCCAGCAGTTTTTCCCCCTCCAGTAAATTTATTTGTTTTTACTATACATTACTTTATGAATCATGTTAGTAGAGAAAAATCAGACAAAAGGGAAAGGATAAAAAAAAAAACACAAAAAAACAAAAACTAAAAAAAAAGTGAACATAACATTTGTTGATTTACATTGTCTCCTTAGTTTGTTTTCTGGATGCAGTTGGCATTTTCTGTCCAAAATCTATTGAGGATGATTTGGATTACTGAACCACTGAGAAGAACCAAGTCTTTCATAGTTGATCATCGGACATTCATTTCCCAGCTCTGTAACTTCCCTTTTAATCTTCTTTCTGTTGCTCACATATCTTTATCTTAATGTTATTGAATTGTTCATAATTCCTCAAATAAACTCAAAATTGTTGTGATTCTATAAATTCATTGCAACAAACATTTAGAAAGTTTTAGTTGGATATGAGGCATTAGTAATTGTTTCAGTATATTAGAATATAAATTGGGAGGACCTGAAAAGTTGAACTCATTTAAAATACATAACTAAAACAGCATAATACTATAAGTAATAATATTGATAACAATAACTGCAGACATTTTAAGGCTTTTTATTTTCAAAATATATGCATAGGTAGTTTTCAACATTCATCCTTGCAAAACCTTGTGTTCCAATTTTTTTCCTTCCTCCCTTCTTAGGGAGAGGGTAGAATAATGGAAATATATATTAAACATATATATATATATATATGCACAATTATCATACCTCACAAGAAAAGTTAGACCAAAAAGAAAAAAAATGAGAAAGAAAACAAAATGTAAGCAAACAAGTACAAAAATTTGTAAAAATATTATGTTGTGATCCGCACTCAGTTTCCACAGTTAACTCTCTGTGTGAAGATAGCTTTTTCCATTACAAAACCATTGGAAATGGCCTGAATCACCTCTTTGTTGAAAAGGGCCACATCTAACAGAATTCATCACTTTATCATCTTATTGTTTGCTCTGTACAATGTTCTCCTGATTCTACTCATTTTACTTAGTGTCAATTCATGTAAGTCTCTCCAGGCTTTTCTGAAATCATCCTGCAGATCATTTCTTATTGAAAATAATATTCCATAATATTCATATAGTATAACTTATTCAGCCATTCTCCAACTGATGGACATCTACTCAGTTTTCCAGTTTCTTGCCACTACAAAAAGGGCAGTTATAAGCATTTGTGCACAATTAGATCCTTTCTACTTTTTTATGATTATTTTGTAGATTTATGATTATCAGTAGAGATGCTGATGAATTAAAAGGTATGCACTTTTGTCCTTTGGACATAGTTCCATATTGCTTTCCGGAATGGCTAGATCAGTTCACAACTCTACCAGTAATGTATGTGCTCTGGTTTTCTCATATCTCCTTATCTCACATCATTATCTTTTCCTGTCATCTTAGCCAATCTAAGAGGTGTGTAGTGGTACCTCAGAGATGTCTTAATTTATATTTTCCTGAAAAATAGTGATTTAGAGAAAGTTTTTCATATGAATAGAAATGGTTTTAATTTTTTACTCTGAAAATTATCTGTTCATAACCTTTGAATATTTATCAGTTGGAGAATGGCTTATATTATTATTAATTCCTCTATATATGTCAATTAATTTCTCTCTTATATCAATATATAAAGAATTGGTCAATTTTCTATATACCGTAGAAATGAGAACTTTATTAGAACCCTTGGATTTAAATTTTTTTTTCTGTTTATTGCTTTTCTTCTAATTTTGTCTGCATTGGTTTTGTTTGCACAAAAACTTTCTAACTTAATATAATCAAAATTATGCATTTTGTATCAATAATGTACTCCAGTTCTCCTTTGGCCACAAATTCTTTCTGTCTTCACAAATATGATAAGTATACTATCCTTTATTGTTCTAATTTGTTTATAATATCACTCTTAATGTCTAAATCATGAACCCATTTAGGCCCTGTTTTGGTATAGGGTGTTAGGTGTGGGTCAATGCCTAGTTTTTGCCTTACTAGATTCCAATTTTACCAATTTTTTTTTTAATCAAATAATGAGTTCTTATCCAGAAGCTGAGATCTTTGGGTTTATCAAATACTAGATTATTATAGTCATTGACTATTGTGTCTTGTGAACCTAATATATTCCACTGATCAACTTCTCTATTTCTTAGTCAGTACCAAATGGTTTTGAAGATTTCTGATTTATAATATAGTTTTAGGTCTGGTACAGATAGACCACCTTCATTTGCATTTTTTAAATCATTCATACCCTTGAAAATCTTGACCTATTTTTCTTCCAGATGAACTTTGTAATTATTTTTTCAAAATCTGTTAAAATAATTTCTTGAGAGTTTGATTTGCATGGCACTGAATAAGTAGATAAATTTAGTTAGAATTGTCATTTTTATTATATTAGTTTAGCCTATCCATGAGCACTTGCTGTTCTTCCCATTAATTAGATCTAAATTTATTTATGTGGAAAGCATTTTATAATTGTGTTCATGTAGCTACTGTTTTGGCAGACAGATTCCAGATATTTTATAATAACTACAATAATTTTACATGGAATTTCTCTTTGTATCTTCAGCTTCTTGATTTTGTTGGTAACATATAGAAATGCTGATGATTTTTAAGGCTATCTTTGGTATCCTGCAATTTTTCTAAATTTGGTGAATTGTTTTTAGTAATTTTTTAGTTGATTCTCTAAAATTCTCTAAGTATACTATCATATCAACTGCAAAGAATGATAATTTGGTTTCCTCATTACCTATTCTAATTCTTTTAATTTCTTTTTCTTCCCTTTTTGCTAAAGCTTATATTTTGAACACAATATTGAATAGTATTGGTGATAGTGGGCTTCACTCCTGATCTTATTGGGAATAGTTGTAATTTATCTCCATTTATCACCATGTGCTGGTGATAATTTTATAATTTTATAAACTATACTGGACTTTTAAATATTATGATGTTGTCTTCTTTGAAGAAACATATCATCCCAATTTTTCATAAGTGAGAAAATAGGTTCAGAAAGATTAACAATGCCCAAGACCATACTGTTATTGAATGACAAACAAATCTGAAACTAGAAATCCAGATTTTCTGACTCCCAGTGTTTTCCACTATTTCACTTCAATTTTCTATTATTTCCTATGCTTTCCTATATTTTGATATATTCATCTTTATGATGAAAAAAAGAAAATTAGTTTAATTCAGTTATATTTTTTAGATATTTTGATTCGGCTATTCTCTAGCGTTTTTAAACCCAATGTGTACAAAATAGATAACATTATATTTTACTCTCAAACCCAACTTTCCTGCCAATTTCCTTGTTTCTACTGAAAATGTCACCATTTTTCAAGTTTTCTACATTGGAGCCATCATTGACTCTTTTCTCTTACCTCTCAGATCCTATTAATTTTAAATTCTTGTGATTCTACTTTCATCTAACCCTTTCTCTTCACATGCAAAGCCTCTTCACCAGAATTTCACCATCTTTTGCCTGGATAAGATATTTATACTCATGATTATTATTATTATTATTTTTTGTATTTCAAAAGCTTTCTATTATTTCTAGAAGATTCTTCTGATCAAACAACATTCTTTCCCAAGAATATGTAGTCATGAATATGTAAGGAATCAATTTTTACAATGTGAAGAAAGGCAACTTAGTTGTACTAGATTTAAAACTATATTGCGAAGTGGAAATCATCAAAAGTATTTGGAATTGGCCAAGAAATAAAGTTGTGCATCAGTGAAAAAGAATAGGTGCACAAGACACAGTAATAAATGACAATAGTGTCTATGGTTTGAGGAAGCCAAATGCTCCAACTTCTGGGATAAAAACTGATTATTTGACAAAATTCCTGGTAAAATGAGAAATAGTATGAAGCATGCAATATCCCAAGATGAGGTCAAAATGTGTATATGATTTAGACATAAAGGGTGATATCATAAGCAAATTAAGAGATGAAGGAATAGTTTATCTGTCAGGTCTATGAAGAAGGGAAGCTTGTTTTTTTTTTTTTTTTGTTTTTTTGTTTTTTTGTTTGTTTGTTTGTTTGTTTTTTTGTTTTTTTTTGTAAAAATAGATTTTATTGAAATGTTTTTTTCCATCACCAGAATTTCAACCAGCATTCCTCCCCCATTCTCTTCCAGACAGACATTTCAGATTATATATGAATGTTACAAAAAGGCTGAAAGGGGAAAAGTCAGCAAAACTCAGCAACATCACACACACACCTCCTATATCTACAAATTGATATAATAAATCTTCTTTTATCTCTTTATTGAGAATGTGTTTTTCTGTGTAATTTTGTCACATTCACTATTATTGTTTTGAGGTGGTTCTGAACTTGAAGTATCAGTCCTCTCAAAAGCTATCTCAAATAGGAAGAGAGCAAGTAGGTGCAGTACAACTGGCTTCCTTAGTGTCGACTTCCCTTGTGTCCAGCTAGCCACTTGAGAAAAAGAAAAGAAGAAAAAGAGCAAGAGAATTTGAGGAAAACCCCAGAAAGCAATGTGCAAAGTGTTGTCGCCATCAACGTCTTAATAACATCATAGGCAGGCTCAAGAATCTGAGTGCACATTGACTGCTTGGGCTTTCCTGCTGGCATTGGCAATTGGAGCCAGATGTTCCTCACCTCTACCCACAAAAACAGAGAAAGCAAAAATAGTAACAGAATCTGGGGCAGGGCTCGGGCTCCACCCATTCAACAACAACAACAACAAGAAGGACTGGGAATCAAGGAAAGATTTTCCTGAACCCCAAAGACTTCTTCATTAAAATTCTGTTCATTTGCCACGCCTATTTCTGGGTCTCTTGAAGCAGACATGATAACACCATCAGCCAAAAGCTGGCTTTCCTGATATTTTCCTTGACTTCTTGTTTTGTATTCTTTGTGCTCTTCTTCCTGTTCCTCTTTCCCTTCTACAGGTTTTCCACTTCCTTTAACCATCTTTGTGTAGTTGTCTTCTAACTTACTCGCAGAATGAAAAGATGGAAGTTACCAGTGTGCATTTCTTATTGTTGAAGGTTGACATAGTCATTGTTGTAGACATCACTGGCATGATCATCATGACTGTGATTGTCACTGGGATCACTTCTCCTGCCATGCTTCTCATTGCTTTCATTAGAATGGTCACCTCCACTGTCATCACTGCTGTTGTCCTCACTGGCACCAGTGTGGTAGGCAGTTGGTAGGTCAGGACACATTAGGCAAGATGAACTCTTCCTCCAAGCTCTGTTCATTTCCACTGTTCTCTAGAACACTTGTAACTGCCATGATGGCATCTATGGCCAACATGAAGCCTGAGGCAAAAATCTAGATTATCTTCAGATAGGTTTCCTGATTCCTTCTCTTTCTGAATTTCTTTCTTTTCTCCCTCTTCCATAACTTTTTCACTTCTTTTTACAGTTTGTTTTTTGAAATAGTGAAACATCTCTGCCAGGTTGAGAAAATGTAGTGTACAACTGCCTTTTCCTTTGATGTCCTCCCAAGAGGTTTCTCAGCCAGAGACACAGTGGTAGTTAGAATCTCTTCTTTGAGATGAAATACACTAGAAAGGCAAACTTTTAAGACAAAACAAGAAATAGACAACATTATGAAATGCAAAATGGATAACTTTGATTGCATTTAAGTAAAAAAAAATTGAACCAAAAAATGTAACTAAGATGAGAAGGGAAGCAGAAAGGTAGGAATCAATCCTTATAGCAAGTATCTGTGGTAAGGACTCATTTCTCAATTATATAAAGAACTGAGTCAAATTTATAATAATAATCCCAATTGATAAATGTTCAAAGGATATTGAACAGTACGTTGTCAAATGAAGAAACAAAAGCTATTTTTAATTATATAGAATGTCCTAAATCACTAGTGATCAGAGCAATGAAAATTAAAAACAACTTCAAGGTAGCATTTTGCTGCTATCAGATTAGCTAATGCAACAGAGAAGGAAAATAAAAAAAATATTGAAGATATGGGAAAATTGGAACACCAAGACATTACTGGTAGCATTATGAACTGATCCAACCATTCCAGAGAGCAATTTGCAACTATGCCCAAAGAGCTATAAAACTGTGCATAATCTTTTATCCAGCAAAACCACTACTAAATTTGTATTTCAAAGAGAAGGTTAAAAAGATGAAAGGATCCATATGTACAAAAATATTTATAATACTTCTTTTTGAGGTGGCAATTGAAATTGGGGGGAATGCTCATTAATTGGGGAATGGCAAAACAAGTTATGTTATATGAATGTAATGGAATACTATGATAAGTGGATTTCAGAAAATACTTCAGAAAAGACTTACATAAATTGATGCAAGTAAGCAGCGTTACAAGAACATTGTACACAGAAAAAACAACATTCTTTGATGATCAAGTATGATAGATTTAGCTCTTCTCAACAAAACAATAATCCAAGACAATTCCAAAATACTCTTGATGTAAAGTGCTTTCCACCTTCTGATAAAGAACTGATGGAATCTGAACACAGATTAAAACATCCTATTTTCACTTTTTATATTTCTTATGGTTTTTTTCTCTTATTTTGATTCTTTTTAAAAACATGTTTGATGTGTAAATATGTTTAACATGATTGTTCATGTATAACCTATATCAGATGGCTTGCTATCTTGGAGAGGAAAGAGGGCATAAAAGGAAGGGGAAAAATTTGGAACTCAATATCTTATAAAAATAAATGTTTAAAACTGTCTTTACATGTAATTAGGAAAAATACTATTAGTACATGGAAAACAAAGAAAACAAAGAGCAAAAGGAAGAAGACTATTTAATTGTTCCATGTTGCCTCTGATAAATTACAAAGTAATCAGTAATTTCATAATAAGGCATATCCTTATCTTAGTTTTATTTTGCCTTACTTCCTTTCATAGATTCTCCATTTGAATAAAACTGAATTGCTAGCTTTTCCTTCATTTATGATATATATTAAACCATATATATCTTTGGATAGATGATCCTTCAGGTCTATAATGCACTGTATCTTCACATGGTTGATTTTAACAATTATACTTTCTTTCAGTGCATAGGGTACAAGCTGGATAGCATTCAAAACAATGAAAGGGAGTTATGGAGAGACAGATTTAAGTTTGTAAAGAAAAATGTCCAAGCAATGTAAATTCTATAAAAAATAAAATAGACCATCCTGGAAGTTAATGCATTCCTCTTAAATGGAAAATTTCAAGCAAATGCTGGGAAATCACTTTCAATATTTTGTATGAGGGATTATTGTATCTGATATATAAATTGAAGTAAATGACCTCTGACGTGTCTTCCAAGGTGTAGATTTGTAAATCTTGCCTCAAATGCTGCAATTTTAACTGATTCTGACTGCTATTACTGCATTCTTTCATCTGAAATTGCTCTGCTCAGCTATGTCTATGCAGTTTATCAAATTATAGATACAATTTTATAATTACAACATAGTTTAAACAATTTGAGTATAAGGATTGTTTTATTTTTATCTTTGAATACTCAGCTCCTACCACTTATACACAGTGGCTTCAATTTTTTTTAAAAATTTACTTGAATTTTGATAATATTATATGTTCTCAAGCAACAGGTTTCATAAAAGTTGGCATTTTAAATTCTTTACCTCCTTGGTGTTTGATGTCTTCTTTTGGGGGGAGAGGGAGAATAGTCATCCAAATCCATGGTTACCTAAAAGTCTTAGTGTAATGTTAAATAGTAAAAGCTTAAAACTATACTAAGACTTTGGGAATATCCTTTATTATTCCTCCACTTTTGGAAAATCACTTTGATATTAAGCTGTAGTAGGGATGCGAGTGAGAAGAAATGAGGCAGACATATTCTTTAGCAGGCTATTCTAATAATTTAGGCCTGAGGTTATGAGGGCCATCTCCAGAATACTGGAAGTCTCAGAGAAGATATAAGGGTTTATTGGCAACAGATTGGATACATGGGTGTGAAAGATAGTGAGGAGTAAAAGAACATAACTTAGTTACAATCCAAAATAACTAAGAAGATTGTGGTGCTTTCTATCATACCAAATACTTTCTATAGTAACGTTATAAAGTTAATAGTTGTGCTTTAGGGAGAAAGATAATGAATCCAGTTTTGATGACATTGAGTTGAAGATATCCACTGGACATGTAGCTAGAGATTTCTGAAAAGTATCTGGAGATATGAAAAATTGGAGAGTAGCATATAAATTAGGGTAAAATAGATAGATCTGAGAATCAGTATCAGTGAGATGGCAATTAAATTCTTGGACACTGATAAGATCACCAAGTGAAATAAAATAGAAGGAAAAGACAAGAGGTCCCAAGAGAGAATCCTTTAGGCCACATAGAGTTAGATGGTATCATCTGGATAAGAATCCAGCAGAAGAGACTGAAAAAAGGATTTTATAGGAAGAGAAAAGGACTTGTGACCTGAAAACCTAGAAAGAAAAGAGTATTAAGGAGAAAAATGTAATTAATAGTGTCAAAAGCAACAGAGAGCTCAAAAAGAATTATTGAAAGAAAGGATCATTGGATCTGACAATTATAAGGTCACTGGTAAATTTTAAGTACATTTTTGGTAAAATTATGAGATTAGAAGCTAAATTGTAAAGGGTTAAACAGATAGGAAGGGAAGTGAAAGTAAAAGTACCTATTGTGGATTCCCTTTTCAAGGTGTTTAGCTACCAAGGACAGAAGATACACAGGAATATTGCTAACAGAGATATTTTGAGGATGACAGAGACATTGACACATTTGTAAGCAATAAGGAAGGGACCATTAGACAGGAACAATGGAAAAGAAGTGATGGAATAGCTAAGGAAGAAATTTATTGTTGAATATAAAATAGAATAGAAGAGCTTGTATAAATTAAAGTTTTAGTTTTGATAAAGAATAAGGCATTATTTTTACATGAGACAGGGTGAAAGAGGAGATTGTAGTAGAAAACATATGAGTGATATGGAATGAGGAAGAGAAGAAAGATTGCATAGAGACTTTCTGTGTAGTAGCATATATGTAAAATATGATAGGTAAGGGAAGCCTAAGAGCATATAAAAGAGATAAGTATTCAAGGGAAGTGAAAAAGTAATAAATAGGTTGAAGTGATTCACCAAATTTTCAAAATTAAGAGACAAGAGAGAGAGAGTAATATAGGGCTTATGGCCCAGGAGAAAACTTATGGGTCAAGAGATTCAAGACCATAATGGGTAAGATGACCAAGTTTTGGTAAGGCAAAGCAGAGAAAGAGGCTGGAAGTCAATAGATTGTGGACAATTAAGAATCTTTCAGAAGTCTTGAATATGCTGGTGATACAGTTGATGAGGACAAGATCAAGGTAATGATCATCTTTGTATATTTCTAAGGTAGAGTATAAGAATAAGTCATGGGATGCAAGTAAATTGAAAAATTAAGTGGTAAAGATGTTCTAGGGAGAGTCACTCTATATGTTGAGGGCTCATACTATGAAGGGAAGAGTTGAAGAAGAGAGAAAAATTGTGAATCAGGTAACAAAATTTATGAAAAAGGAAGGATTACAAGCTGGATTCTATTAATGATAGCTAATGGAGTTTTAAATGAACAATAGATAGGATTTGCATGAATCTCAAATGAGGCTTCAAAGCAAGAGAGGTTTCTTTTTTTAAACTGATATTTCTTTTATTATGAAAAAAGGTTTGATAGGTTCTTGACTCTCTTTCTGTTTTATTAAAGCTTTTTATTTTCAAAATATATGCATAAAATTTTCAAAACCTTATGTTCCAAATTTATTTTCCCTCCTCTTCCTCAATCCTCTCCCCAGATAGCAAGTAATCCAATGTATGTTAAGCATGTGAAATTCTTCTATGCATAGTTCTATAATTATCGTGTTGCACAATAAAAATCAGATCAAAAACAAAAATAATGGGAAAGAAAACAAAAAGCAAGCAAACTACAATGAAAAAAGTCAAAATGCTATGTTGTGATCCATGCTCAGTTCCCATAGTCCTCTCTCTGGGTGTAGATCTCTTTATCACAAGACCATTGGAATTGGCCTGAATCACCTCATTGTGGAAAATAGCTACATTGATCATCATATAATCTTGTGGTAGCCATGTATAATTTACTCCTTGTTCTATTCACTGAACTTAGCATTTGTTCATGTAGGTTTCTCCAGGTATATCTACAATCATCCTGTTGATTGTTTCTGATAGAACAATAATATTTCATAACATTCATATACCACAACTTATTTAGCCACTCTTCAATTGATGGGCATCCACTCAGTTTCCAATTCCTTGCCACTGCAAAAAGGGATACTACAAACATTTGTGCACAGGTAGGTTCTTTTCCCCTTCTTTATGAGCTCTTTGGGATACAGGCCCAGTAGAGACACTGATGGATCAAAGGGTATGCACAGTTTAGGCAAAGTTCCATATCAATCTCTAGAATGGTTAGATCAGTTCACAACTCCACCAACAATATATTAGTGTTCCAGTTTTCCCACACCCCTCCAACAGTCATCTTAGCCAACCTAAGAAGTGTGTAGTGGTATCTGAGAGTTGTCTTAATTTCCATTCCTCTAATCAATAGTGATTTAGAGCATTTTTTCATACAATTAGAAATTGTTATAATTTGTTCATCTGAAAATTGTCTGTTTATATCCTTTGAGCATTTATCAATTGGAGAATGGTTTTTATTCTTATAAATTTGAGTCAATTCTCTATATATTTTAGAAATGAGGCCTTTATCAGAACCCTTGGACATAAAACTTTTTTTCCCATTTTACTGCTTCCCTGCTAATCTTATATGCATTGTTTATAGAAAAAAATTTAACTTTATACAATGATATAATTAAAATTATCCATTTTGCATTCCCATCTAGTTCTTCTTTGGGGACAAATTCCTTCCTTCTCCACAGATCTGAAAAATAAACTATCCTTTAGTCTTCTAATTTGCTTATAGTATTACTATTTATGTCTAAATCATGAACTCATTTTTATCTTACCATGGTGTAGAATGTTAGGTGTGGATCAGTTAGTTTCTTCCAACTGATTTCTAATTTTCCCAGAAATTTTTCTTAAAAGTGAATTCTTATGCCAGAAGCTGAGGTCTTTCAGTCTATCAAATGCAGAATTACTATTGTCATTGACTTCTGTATTTTGTGAACTTATTCCATTTATTGACTTCTCTATTTCTTAAGCAGTATCAAATGGTTTTGATGACCCCTACTTTCTAATGTAGCTTTAGGTCTGGTACAACTAGAGCACCTTCATTTGCATTTTTAAATCATTAATGCCCTTGAAATTCTTTATCTTTTGTTCTTCCAGATAAACTTTGTTATTTTTTCAAGGCTTGTAAAATAATTCCTTGGGAGTTTGATTGGTATGACACTGAATAAGCATAAAAATTTAGGTAGAATTGTCATTTTATTATATTAGCTTAGGTTACCCATGAGCACTTGATGTTCTTCCCATTGATTAGCTCTGACTTTATTTGTGCAGAAAGCATTTTATAATTGTGTTCATATAGTTCCAGATTTTGTCTTGTCACATAGACTCTCAGATATTTTATATTATCTACAGTAATTTTAAATGGAATTCCCTTTTGTATTTCTTGCTGTTGTATTTTGTTGGTAACACATAGAAATGCTGATTATTTCTGAGGATGTATTTTATATATTACAACTTTGCTAAAGTTGGTGAATTGTTTTAGTAGTTTTTTTAGCTGATCCTCTAGGATTCTCTAAGCATAAAATTATATCATCTGCAAAGAGTCACAATTTGGTTTCCTTATTACTTACTCTAATTCCTCTAATTTCTTTTTCTTCTCTTATTGCTAAAGCCAATATTTCTAATATAATACTGGATAGTATTGGTGATAGTGGGCAACCTTATTTCACCCCTGATCTTATTAGGAATGGTTTGAGTTTATCCCCATTACATATGATTTTTGCTGATGGTTTTAAAAAGATGCTATTGATCATTTTAAGAAAAACTTCATTTATTTCTATACTCACCATTGTTTATGATAAAAAAAGGTGATCGATTTTTCTGCATCTACTGAGATAATCATATGATTTCTGTTTGTTTAGTTATTGATATAGTGATATAGTGAATTAAGCTAATAGTTTTGCTAATATTGAACTTGCCTTGCATTCCTGGTATAATTCTTACTTGGTAATGGTGTATTAGCCTGGTGATTACTTGCTGTAATCTCTTTGCTATTATTTTATTTAAGGCAGTTGCATCAATATTCATTAGGGAAAATAGTCTATAATTTTCTTTCTCTGTATCTATGTCTTAAAAGGAATTTAATCGGACTCTTCTTTTCCCATTTGTTCCCAAATAGTTTGCATGGTATTTTAATTATTTGTTCTTTAAATGTTGATAGAATTCACATGTAAACCCAACGGGCCCTCAAGATTTTTTCTTAGGGAATTGGTTAATAGTATGTTCAATTTATTTTTCTAATATAGGATTATTTAAGTTATTTGTTTTCTCCTCTCAATCTGGGCAATCTAAATTTTTTTGTAGGTATTCATCCTTTTCACTTAGATTATCAAAGTTACTAGCATAATAACTCCTAATTATTGCTTTAATTTTCTCTTCATTTGTGGAAAATTCACCCTTTTCATTTTTTTATACTGACAATTTATTTTCTTCTCCTTTTTTCTAATGTAATTACCCAAAAGATTATATATTTTGTTGGCTTTTTCATAAAACCAACTCTTAGTTTTCTTTATTAGTTTAATATTTTTCTTTCAAATATATTAATCTCTTTTATTTTCAGAATTTCAAATTTGGCATTTAATTGGAGGTTTTTAATTTGTTGCTTTTCTAGTTTTTTTTTTTATTTGCATGCTCAATTCATTGATCTTCCCTTTTCCTATTTTATTCATGTAGCTATTTAAAGATATAAAATTTCTCCTAAGAATTGCTTTGGCTGCATCCCATGGGTTTGGTATGTTCTCTCATTATTGTCATTCTCTTGGATGAAATTATCAATTGTGTCTATTACTTATTGTTTAATCCACTCATTCCTTAGAATTAGATTATTTAGTTTCTAATTAATTTTTGGTCTATTTTTGTTTGGTGCTTTATTAGAGGTATTTTTTATTTCATCATAATCTGAAAAAGGTATTATTATTTGTTTTTATGCATTTGATTTTAAGGTTTTATGCCCTAAAAAAAGGTCAATTTTTATGTAGGTTTTATATATCACTGAGAAAAAAAAAGTATATTACTTTTTGTCTCCATTCAATTTTTTCCAAAGATCTATATACCTAACATTTCTAAAGTTCTATTTACCTCCTTAACTTCTTTCTTATTTATTTTACTGTTTGATTTATCTAATTCTGATAGAGCAAGGTTGAGATCCCCCACTGGTATAATTTGGCTGCCTGTTTCTTCTTGCAACTCTCTTAACTTCTCCTCTATGAATTTTGATGCTATACCACTTGGTACATACATGTTTAGTATTGATAATACTTCATTATCTAAGGTAACTTTTAGCAAGATAGTTTCCTTCCTTATCTCTTTTAATTAGATCTATTTTTGCTTTTGCTTGATTGAGATCAGGATCGCTACCCCTGCTTTTTTTTTTTACTTCACTGTAAGCATAATAGATTTTGCTCCAGCCTTTTACCTTTACTCTGTATCACTCTGATTTAAATGTATTTCTTGCAAACAACACATTGTAGAATTCTGGCTTTTAATTTAATCTGCTATCTGCTTCCATTTTATTGGAGAGTTAATCCTGTTCACATTCACAGATAAAACTACTAATTCTGTTATTTCCTATCATCTTATTTTTTTCCCGTTATATTTTTTCTTCTTCCCTTTCCCCTTTCACCATTGTTTTGCTTCTGATCACCACCTCCCTTAATCTACCTTCCCCTTTTTCAGCCCCTGTCCTTTTTCTTATCCCTTTCCCCTTCTACTTCTGTTCTCCCTTTTATTACCTCCCCCTTTCTATTACCTTTTCTTCTCCTTCCATATAGGATGAGACAAGTTTCTATGTTAAATTCAATATGTCTGATATTCTTTCTTTGAGCCAAATCTTGTGAGATTAACAGTCACACAATGCTCATCCTCTCCTTTCTTTCCTTCAACTGCTATAGATCTTCTTTTTGCCTCTTTACATAATGTAATTGCCCCATTTTACCTCTCCTTCTTTTTTCTTCCATCCTTTTCTACCTGTAGCCTTTTTTATATTGTCCCAATAAAGTCAAGTTATACCTATATCCTCTAAGTATACCCCTAACAAATATACAATTCTCAAGAGTTAAACATGCCATCTTTCCATATAGGCATGCAAATATTTTAATTTTAAAAAAGCATAATGTTTTTTTCTTCCCCTTTTTATCTTTTTATGCTTCTAATGAGTTTTGTATTTGAACATCAAATTTTCTCTTCAGCTCTGAAAAAAAAATGAAAATCACTTATTTCATTGAATAGTCACATCTTTCCCCCTGAAAGATAATGCTTAATTTTGCTGTATAGTTAATTCTTGGCTGCAGTCCAAGTTCCTTTGCCCTCTGAAATATTATATTCCAGGCCCTTTGATCCTTTGCTGGAAGCTGCTAAATCCTGCATAATCCTGATTGTAGCTCCTCAATATTTGAATTGTTTCTTTTTGTTTGCAATATTTTCTCCTTGATCTCATAATTCTGGAACTTAGCTACAATATTCCTTGGTGTTTTCATTTTGGAGTGTCTTTCAGGAGGTGATTTGTGAATTCTTTCAATGGCTATTTTACCCTTTGATTCTAGAATATCAGGGCAATTTCCCTTGATGGTTACTTGAAATATACTGTATTGTCTAGGCTCTTTTTTTTTGTCATCTTCAGATAGTCCAACAATTCTTAGATTATCTATCTTGAAACTATTTTCTAGGTCAGTTGTTTTTCCACTGTAGTATTTTACATTTTCTTCTATTTTTTAATTATTTTTTTGACTAATTATTGATGTCTAATTGAGTCATTTGCTTCCACTTGTCAATTCTAATTTTTAGTGAATTATTATTTTTAGTTAGCTTCTTTATCTCTTTTTGCATTTGGCCAATTGAACTTTTAAATAAGTTGTTTTGTTCATTGGATTTTTTTTTTCCATTTCAGAAATTATGCTTTACAAGGAGTTGATTTCATTTTTCATTTTACCAAAACTATTTTTAAGGAGTGATTTTCTTCAGAAAAAAAATTTTGTTTCCTTTTCCAGAGCTCTCATTTCCTATTCCCATTTTTTTCTAACTCTCTTTTAAAACCCTTCTTGAATTCTTCCAAGAGAACCTTGTGAGATGTAAACTGATTCATCATTTTTTGAGACTTCATCTTTAATTTCCTCAAGGTTTGAAATCTCTTCCTCTTTGTCTCTATAAAAGCTATTTATGGCCAGAGCTCTCTTTTTGCTTTTTTGCTCACTTTTAAAGTTGAGGGCTGTTCCAAGGGCAAAGGAGAAATTATTACAAGCTTCTTCTGCAGGCAATAGAGGCTTTACACTGCCCTGGAGCTGGTGCTGCTAGCTTTCTTTCCCTGCTTTTTGGGCAATGGGCAGTATAACCCATGCTATACTGGGGTTCAGGGGCTCACTATTTGCCTTTTCTAGTTCTATTGGATGCCTCATAGGTAGTTTGCTGATCCACTGGCTTCTGAACTAGACAGAGTGGCCAATGCTGCTGTATTTTGGCTGAAAAACTTTCAGAGGATTTCCGTGCTGTGCAGATGCCACTCTACCCTGGGCTGTTTCCATGCTCAGTTGCCTCCCCCTCTACCCATGCTCAATTGAAACAGACCTTTTCTGAAGTTCTTCAAAATTATCTTCTTCTGAAAAGTTGTTACACTCTAAATATTTTTTGGTTCTGTCACTCCAAAATCTATTCAGAAGCTTGATCTGATATTGGTCTGAGGGAAGCCAGAAAGAGCTCAGACAAAGACCTGTCTACTATTTTCCATCTTTGCTACACCTCCAGGTATAGAGGTTTCTGACTGATGGAGTTAGAGAGAGATTATGAGGAGTGAAAAATATTGTATCTCCTATACCTTGATATGGGGAAAGAATTAAGGTGCAAGCAGAACTGGAAATGATAGGCATGTTTTTGTCATAATAGAGAAAGGAAGAAGTGAGAGGAAACATTGTGGGATGTTAAGAGTTCAAATGTTGGAGTTTGTTCTTCTCAGGGCACAGCCGGTTTAGAGGCTTAGAGCCCTTCGGATGTCTCCAAATCCAAAGGTTCTGCCCTTCAGCCTCTGCCTCTGCTGTCTTCTGCCTCCAACAGAGATGGAAGATCTCTCTTATCTCCTTCTGGGGAGCCCAGCACCAATTTGCCGCGGAGAGAGGGCTTCTGGCGTAGCTCCACTGAAATCCCAAAAGTGTTCTCTGCAGCAGAGTCGTTTCTCTCGAGTCTAGCGCGATCAGCCAGCCAAGAGGAAAAATGTGTTCTGCCATAGATCCTTCATCGCTGGCTTTTTATCTGCCTCTTCTGAGAGAATGGGATTATGGGTTTTCTCCCATAGTGCTCTCTGGCCCAATGACTTTAAGGGAAGTGTGAACTCTCTTGAAGTTAGAAAGTGTACTTTGTGAAGCTAGCATACTTGTGGAGTCCAATGAGTAAAGGTGGGAACACAAGCCTTGTCTTGATTAGTTCTACTTAGTACCTTGTTTCAGGTTCTGGCCAAAACAACTTCTTGTAAGATTAGATCAACTCTAATTACTTAGCAGTTAGTAAGGATTCCAACATCTCCCCCTTTCTTTTGTTTTAAAACATAGGGGGTTTCTGAGGGGGTACACACAATCCATCAATATGGGCCAGAACTTTGTAACAGATATACATGGTATACATAAATCCATCAATATGGGAGGCATTATACATAATTTACATGAGCACATAGCAATATAACACAGGCTAGTAGTAATGTAACAAATAACAAGAATCAATCTGAAAATTTACACATGTCCATAAGTCCTAGAAACAGTCCAATAGGATTCCATTGTCCATTAGTTCATGTGCCAGGAATCTAATAATTCTTGTGAGCACAATCAGCAACAGAACCACCCGATATTTCTTGGGTCTTCTGCTTTGTTTCAAGGGTCTGCTCCATCTTTCTGCGATGGACAAGGCGAATGCGGCTCGTAGGCACCCATCTGATTCTTTCTCCACCTGTAGAGATGCAAGCAAATCCTCTCCCCCAAGCAGTTAGCCTATCTGGTCCCTTCCATTCACCACTTTCTGGGTCTCTCCACATCACCTGGCGATTATCTAAAGATAGTGGAGCTGCTCGCACTGGACACTGCTCTTCTGGTGGGTTATAAAACCTGTCTGCTGGAGCCAGTGCATCTTTGTCAAAGATTAAAAAATTAATGGTATAGAGAACTAAATTTAGAAGTTCTCTAGGGTTACCCGTGGCTCCCCCTTTCTTTTGTTTTTGGAGGAGTGTCTTAATGTCTCTGTTTCTTCTTTCTACTATTGCTTGACCTTGAGGATTGAAGGGTATGCCAGTAGTGTGTAGAATCTTATACTGTGCACAAAAGTGTTCAAAATGTTTGGAGGTATATGCCGGTCCATTATCTGTTTTTATTTCTTGTGGCACACCCATAATTGCGAATGCTTGAATGAGGAATTCAGTGACCACTCGGGCTGTCTCTTTTGCTGCTGGTATGGCAAAAGTGAATCCTGAAAAGGTGTCTACCACAACGTGGATAAAAGACAGACGACCAAAAGATTTATAATGAGTCACATCCATTTGCCAGATTTCTAGTCTTGGAGAGTTGCCTAGACTACTAAGTAGTTAGGCTTACAAAACTAGTATGAGTCAAAAGCAGGAATACAGCCCAGGATTTTTTAGAATTAAAGAAGGTTGTCTATCCATTTCTTCATGGTGCCCCTAATAGGCATAGTTTAATTACTGAAATATTGCTAATTATGATCATGCCAATCCATTTAATTAGTGTCTTGCATCTAATTTTATTTTATGTATTGTTTATGAGTAAAGAGAAATATTCATTACACATGCAAACTTAAATGTTCATTTAAAAAAAGTCACTTAAAATGCCTCAAAAACCATATCCTCATGTCCCCATTTCCTGTTTACTATGCAGAAATAAAATATGTTTACAAACAAAATTAACTTAAATGCCAACATATAGGAGAAACTTTAGGAAAACCCTAAGGTTTGGAAAAAATTGTGAAAATAAAAATGGTAAAATTCAAGAATTTCAACATGCTCAACTTGGCGACCCAGCTTCTCTACTGCCACTTTGCTGGCATTTTCTTTTGACACTTTTTGAGAGGACGCTCAGGTAATTTGCTCCTTTGCTGGCTATAACTTGACAACTGCAATGTATTTTATGCTGGCCTTCTATGAAAAGCTCTGTGTCCACTTCAATGCTTCTAAAATGAATCAGCTCAACTCCTGGATATGAATGATTCATCTGATTGTATCACATGGCTGCTGACTGCTTTGGCTCTCCATTCTCTAATGTAATGATTTCTAAATCTTGAGACCATATGTTCCCATGGGATAAGCACTGCATAAAAAACATAGATGCATGGAAGGAGGGGATTAAAAAAGACAAAAACAGCAATAACAAAACAATACTGGCTTAGATTTAGTTTACAGCCAACTTGTTATGTCTTTTAATACTGTGGTACAGATAACAGCAGTCAATAATCAACTTACTGTGCATGTAAACACACTGTATTTTATTAAATAGTAAATCTGTTATAGTCAGAAATATTCAAAGTCAGACTTCCTAATGCCATCCAAAAAATTTAAGAAAAGATGGAAAAGCTCATGTTCCACAAAGTAATGAGGAAACTAAATGACATTAAGTTAAAATAACAACCCTATGGCAGTTAAAATTAAAATCTCTGCTGGGGCTAGTTTTTTTGTTCTGCATGATTCTGAGAGTCAGTGTTGTATGCAGGAGAAACCAGTGACCTCATTTCAATAACAAGTATGCCTGAAGGTTATCACCCAGTTCCAGAGATTATTATTTATTGACTGATCGATTTTTTCCTTCCAAAATAATTGTGATAGTGCTTGAGCAATAATTTTTAAAAAATTAAAAGTATATAAATTAATGACAAGAGTGAGTAGTAGAAAATGTCCTCTGCTTTGAGTAGGCTTTAAAAAAATAGCAAGCAGCCAGAGTTGTCCATCAGATTGTCACTTTCAGATAACTGGACACAAAGGCAGGGCTATGCAATGCATATAAATGCACAGATGTTAAACTAAAAATCAGTTTTTTTTTTTTCCTAGAGGGACACTTTCTGTTTCAAAAGTAATGGAGATTAGACACTTGCTAAACCAAACAGATATGGTTTGCATTATATCTAAAGGGCACCAAATCTGGACTATGACAGGAATGGGATAACAACAGCAAAATATTTCCTTAAAGAGAACACTATTCTCACATGTCTCTAAGTCCTACAAAAATTTTGCAACTTATAGTTTGTAAGAGCCCATATTTAGAAAGTTTTTAGTTAGGAAGAATAACACCTGCAGACCTTCAAAAGAACAGAAAAACACAGTATTTAATAGTTAGTTAAAGAGAATAATTAAACTAAGAAGCTACGTGTCAGGTCTTTAGGGTAATTATCCTACCTGCCCTGCTGTACTTCCTTCATACAGAGTAAATGTATTCACAAAATCTGACATTTATGTGCTGCAATTTCTGTCTTCTGTCATTCTTGAGGATACACTTGGGGCTTTTTCCCTGGGAGTAGTCTGTAATACTTGCCCTGGTTCTGGCTCTGGTTTCAGGGTGGCTGGATGTTTTCTAAAATGTGATTCCCAGAATTATGCAACAATGTAAAATGAAACTATGAATCAATAATTCTTTTCACTCTTCTGTTAAAGCTTTTAAAAATTGCATTTGTTTTCTGGACTCCCATAGCATGTTTATTTATATTGAATTTACATTTCATTAAAACTCTTAGTTGTGGTTTTTTTTCCCCCATATAGACTTATTCCTAACTACACATGACTCCAGTATTTATAGTTGATTTTTTCCCAAAGGTATAAGTATTTAAAATTCCAACAAAATGGTATCATTTGATAAATCCATCATTCTAGCTTGTTATTATCTTTTGGCTCCAATATTGTCAGAGAGTATAGTATGTATGCCTTTTAGCTTCATCTCACCAAAAATTTTGATAAAAAAATAAATTCATCTGTGACTTATCTAAGGCATTGGAAAAAAAAAAGCAGTGCAGAGCCCTGCAATTCTCTTATAGAAGTTGACATCAATTATGTTAATTATTAATCTCTAGAAAGTCATTTCATTCCAATAAATGGTTCCTAATCTACCTAATTATATTGTCATCTAGTCCACCCCTCTCCACTATTACATGAATATATCTATTTGTCTCAAGTGAAAAATGATTGTTTTTCTGCATATATATGTATGACATATGTGATATGTATATGTTTGGGTATATATGTGTGTATTTTATGTGTGTGGATGTGTGTGTGTGTTGTGTATGTATGTGAAGTTTTTGCCTTTCTGGTTGTTATATGCCACTGCAAATTATTGGATCTTATCTTCATTATTCTTTTAATGTCATGCATATTTTCTCCTCAATTTCTGTCTTGATAATTGTATCTGAGTAATTTTCTCCCTTTCCTAATTTTATCTTAAAGTTTCCCAGATAAAATAGCATGTTTCCAAAGGTATTATTGAAGTCCACATTGACATATTTTGTCCTCAAACAAAAGTACATATTGTAAACTCTGCTATAAGAATTCAGACCTTTTCTTCTAAGATCCATGGCTTCAATTTGCAATGATGAAGACAACATATCTACATATGACTATATCCTTCAGTTTTCTATCCACAAGATTGTTTCCAGGCTCATCCTGGAGGAAATGATTCATTCCCCTATTCATTTTAAGGAAAAAATAATAGTCTTTTGGTTTAATTTCCAAAGATTCTAATGACCCTGTTTTGTGGTAGGATTTATTCCCTGTGATGCATCTTACTTTTTTCTTTTAATTAAAATATTAAAGGACATTTGTGCTATTTCTGTATAACAGGTTTAGATTTTGAAACTGTTTTTGTTAACCTTTAATTTCAAGTAATGGCTATAGTACTCTATTAATTAAAGAATTGACTTCATTACTATTGGTGGGACATATGTTTTTATATAGTCCTATATCTACATTTCTTAGTGCATATATTATGTACACATAACACATATTACCATGCAATGCAATTATATTAAGATATGATTCAGAGAGAGAATAGATCACAGTCCAAAACAAGATACACCAGAGCAGAGCAGACAAGATCCTAGCAAACAAGGAGCACACCTTAGGGTGACTGAATCAGTGGCAGCAATGATGGTTTCCCAATTTCTCAGCCAACAGCTAATCAAGAGACTTTAGAAGCTCAGGAGATTATGTCTACTCCTTGTAAGAGTGGAGCACTGCTCAGTACAGGCCCTACAAACACAGTTCTGGGCAAAGCCAACTAGGAGTAAACCTTCAGAAACACTGAATTAACAGCAGTAGTAGCTATTTCTTTCTTTCTTTTTTTTTTCAGACTTTGATTTTATTTTATTATTATTATTTTTTAATTTTAATATCTTTTTATTGATAGAACGCATGCCAGGGTAATTTTTTACAGCATTATCCCTTGCACTCATTTTTGTTCCTATTTTTCCCCTCCCTCCCTCCACCCCTTCCCCCAGATGGCAAGCAGTCCTTTACATGTTGAATAGGTTACAGTATATCCTGGATACAATATATGTGTGCAGAACCGAACAGTTTTCTTGTTGCATAGGGAGAATTGAATTCAGTAGGT
This sequence comes from Antechinus flavipes, assembly GCF_016432865.1. NCBI lineage: Eukaryota > Metazoa > Chordata > Mammalia > Dasyuromorphia > Dasyuridae > Antechinus > Antechinus flavipes. The sequence goes on along the minus strand of NC_067402.1, from coordinate 138,929,111 downwards.
ATAAATAACCCGGGAAGAAAAACAAAAATGCAAGCAGTTTATATTCATTTCCCAGTGTTCTTTCTCTGAGTGTAGCTGCTTCTGTCCATCTTTGATCAATTAAGGCTCTCTTTATCGAAGAGATCCACTTCCATCAGAATACATCCTCAAACAGTATCATTGTTGAGGTATATAATGATCTCCTGGTTCTGCTCATTTCACTCAGCATCAGTTCATGTAAGTCTCGCCAATCCTCTCTGTATTCATCCTGCTGGTCATTCCTTACAGAACAATAATATTCCATAACATTCATATACCACAATTTACTCAACCATTCTCCAATTGATGGACATCCTTTCATTTTCCAGCTTCTAGCCACTACAAACAGGGCTGCCACAAACATTTTGGCACATACAGGTCCCTTTCCTTTCTTTAGTATCTCTTCGGGCTATAAGCCCAGTAGAAACACTGCTGGATCAAAGAGTATGCACAGTTTGATAGCTTTTTGAGCATAGTTCCAAATTGCTCTCCAGAATGGCTGGATGTGTTCACAATTCCACCAACAATGTATCAGTGTCCCTGTTTTCCCACATCCCCTCCAACATTCCCCATTATCTTTCCCTGTCATTCTAGCCAATCTGACAGGTGTGTAGTGGTATCTCAGAGTTGTCTTAATTTGCATTTCTCTGATTAATAATGATTTGGAGCATATTTTCATATGTCTATAAATAGTTTCAATTTCTTCGTCTGAGAATTGTCTGTTCATATCCTTTGACCATTTATCAATTGGAGAATGGTTTGATTTCTTATAGATTAGAGTCAATTCTCTATATATTTTGGAAATGAGGCCTTTATCAGAACCTTTGATTGTAAAAATGTTTTCCCAGTTTATTGTTTCCCTTCTAATCTTGTTTGCATTTGTTTTGTTTGTACAAAAACTTTTCAATTTGATTTCTATGTTGTGGTCAATAGTGATCTCTAGTTCTAGTTTGGTTATAAATTCCTCCCTGTTCCACAGGTCTGCGAGGTAAACTATCCTATGCTCTTCCAATTTATTTATAAACTCATTCTTTATGCCTAGGTCATGAACCCATTTTGACCTTATCTTGGTGTACAGTGTTAAGTGTGGGTCAATGCCTAGTTTCTGCCATACTGATTTCCAATTTTCCCAGCAATTTTTGTCAAATAATGCATTCTTATCCCAGAAACTGGTGTCTTTGGGTTTGTCAAACACTATATTATTAAAGTTATTGGCTGTTTTGTCTTTTGAACCTAACCTATTCCATTGATCAACTAGTCTATTTCTTAGCCAATACCAGATGGTTTTAGTAACTGCTGCTTTATAATATAATTTTAGATCTGGTACAGCTAGGCCACCTTCATTTGATTTTTTTTTTCATTAATTCCCTTGAAATTCTTGACCTTTTGTTTTTCCATATGAACTTTGTTGTTATTTTTTCTAATTCATCAAAGTAGTTTTTTGGGAGTCTGATTGGTATAGCACTAAATAAGTAGATTAATTTAGGTAGTATTGTCATCTTTATTATATTTGCTCGCCCAATCCAAGAGCATTTAATATTTTTCCAGTTGGTTAGATCAGACTTAATTTGTGTGGAAAGTGTTTTGTAGTTTTGCTCATAAAGTTTCTGATTTTCCCTTGGCAGATAGATTCCTAAATATTTTATACAATCAATAGTTACTTTAAATGGAATTTCTTTTTGTAACTCTAACTGTTGGGTTTTGTTAGTGATATATAAGAATGCTGATGACTTATGTGGGTTTATTTTATATCCTGCAACTTTGCTGAAGGTGTAGATTGTTTCTAATAACTTTTTGGTAGAATCTCTGGGGTTCTCTAAGTATACCATCATATCATCAGCAAAGAGTGATAATTTGGTTTCTTCATTGCCTATTCTTATTCCTTTAATCTCTTTTTCAACTCTTATTGCCAAAGCTAGCATTTCTAATACAATATTAAAGAGGAACGGTGATAGTGGGCAACCTTGTTTTACTCCTGATCTTATTGGGAATGGTTGCAGTTTGTCCCTGTTACATATGATGCTTACTGCTGGTTTTAAATAGATGCTACTGATTATTTTAAGGAAAAGTCCATTTATTCCTATACTCTCAAGAGTTTTTAATAGGAATGGATGTTGGATTTTATCAAATGCTTTTTCTGCATCTATTGAGATGATCATATGGTTTTTGTTAATTTGATTATTAATATGGCCAATTATATTGATAGTTTTCCTAATATTGAACCAGTCCTGCATTCCTGGTATAAGTCCTACTTGATCATGATGTATTATCCTGGGGATGATTTTCTGTAGTCTTTTTGCTAATATCTTATTTAAGATTTTAGCATCAATATTCATTAGGGAGATTGTTCTATAATTTTCTTTCTCTGTTTTCAACCTATCTGGTTTAGGTATCAGTACCATGTCTGTGTCATAAAAGGAGTTTGGTAGAACGCCTTCATTCCCTATTTTTTCAAATAGTTTATAAAGCATTGGGGCTAATTGTTCTTTGAATGTTTAGTAGAATTCACATGTAAATACATCTGGTCCTGGGGATTTTTTTTAGGGAGTTGATTAATAGCTTGTTCTATTTCTTTTTCTGAAATGGCAACTTACTTCCTCCTCTGATAATCTGGGAAGCCTATATTTTTGGAGGTAGTCATCCATTTCCCTTAGGTTATCAAATTTATTGGCATAAAGTTGGGCAAAGTAACCCCTTATTATTTCTTTAATTTCCTCTTCATCAGTGGTAAGTTCTCCTTTTTCATTTTTAAGACTGCCAATTTGATTTCCCTCTCTCCTTTTTCTAATCAGATTTACCAAAGATTTATCAATTTTATTGGTTTTTTCATAAAACCAACTCTTAGTTTTATTTATTAGTTCAATAGTTTTTTTTTTTTTTTTACTTTCTATATTATTAATTTCTCCTTTTAATTTTAGAATTTCAAGTTTAGTAATTGATTGGGGGTTTTTAATTTGGTCTTTTTCTAACTTTTTAAGTTCTAGGCCCAATTCATTGATCTTCTCTTTTTCTATTTTATTCAAGTAAGCCTCTAAGAATATAAAATTTCCCCTTATTACTGCTTTGGCTGCATCCCATAAATTTTGATATGATGTCTCATTGTTGTCATTATCTTGAGTGAAATTATTAATTGTGTCTATAATTTGCTGTTTCACCCAATCATTCTTTAAGATGAGATTATTTAGTTTCCAATGACTTTTTGGTCTATTTACACCTAACTTTTTGTTGAATGTAGTTTTTATTGCATTGTGGTCTGAAAAGAAAGCATTGACTATTTCTGCCTTTCTGCATTTACTTTTGAGGTCTTTATGTCCTAATATATGGTCAATTTTTGTGTAGGTTCCATGAACTGCTGAGAAGAAAGTATACTCCTTCCTGTCACCATTCAGTTTTCTCCAGAGATCTATCATACCTAAATTTTCTAATATTCTATTTACCTCTTTAATTTCTTTCTTATTTGTTTTTGATTTGATTTATCTAAATCTGAGAGTGCAAGATTGAGATCTCCCACTATTATAGTTTTGCTGTCTATTTCTTCTCGCAACTCTCTTAGCTTCTCTTTAAGGAAGTTAGATGCTATACCACTTGGTGCATATATATTTAATACTGATATTGCTTCATTGTCTATAGTACCCTTAAGCAAATTATAGTTTCCTTCCTTATCTCTTTTAATTAGATCAATCTTTGCTTTTGCTTGATCTGAGATAAGGATGGCTACCCCTGCTTTTTTGACTTAACCTGAAGCATAATAGATTCTGTCCAGCCTTTTACCTTTAGTCTATATGTATCTCCCTGTTTTAAATGTGTTTCCTGTAAACAACAGATTGTAGGGTTCTGACTTTTGATCCAGTCTGCTATCCGCCTCCTCTTTATGGGAGAGTTCATCCCATTCACATTTACGGTTAAAATAACCAATTCTGCATTTCCTGCCCTCCTAATATCCCCAGATTATACTTTTCTTTTTCTTGCCCTCCTTCCCTTCTTCCCTATTGGTCCTACTAACGTGGCGCAGCTCTCCCTCTTTAGTATCCCTCCCTCCTCCTTTTGAATCCCTTCCCCTTTCTTGTACCCTTCCCTTATTACTCTTTTTCCTTCTCCCTTTTCCTCTCCCACTTTTTAATGAAGTGAGAGAAGAATCTGAGTAAAACAAATATGTCAATTGTTTCCTCTTTGAGCCAACTCTGATGAGAGTAGGATTCACACAATGTTCCTCTCCCTCTCTAAGTTCCCTCATATATGATAGGTTTCCTTTGCCTCATTGTCACATGTAGTTTCCCTCTTTTTATCTCCTTTCTTCCCTTTTTCTGACGCTATCCCCTTTCCATTTCTACTTCCCTTTTTTATGTTATATCGATAAGATCAAATTATACATATGGTTTTTATGTATATTCACAACAGAAATACAGTTCTCAAGAGTTCCTTTTACCTTTTTCTACTTCTCTTGATTCCTGTTGTTGAAGATCAAATTTTTTGTTTAAGTTTGGTTTTTTCCTTAGAAACAGATGGAATTCCTCTATTTCATTAAATGTCCATCTTCTTCCATGGAAAAAAATACTCAGCTTAGCTGGGTAGTTTATTCTTGGCTACATTCCAAGTTCTTTTGCCCTTCAGAATATCGGATTCCAGGCCCTTCAATCCTTTAAAGTTGAGGCAGCCAGATCTTGCATGACCCTTATTGTTGCATCTCGGTATTTGAACTGTTTTTTCCTGGCTGCTTGTAAAATTTTTTCTTTAGTCTGGAAATTCTGAAGTTTGGCCACAATATTCCTTGGAGTCTTTATTTTAGGGTCTTTTTCAGAAGGTGTTCGACGAATTCTTTCAACACCTATTTTCCCTTCCGGTTCTATTACTTCTGGACAGTTCTCTTTGATGATTTCCTTTAAAATAGTATCTAGGCTCTTTTTTTCATCATAATTTTCTGGTAGTCCGATGATCCTCAGGTTGTCTCTCCTAGATCTATTTTCCAGGTCTGTTGTTTTTCCAAGTAGATATTTGACATTTTTTTCCAATCTTTCATTTTTTTTTGGTTTTGCTTGACTGATTCTTGATGTCTCAATGAATCAGTCATTTCTATTTGTTCAGTTCTAATTTTTAGTGAGTTATTTTCTTCATTAGCTTTTTTTTTTACTTCTTTTTGTATATGTCCAATTGAGTTGTTTTGCTCTATGGAATTTTTTCCATTTCACTAATTTTTTTTTTTTTTTTTTTTTTTTTTTAGTGAGTCATTTTCCTTTTCCAATTCACAAACTCTGTTTCCCAATTCGCAAACTCTGTTTCCCTGCACTTCTTGGGAGTTTTTTACCTTTTCCAATTCACATTTCAAGAAGTTGTTTTCTTTTTCCACTTTCTCGAATTTTTCTTTTAGTGAGATATGTGTCTTTCCCCATTTCTCTTCTAGCTCTCTTTTAAGGTTTTTAATAGTCTCTTCTAGGAGAGCCTTTTGTATTGGAGACCAACAATCATCTGGAGATTGTTTGCTATTAGTCTCTTGAGGGTTGAAAAGCTGTTCTCTTTCTGTGTAGAAATTATCAATCGTTCTTTTGATTTTTTTACTCATTTTGTTAAAGCCTGTAAGGTCTGTCTTCAGAGCCAGGAGGTTACTAGTTTCCTCTGCAGAGCAGTGAAAGGTATATGGATGGGGTAGCTGTCCTGCCAACCGGCTACTAAAAGAAACGAGGTACTGGAGTGCTCTGGGAAAGAGTTCCCCACTGGAAAGTAACTGAGGCCTGCAGGGCCAGACTGGGAAAGTACCTTTCAAAGAACTTCAGCTGTGTGAGATAACGACTGCCCTGGGGCTAGATGCTGAGCAGTGAGAATTTCACTTCCCAAGCCAAGTCCTGCCCTGGGGCTGTGGGTGTTAGCAATTGAGCAGTGAATGGATTTGCAGGGACTGGAATTGTCTGCCCGGGAAGCGCAGTCAGCTGGGGAGGTTCTATTGCCCAGGCCGAGCCCCCCACACTGCTGATTAGAGGCTGCCCAGGCTGTGCCCCACTGTCGTGCAGATTAGTAACTGCCCCCGTAAAAGCCCCAAACTGCCGGATGTGGCCACAGGGCTGCGGTAAAGTCTACCTGAGTCACTTCCGGGTTTGAGGGGTTACAGCCAGATCTCATTAGGTTCTGGTGTTTTTTAGAGGACCCTCTGTTTTAGGCTTTAACTTCTCTGCCAGTTTATTACTTTTTTATCAAGGCAGAGCAGTTAGCCTATAGCAGAGTGGTCTCTATAACTTCTCTAGCCACAGAGATCACCCCCGCCCCTGGTCTGCTCAGGATGCTAGCCTCTCGCTGCCTGTGCTAGTCTGTTCCTGGCCCCTCAGGACAAACCTTTCCTGGCGATCTTCCGGATTGGCTGATAAATTGTAGTGCTTCTAATCTTCATGAATTTAAGCAGTGAAGAGTTATTTTTGAGGCTGGATTAAATAGTTGGTTATGAGGGTAATGAGAGGAGCTTAGAGAGTCTTGTGTGCCTGCTCCACCATCTTGGCTCTGCCCCGGAAGTCCCCCCGCAGTAGCTATTTCTAAAGATCTCAGCATGCAAATGGTAAGGGAATCAAACTGCTGGTCAGGAGGAGGCTATAGAGGTGTCTTTGCTTTCACTGGGGTAGAATTCTGTTGCTTTGCCAATATTCTGATCCTGGTCTCAGTCCTGAATGGCAATCCCAGAGTGAGAAGGAGCACTAGCACACTAGAACTTGTTGCCACAGTGAAGCAGGATTCCTCCTCACATTAACAGGGCAGAAAAGAGTGTTTATAGTCACTCAGAGACTAGAGCACAGGCACCTCCTCTTAAATTCTACCACCATGAAAGAACTGAAAAGTTACAGATCCCTAGAAAAATCTTTGAAAACAGCTGCACAACCTCCGGAAGCATCATAAGTGTACTCTCCATTCTGGAAGTAGAAAATTACTTTTACAAAGAATTAAGAGCCAAGTAATAGATAGGAAAAGAGCAAACAATTAGGGTGGGGGGAATTTCTGGCTTACAGAAAATTCAAAACACATCTGAAATCAAAACACATACTGAGAAGAAAATATAGTCAAAGCTTGTGTATTCAAAGCCTCCAAGAAAAAAAAATATGAATTCATTTCAAGCCTGTTGTTGATTTTGAAAATCAAGTAAATGAAAGGAAAAGTTGGGAAAAGAGAATAATCAAGAAAATCATTAAAAAAATGAATTAACTGATTGGAAAAGGAGACAAAAATATATTGAAGAAAATAACAACTAAAAATACAACAAAAAATGATAAAATAGGAGGTACAAAAATCATATGAGGAGAAGAATTCTTTGAAAAGCAAAATTAGCTGAATGGAACTAGAGGTATAAAAATTCACTAAAGTACTAACTTTTTAAAAAGTAGAATTGACCAAATGGAAAAGGATCTGCAAACACTCACTGAAGAAAATGATTCCTTAAAAACTAGAATTAAACAAATGAAAACTTATAACTCTATGAGAAATCAAGAAACAATAAAATAAAACCCAAATAATGAAAAAAAAAAGAAAACAATATGTGATCCCATTGGAAATGTAACCTAGAAAATAGAAACAGGAGAGATAATTTAATTTAAAAGTAATCTAGAGTAAAATGGGGGGAAAAGGCCAATAGAAGAATAACTATACAATAATAAGCACATTATAAAAATGAATAATTTTCAAAGACTTAATAACTGATGAATGAACCAATCATTATTCCAGATAATGAAGAAAGCTACTCAATTCCTGATAAGTGATAATGGACTAACTATGCAGAATAACACACATATTTTTAAACATTGTTGATAGGGGAATTGTTTTGTATAATTGTGTAAAATAAAAATATTTATTACAGGAGCGTGTTTTTTTTTTTTTTTTTTTAGAAAAGACTAATAAAATAAATAAACAATTAGATGAATTAATTTCAAGGAAAAAAGCAAACTGAATGACCAAAGTAAATAGCAAATAATTCATTTATTATGGTATCTATGATATTGCCTTTATTTTCTCTTTTTAAAAATGATTTTATTTTAATATACATTGCTTTATAAATCATGTTCTTAGAGAAAAATCAGAAAAAAGGGAAAAGCAATGGAAGAGGGGGAAAAACAGAAAAAACATAAGTAAATATAGCATGTGTTGATTTACATTTAGTCTCCTAAGTTCTTTTTTCTGGATTCAGATGACATTTTCTGTCCAAAGTCTATTGGGATTGCTTTGGATCACTGAAACAGGGAACAACCAAGTCTTTCATAATTGATTATTGCACATTCTTGCTGTTATTGTATAGAATGGATTCCTGGTTCTGCTTGTTTTGCTCAGCATCAGTTCATGTAAATCTTTCTAGGCCTTTCTAAAATCAACTTGTTCATCTTTTTTAATAAAAAAAATAATATTCCATCAACTTCTTATGCCACAAGTTCTTCAGGCATTTGCCAATTGATTGGCATTTACTCATTTTTCAAATTTTTGCAAACCACAAAAAGAGCTGCTACATTGTTGCACATATGAGTCCTTTCTCTTTCTTTATGATTTCCTTAGGAAACAGATCCAGTAAAGGTACTATGAAATCAAAGGTTGTGCATAGTTTCATGGCCCTTTGGGCATAGGTCCAAATTGCTCTACATAATGGTTGGATCATTTTACAACTCCACCAACAATTACTGTCCCAGTTTTCTCACATTTTCTCTAACATTTATCATTATCTTTTCTTGTTATGTTAGATAATCTGAGAGGTTTGAAATGTGCATTTCTCTAATTAATAATGATTTAGAACATTTTTTCATATGGCTACAGATGGCTTTAATTTTGTCATGTGAAAATTGTTCATATTCTTTGACCATTTATTAATTAAAGAATGACTTGTACTCTTATAAATTTGACATAGTTCTTTATATATTTAAAAAATGAGATCTTCATCAGAAAAATTGGCTGTAAAGACTTTTTTCCAGCTTTGTACTTCCCATTTTAATCTTATTTCTATTGTTTGTGTTTGTGCAAAAACTTTTAAATTTAATGTAATCAAAGTTGTCCATTTGATCTTTAATAATGTTCTCTTGTTCTTCTTTAGTCATGAATTCTCCAAAAGCTGAAAGGTAAATTATCCCTTGCTTTCCTAATTTGTCTATGGTATCATTCTTTATGCCCAAATCATGTACCCAATTTGAACTTATCTTGGTATGGGATGTGAGATGTAAATCTATGCCAAGTTTCTGACATTATTTCCAGTTTTCTCAGAAATTTTTATTATTCAGTGAGGTCTTATTCCAGAAGTTGGCGTTTGGAGATTTGTCAAATATTAGTTGCTATGTTGTATGAATCTAATCTATTCCATTACTCCACCACTCTATTTTTTAGTCAAAACCAAATAGTTTTGATGCCTGTTGCTTTATATTATAGTTTTAAATTTGGTACTGATAAGCCACCATCCTTTATATATTTTTTTTACTAATTCCTTTGATATTCTTAACCTGTTGTTCTTCCAGATGAATTTTGTTATTAATTTTTTTCTAGTTCTATAAAATAATTTTTGGTAGTTAATAGCAAGTAATTCATAAAGAATTAAGAGAAAATAAAGGAAAATATAAAAAAATAATAAGTGCTTTTTATGAGCCTTAAAGTTGAAATAAATTGATTAATAGCTATAAAATATTAAATGTAAAAGATTACAAAAAATCAATAACCATATATTACAAAAATACATTGAGCTAATTGTAAATAACTTTTCCTAAGTTTGTAAGGCAGGAATAAATTTCCAGACAAGTATATATTTATTTTTATTAGACAAATAAAGAAAGAATCATATCCATATTATAAGAACTGTTGCGAAAATTACAGAAATAAGATATTTTGTGAACTCTTTCTATGCTACCACTACATTTGAAAAAGATAAAGAAAAATATGTCTTATCATGAAAATCTTAACTTAAAACTGGACTAAGATTTTTGGGAAAACCTATGACCAACACTGTAATAAGTCAACAAATCATTATCGAGTTAATTATTGAATATATACCATAAGTGCCAGAATAATTCAGTATTAAGAAAACAAAAACATAATAAATAATTTAATAATAAAATTGGCAAAAATTACATGATCATATGACGAGAAAATTATTTTACTAACAATCAACATTCATCTTAAAAATAAAAATGAAAAAATTCTTAATAAAATCAAAAAGGATTACTTTAAAGCAAAAAAAAATGCCTTATGTTTAATGGAGAAAAACATAACTTAATAATGAGAACAATATTGAAGCAGGATGCCCATTGTCTCAGAGAGACAGAGAGATGTAGAGAGGGTAGAGAAAGAAGGAAAAAGAAAAGGGTAGAAGAAAAGTAGGGAGGAATTGATGAGGAAGAAAGTATGCTTACAATGTACTACATTAATATAGTACTAGAAAGGGAAGCATAGTAATAAGGAAGGGAAAGAAATTAAGAAAATAAGTATTGGCAAAAAAAAAAGCAAAATGATCTTTATTTGTAGATGATACAATGTTTTACTTAGCTCAGGAGAGTAAATCAAAAAATTAATTGAAAATATAGTTTTTGCAAAGGAACAAGATACAAAATAAATCCACAAATATAATTAGCATTTCTGCAATGTTACTCACAAGAAAGTAGTGTAAGAATTAAAAGTATTATTCAAAGTTATGCCTAACTGCAGTAAATGGGAGTTAGCACACCTTCATAACTTATTTAAATGCAACAATAAAATAATTTTATAGCAATAAAGTATAACTTAATACTTGGATATTTATTATTACTAGATTGGTTTACCAGTATACTAATAGGAATGATGTTACTCAAATTATTATAGAGTTTTAAAATTATTTCAGATAAGTAACAGAGTGGTGCTTTATAAAATTAGATAAATTCATAACATCCATATGAAGAAATAAAAGTCAAAGTGAAAGTAAGGGGGAATAAAAAATTATCAGATCCCAATTTCTAAGACTATAATTATCAAATTTATATGATACTGAACAAAAAAGAAATTTTGAATAGAATTGGAATTTTTTTCAGTTTCATGTTTCAATAATGAAGAGAACCAGCTACAACCAGTGAAAGAACTATGGGAAATGAGTGTGAACCACAACATAGCATTTCCACTCCTGTTTTTGTCTGCTTGCATTTTTGTTTTCCTTCTCAGATTATTTTTACTTTATTTCTAAGTCTGATTTTTCTTGTGCAGCAAAATTACTGTATGGATCTGTATACATATATTGTGTTTAAAATATACTTGAACATATTTAAAATGTCTTAGTCTACTGCCATCTAGGGGAGGGGGTGGAGGGAAGGAGGGGAAAAGTTGGAACAGAAGGTTTTGCAAGGGTCAATGTTGAAAAATTACCCATGCATATATCTTGTAAAGAAAAAGTTATAATTAAAAAAATAAAAAGAATTTGGAATTTTAGCTTCTTGTCCTTGAATCTTAGCACCTAGCCAAACCAAGAGCCTAGCCTATAATGTATTTAAAAAAATACTAGTTGATTGAATAATTGATATAAATTATACAGGTTTTTGAATCAACAGTTATCTCATTTATTAACATCCAGCAAACAATTTAACTTTACTGTGTACAGAAGAAAGGAAAGGGAAGAAAAAAAGTAAATGCATCATCAAGAATTCTGTTAATTGCTTTACAAGTATTATGTCATTTGATCCTTATGACAACCCTGAGATGTAGGAGCTGTTATACCCATTTTACAGTTGGAAAAAATGAGACAGGCAGAAGTTCAGTAACTTATCCAGGTTTACACAACTAAGTATTTAAGGACAGTTTTGAACTTGGGTCTTCTTGACTCCAGGTGCCATTGGCTCAAGTGCCTGGTCCTTGGGATAAAGGCACAGTAAGAAAAAAAATCACCCATAAAAAACTTATTAATGCTTACATGACACCCAAAATTTACATAAATAACAAACACAAGAAAATGAATAGGTTCAGAAAACACTAAGTGCAAATGGAATTATGAAAGACTTCTTAGAGGACATGGCACCTTGGTTTCATCTGCTTATAAAGATAAAATAGTTGGATTAGTTAACCTTTAAAGTCCCTTTGATCCTCTGTTTTTAATATGGAAAATGAGAGGATTGAATTTTTTTTTTTATTCTGTTATTCAAACTTAATCATCTATGAAGTGGTGAATAAGCAGTTTGAGTCCATTTTTTTTAGCTATCATATAGAGAAAACAACTTAATTTACTTGAGAGTAGATCATTTGCATAAAATGCAAAATCATTCAAACACCATACAATGTATAACACCATGAAGCAGTCAGATAATGCCAACCTATTATCAAATGTTCCATAAATGATTATTGCCCAATGTATGCTTCTTCTTCTTCTTCTTCTTCTTCTTCTTCTTCTTCTTCTTCTTCTTCTTCTTCTTCACTCAAAGTGACTAGGAATTTTTCTGATAAGTACAAATGGCAAAGTGATACTATATTGTGCCAGTCTTCTTATTATAACTTTGTGATCTGGACAATTGTCTTTTTGGAATTATACTACATGAGGGGTGGAGCTAAGATGGCAGAGAGCAGACAAGACTTTTTGTGACCTCCTCTGACTTTCTCTCAAACCAACAGTAGGTTAATCCTCTAAACTGGTTTTGGGATCAATGAATCCACAAATATTTGGAGGACAACACATTCCCAGAAGAAGATACCTTTGGAAGAACTTTAGAACAAGTCTGTTTCAAATGGGCAGGAGGACAGTCTGCTGAGCCCAGATCACAGCACAGGGAGACTGGGGCGAGGAGCTGGGGCAGAGAATCATAGTGTTGCAGCTTCTATATACCTGGGAATCTTTTGTGAGCCTCTGTCCTGTTGCAAGCAGGTAGTCTGGCAGATTTGCTACAAAAAACAAATTGAAAATCACTGAGCCCCAGATGAATGCTGGACCTAGCCACCATTATCCAACTGGAAACCAATCAGCAGATCTGCCCTAGGGCAAATTAAAGCAGCTGTTGCTCCTTTGCATTGAACAGACCTCAAGCCTTTAAAAAAATGAAGAAAAAAACCAAAAGAACTCTCACCATAGAAATCTTTTATGAAGAGAGAGAATAGATTTCAAATCCTGAGGTTCTTAAAGGCAAAGCAACTCCAGATGAAGTCCCAAAGGGAGACATAAGCTGGTCCCCATTTCACAAGGCTTTGTTGGAAGATTGCATAAAGTTAGAAGAACAATGTGAAAATGAAATTAGATCATTACAAGAAGGAATGGGAAAAAATATATATATAATACCCTAGAAAAGAAATATGAAAAAGATACCAATTCACTGAAAAACAAAATTTGTGAAATGGAAAATGCAATGAACCAAAAAAAAAAAAATTCAACTAACCTATTACAAAAGAAGCTAAAAAAGGTAACTGAAGAAAATAATACACTAAAAATTATAAACTGAACAAATGGAATTGAAGGGTTCAGTAAGACTTCAAGAATCAGTCAAGCAAAAGCAAAAAAAAAATATGAAAAAATAGAAGAAAATATGAAATATCTCTTAGTAAAAACAACTGACCTCGAAAATAGATTTAGGAGAGACAATCTAAGGATTATTGGACTTCCTGAAAGCCATGATGAAAAAGAATCTAGACATTATCTTACAGAAAATCATAAAAGAAAATTGTCCTGACATTTTAGAATCAGAAGATAAAATAACTATGAAAGAATTCACCAATCACCTCCAGAAAGAGACTACAAAATTAAAGACCTAAGAAATATTGTGGCTAAATTTCAGAACTATCACATCAAGGAAAAGATATTGCAATCAGTCCAAAAGAAACAATTTAAATACTGAGGAGCCACAATTAGGATTACCCAGAACCTAGCAGCTTCCACTTTAAATGATCAAAGGGTCTGGAATCTGATATTCCAAAAGGCAAAGAACTTGGATTACAGCCAAGAATAAACTTTCCAGCAAAAATAAGTATTAACTTTCAGGGAAGAAGATGGACATTCAATAATATTGGTGATTTCCGTCTATTTCTAATGAAAAGACCAGAACTGAATAAAAAATTTGATCTCCAAACTTAGAACTCAAGAGAAATATAAAAAGGTAAAAAGGAAAAAACTCTTGGGAACTATATTTCTGTTATGGGTATACTTAGAGAATGTGGGTATAATTTGATTTTATTATGATAATATGAAAGACAAACTAGAGGTGGAAAGAGGATCGTACTAGAAAAAGAGAAAACATGAGGTAAGATAAATGAAGTTACATCTCATGAAGAAACAGAGAAAACCTACTATAAACTGAGGGAAAGAAAGGAGGGGGATAAGCATTATGTGAATCTTACTCTCATCAGATTTGGCTCTAAGAGAGAATATCAGACATATTTGGTTTCACAGAAAAACTTGTCTCACTTTAGAGAGAACTGGGAGGAAAAGGGGAGGGGGAAGTACACAAGAGAGGGGGGAGGAAAGACTAATACAGTAGAAGGGAAAACTGAAGTATTAGGGGAAAGGTGTAAAAAAAAAGGGGAGGAACTCTAAAAGGGGAGGATTGTTTGAGGGAGGTGGTCACCAAAAGCAAAATACTGGGGAGAAGGGAAGGGGGAAAGGAAAGAGAAAAGCATAATTTAGATTTAAATAAGATGGCAGAAAATACAGAATTAGTTATTTTAATTGGGAATGTGAATGAGATGAACTCTCCCATAAAATGGGAGCAGATAGCAGACTGGATTAAAAGTCAGAATTGTTCAAAATGTTTACAAGAAGCACATTTAAAGCAGAGCAATACATGCAGAGTGAAAATAAAGGGATGGAACAGAATCTATTATGCTTCAGGTGAAATTTAAAAAAAAAAAAGCAGGGTTATTAATCCTGATCTCAGATCAAGTAAAAGCAATGATAGATCTAATTATAAGAGATAATGAAGAAAACTATATTTTACTAAAGGATACTGTAGATAATGAAGCAATATCAATAGTAAACATATATTCACTAAGTGATACAGCATCCAAATTTCTAGAGGAGAAGTTAAAAGAGATGAAAGAAGAAATAGACAGCAAAACTATATTAGTGAGGAATTTCAACCTTGTTCTCTCAGAACTAGATAAATTGAACCACAAAATAGATAAGAAAAAAGTTAAGGAGGTAAACAAAATGTTAGAAAAGTTAGGTATGATAGATCTTTGGAGAAAATTGAATGGAGACAGAAAGGAGTTTGCTTTTTTCTCAGAGGTCATGGAATTTATACAAAAACTGACCATGTGTTAGGGCATAAAAACATAAAAATCAAATGTAAAAAGGCAGAAATAGTGAATGCATTTTTTTTCAGATCATGATGCAATAAAAACCACATGCAAAAGAATTAAACCATAGACATTTTCTTTCTTTTTTCTTCCTTTATTAATTCCTTCTTTCTTTTCACTTTTTTCTTCTCCTATTATGTTACCCAGTTTATTAATTAATTATCTCATCAATCAATTCAATAATTCAGTGTCAAATAGCCTCCATGCACATTAGCTCCTTGTGCTTTCTGTTTTTTCAACTTTTATTAAAAACAACAACCTATTTATGTAAATTAGTAGCTTGACACTAACAGGAAACTAATCCCATCATTACAAATAGAAATAGAATGAAGAATCATATTTTCAGACTATGATTGCAAGTAGAATCATGTGGGAATGAAAGGGGAAAAAAAAGATTGAGAACATTTTAACAACTTCTACTTAATGGGAACTCTTTGCAATAGGAAACAACAACAACAACAACAACAACATTGTTCCCCAAAAAGTGTTTGTCATGATCAACCCATATAAATTTTTAAAAATCAAATTGTTTAAAAGATCTCAAATGTCAGACATTTTTTCTCCTATAATTGTTGATTTTTATCCATGGAGGGAATTTTCACACTGGAATTATCATTTAAATGTTAGTTCCAAACCAAAGATAAAAAAGAGGAAGGAAGAAAAATATTCCCTAGATATTCTCACTCAGGGGCAGCTAGGTGGTGCAGTGGATAGAGTACCAGCCCTAAAGTCAGGAGGACCTGAGTTGAAATCTGACCTCAGACACTTAATACTTCTTAGCTGTGTGACCCTGGCAAGTCACTTAACCCCAATTGCCTCAGCAAAAAACAAAAAATGCAATAATGATATTCTCATTCAGAACATTTTAATTTTTATTATTTTAATTAATTAATCTATTTTAAATATACATTGCTTTATGTATCATGCCAAGGGAGGAAAATAAGAACAAAAGGGAAAAACCATAGGACAGGAAAAAATACCAGTTTTCCCACATTCCATCCAACATTTATCATTGTTTTTTCCTGTCATCTTAGCCACTGTGAGAGGTATGATGTGGTACCTCAGAATTTTTTTAATTTGCATTTTTTTTCTAATCAATTGTGATTTAAAGTAGTTTTTCATATAACCATTGATGGATTTAATTTCTTTATCTGAAAATTGTCTATTCATATCCTTTGACCATTTATCAATTGAGGAATGACTTGTATCCTTATAAATTTTATGCAGTTCTTTATATATTTTAGAACTCAAAACACTTTTTATTAAAATGGAGGAGGAAATAGGTCATCTGAATTTCTCAAAATCATTCTTATTATTTCTCTTCTATTTTCTTAAGGAAATCAATTGTTTCCAAAAATAATCTTTATACTTGAAAAACACTCAGAAATAAATAAATCTATCAAAGGATTTTTGAGAAATAAATAGATACAAGACATAGGCACTGCTCTGTAAATTTCTGCTATAGAGAAGATAATAAGAAGTCATCCCATTTGTGTAAATGTGGGATTAGAGGACCGTATATTAGAAGTAATCAAATCCTACTCCTTCATTTTACACATGAAGAATCTTAATGAGAGAGGTTAAATAACTTCCTTAGGGTCACACAACTAGTACTAGAAGCAGAATTTGAAGTCAGATCTACCTAACTCTAAAGCCAGAATTGTATCAAACTAAAATAGAAACTGAAGCCATACTTAAGAATCACTGCATAGTGCATATTGACATAGGAAGCCACATATTGGGGTGGAACCAAGATGGCAGAGAAAAGAAAAGGATTTGCCTGAGCGCTCCCCCAAACTCCTCCAAACTCCTTTAAATAATGACCTGAAATAAATTCTCAATTGACAGAATCCCCAAAATAGCAGAATAAAACAATTTCTGAAAATAGCTGCACAAAAATCCTGAACCTTGGGACAGTGTCCCCTTCACTCTAAAAACATAGCCCCACTTTAGCAAAGAGTTAAAAGTCAAAAAGTAACCTGGAAAATGAGCAAACAAGAGAATAAAAAATCCTAACCATAGAAAGATACTGTTGTAACAAGGAAGATCAAAACACAAAATCTGATGAAAACAAACTTAAAATTCCAACATCCAAAGTCTCAAAGAAAAATATGACTTGGCTGTAGGTCATGGAAGAGCTCAAAAAGGATTTTTAAAATGAAATAATGTAGAGGAAAAGTTAGAAAGTGAAAAGAGAATGATGAAAGAACATCATGAAAAAAAACCATCAATAGTTTAATAAAAGGGCACATATTAATGTTATCATTATCATTGTATTTTTAGTTATTTTGTTAACTATTTCCCAATTACACTTTGGGGACAAAAACCTTATCTGACATATCTTTTATACATCATCATGCTGATAGCAAAAATTTTGTGTTTACTGGGACAATTTCTAGATAGATAGACTTGATAAATGAACATATCTGTAAGGAAATTATCTGACATTTTTCTCCCCCATTTCTATTTCTATTACTTTCCTCCTAATTCATATCTTCTTATTTAATTTCCTAATCTCCCTTCTCCCAAGAAAAAGAGTTTCCTCTCTAGTAAATTGTAAAATTCATAATCTCAAAGGATATTGCTGTCTTTTCAGGGGTATTCTATTTCTACAGAATATAGACCTTCAGCATACATTACTTTATTAAATACTTTTTAATGTCTATTGAACATCAGCAGCTACGATAGTGTTGTCATATTATTAATGAAGTTTAATGATTTTCATATATACAATATACATATATATCTATATGTGAATGTATATATTCATATAATCATGCATCAAATTGAATTTATGATAACTGTATATATATATGTGTGTGTGTGTGTATTCATACACACATCATCACTTTCTGAATATAAACAGTGTGCATATTCATATATACACATTTTATGTGTGAATATGTGGTCTGTATCTATACTATTGGATTGTGAATTCCATAAGGGAGAAAAGTAAGCCTACTATTTTTATTATTATTGATAATTTTATAGTGACTAGCATACTGTAGAAAAAAATTATAAATGTATGATTCAACAGGATACATGATTTCCAAACAGTAAACATTGGATTGTAGGGATTTAAACAAGTTGTCACTCTACATATGCCATATTAACAGATAGTCAAAATTTGTTCTATTTATTTGCCAAAGTACACATGTGAATTCCTCAACTGACAAACTCTTTCACCCATGGAATTAAATTATCATTTGTCATAAAAAAGTCTCTACAACAGAACAGAATAAGTTCAGTCAATATTCTGATGGAATATTTTCTCCAGTGAATGTAGACCAGACATTAGAAATAAAATTATAGAATGCAAATGAGTTTTTTTTTTTATGGTTTGACTGCCTTAACTTGTCAGTTAAGAAAAATAGTAAAAAAAAAAAAAAAAAAAAAAAAAAAAAAAAAAAAAAAAAGAAAGAAAAAACATGAAAAAGTGAATTGGATTTTCAATCTAATAGGCAGATAAGCCAGCTATCAAGTCTGCATATGATAACAGAGCTTATAACAATTTTACTTATAGCAATTTCATTCATACCAATACTCATACCTAACCACATCTATCAACATTAATGTGTGAGAGTTCTTAGACTTTTTTTTTAAATCACAAATTATCTAAAGATGTTAAGCCAAAGATGGGAGTAAACATCTTAGAGTAAATATTATGCTCACCAGTGCTTTGGAGAATTACTTGAACTTGAGTGCAGAAGTTTTTGTCATTTTTTATGGGATTTCTGATGTTATTTCAATGTCATGCAGAAATGTTTTAAGCATTCAATACATACTTAATCCCTAGCTGAAAGCTTTGCTAGATACTCTGATATTTAAATTTAAGGATCTTGCCACTCTTCCTTTAGAAAAATTTTTTTGAACTTCAGTATTTTCTCCGTGTTTTCATGAGGCCAATGCTGGCAAACAAGCCAACAACAACAGCAACAAAATATTTAAACTGAAAAATTTTACTCAAGGGCTTATTTTTTTTCTTTTAACAAAACAATTGTTTTGATTATTTGCCTAAGAACTATTTTATATCTAAAAATCACAACTGTTTCCAAGCAAATATTTTATCCTGCCAGTTGTATTTCTTTATAGCATGACAAATAATGGCATATTTACATGGTTTATTCATATTTGGATCCAATGACTCTTCTAGGTGCTGCAAAGATCATAAAAGAAAGACAGAGGATAAGTGTGTTTTTCTTTTTACATATGTAACACACACACAGAGTTCTTTGTTAAATAAATTTAGGATTCTGGGAAGATGGCAGAGTAAGTTGGTAAATTTTAAGACCTCCTTATTCCCTCTAGCTCTCCCCAGAGAACAAATTTACACCTCAGGGCATAGATTGGTGAAAAATCAAGAAGTCTTGGAGCAGAATAGGGGTCCTCCAGTATAACCTAAGAAAATCTGAAGAAAGTCCTGGGGCTGGGATTAACCTATCTGAAATGCAAACACTTCTGGGCTGGCTCCTCAGAAACACCAAGTAGGGATCCCTTGGACTAGCTGGGTGTGACAGGATTCTCAGCAGCAACTACAGAAAAGTCTACCTTCAAGATTGTTTGTTGAATGCATGTTCAGATCCTATTCTACTGAGAGGGGACTGTTGGAGCTACCCCACTTTTTTCACCCTTTTTGGAGTCCCTCACAGACTTGGGGTGCCCCTCTTAGGATGGACAGCAGGACTGTCTTGAGCACTGCTACTTCCTATATAAGCAGAGGCTGAGTTAAAAGTACAAATCACCACAGACCTAACTCACAGTTACCTGTCCATCTCATACTGGATTCTCTGGCTGACATACTCCCCAATTACAGAGGACCTGACATGCTAGCAATAAGGGAGCCTTTGCTATTGCTGATTAATTCTGGCATTATCAGTGAGAGACTTGTCCTTGCCATAAATCCTTGCATTTTTCTAGTTTTATTTTGGTTTATTTGCTTTACATAGGGTTGGTCAATATTATGGTGCTAAGAATGTTCAGAAGAGAAAGAGTGTGGAATATTTTGCCACACATGATTCAGTTCCCCTAAATTGTTCTGCCTCATTTTCCCTGAATTGTGACCTAATTGTTCTGCTCAATCCTGCTAACACCCCTCTCCCTTAATCATCAGAATATCAGAATGCCTCTCCCTATCCCAAGCTATCAGAACATCAGATACTGTCTTATCAAGATGTCTTTCCCTATCTCTGGGGTTCCTCCCCCCCATTATGTCATTTCCATCTCTGATGGCTCACCCCAACCTGTCAGAGTCCTGTTCCTGCTCTCAGACCCCTGACTCCACTCCTGCCTCAATATACCTTCTGTGTCTGAACCATGTGTATATGTATCATTGAGAACTCACATTGTTGGCTGGATTCTTGAATACAATAGTCTCATTCAGCCCTGGGAGTAAACCATGGATCCATTTAGTTCCAGTAAATATTTCCCTTTCAAATAAAATATTAAATACTCTTTAATCTCTATCTTGCCTCAGTTTCTCCAGCATTACACATTTTATCAAATATCCTTGATTTGACTGATACAGAAGATAATATATAGATTAATTGGCATAATACTGCTATTAGTATTATATTGGCTCATCCAAATCATGAACATGTACTGTCCACTTGGATCTTCTTCTACCTCAGTAAAAATGGCTTTGTAATTTTAGATCTTATGTATTTCCCCTTATGTTAACATTGCCCTTATTAGTCAACAGTCTTGACTCTATGTGATTAGATGATTCCTAAGTGACTTTCAATTTTCTTAATATTTATTTCTTAGCTACTCATTCATTTTTAATGAATTTGTTTTCCATTGTTTCTCTGCTTAAAAAAAAAAAAAAAGATTGTGACATAGAGAAATCTGTTATTATTTGACTTTCCTAATCAGCATACCACAATTTCCAATATATTTTTTCTGTCTTTCACATTAAATTAATCAAATATACATGTATACATTGACCTTATTCAGAAGTTCTTATCAACTCCATACAATATCTTTATTATAAAAAGTTTTTGCACAAGATCAGAAGTGGGTATTCTGGAGCCAACCTGAATGGGCTAGTATGATTTGATCATTAAATTGATTGTTAAATTTTCAGCCTTTACAAACATTCTGTATCATGATTTGATTTGTTGTTTTGTTGAATCTGTAATTACAAAAGTGTTGAAGGAAATATTAATAGTGCAAATTTATCATCAAAGTGTGCATTTTGTGTATACTTTGGGGGGAGAGAGTAAGTAATTAAAATTTTACTTGTGCACATTACTATATGAACAACAAATAGTTTCCATGGGGGTCTTTTTGTTTATATTAATATAGCACTATTAGTCAAGGTGACCAATAATCTTATAAAATGGTGGTTTCTATTGTCTTTGGATGAAGATAAAAAATAATACCATTTATTAACTTTTTTTTTTTTATCTCTCCAAGGAGAACATGTGAGATAACTTTTCATCTTTCTGCTATCAGAAGGCTCCTTATGGTTGCTGGTTTAATTTGTAATTAATTTTAATATTATGGTTCAGTTCTTCCAATGTCTGTAGATAAACATCTCCTGTTTATGTTACCAACAATTAATAATCACTATCAACAAAAATGCAGGATGACATATAGGGGAGAGGAACATTTTGTGTCCTTCATTGCATGCGATGTCATGTTCAATAAATTCCTCACTTACTGGCTTAATTCCATTGATGAGTTTCTCTATACCTCTTCAGGTTGAAAATAAAGTCATGTTCTATCAATGGAACCATATTTAATTTTCCTATCCTTGATAGAAACTAATAAAGTTTGTATTGGTATACATTTTAAGTATTGCACATTCCCTTCAATGCACAAATTAATGTAAAATTTGGAGAAAAGAGAATTATGAGTCATGACTGTTTAACAACATATTCTCTATGTTGCTATAATTAATATTTAAACATTTTCTTTGATAAAGGATATTTGCAGATGATGACTGATGACACTGCTGATACTAAAGATACATATGGCACTTTAAGGTATATGAAATGCTTTACAGATATCATTATGGGGCAGCTAGGTGGCACAGTGAATAGAGCACCAGCTCTGAAATTAGGAGGACCTGAATTCAAATCTGATCTCAGACATGTAACACTTACTAGTTGTGGGACCCTGGGTAAGTCACTTAACCCCAATTGCCTCAGCAAAAAAATAAAATATATATATATCATTATCAATTATCTCATTTTATTTATGCAACAATATGGGAATTAGGTTTTATTGTTATCCCTAGTAGGGGTATATAAAACTAATGCAAGCAGAAGTTATTGACTTGGCTAAAGCTACATAGCTATTTTAAAATTATTTCTCCTGGATCTGTTTTCCACATCAGTTGTTTTCCTAATGTGATATTTCACATTGTTTTTTTTTTTTGGTTTTGTTTTATTATATCTTGACTTTTCATAAAGTCTTTAGGTTTCATTTGCTCAATTACATTTTTAAGCAATTATTTTCCTCAGTGAACTTTTGTACATCCTTTCCCAATTGACCAATTTTGCTTTTTGAGCATTAACCTTTTGCATTTTCTTTTGCACCTCTCTCAATTCTTTACTTAGTTTTCCTCTCTTCTCTCTCTCTCTCTCTCTCTCTTATCAAAATTCTTTTTCTGTTCTTCCATGGCCTGAACCCAATTCTTATTTTTCTTTAAGATTTGGATGCAGAAACTTTGTTTTTGTTATCATATTCTAAATGTGTGTTTTCATCTTCCTTGTCATTATAATAAGTTTCAATGGTCAGAAACTTTTTTTTTTGTTGTCTGCTTATTGCTCTGGCCTATTACTTGGCTTTTAACTCTTTGTTAAAGTAGTGTCTGTTTCTAGGGTGGAGGGTCCCAAACTTCAGGAGTTTGGTGCAGCTATATTCAGAGATCATTTTAAGAACCTGATGACAAGAGCTCATTTCTGCCTTGGAGCTGTTAGGGGTGTCCCCACCTCACTGTAGTGTAAGATCTAATAGGCTAAATCAACAGAGTTATGCTTTGCTGATGCTCAGGCCCTGGAATGGGCATTGGGGCTGCACTGGTTTGACCTACACTGGGAATCCTACTCTGTCCACAGACCTTCTCTATTGCCTTTGGAATCCTTCAGGGCCGAGAAGTTCAGAATTCTTGTTCTACTTGACTTCAGAGGTTCCATCATGCTGAAGATGGATTTCATCTGAGGTTAGGGCCAGGGTGGGGTGGGACAGAGCTAGTTCTGGGGCTGTGTTATAGCCTATGCTGAGATTACATGCGAGGCTCCCACAAACCTTTGTTGACCTTCCAAATCCAATTTGGTGTCTCTGAGTTGAGAAATCTGGACATCTCCAGCACTGCTACTGATTCAGAAGTCTGGCTGGGGTCAGATCTGGGTCCAGGGCTGGGGCTTGATCCCAGCCTGTGCCAGTGTGGCCTGTACTGGGATTGCATGCTGGACTCCCACCCTGGTGGCATAGACCTTTCCTGATGAGCTTCTGTTATGTCACATAATTACCCTGACCCAGTCCTGACTCAGTTTCTCTGCTTCAGCTCAAAACTCAGTCCTGTAAAATCTCCTCTTCCTCTTTATCAGAATATTTGATCAGGATAAAAGATCTCATGTTTTAGAATATCAGAATGCATCTCCCCATCCCAAGCTATAAGAATGTTAGATTCTGTCTTATCAGGATGTCTCTCCTCACCTCTGGGGTTTCTCCCCCCATGCCTCCTCTCATCCTGTCAGAACTGGATTGTCAGAGTCCCATTCCTATTCTCAGCACCCTGACTCTGCTCCTGGTTTCATTTGCTCAATTACATTTTTTAAGCAATTATTTTCCTCAGTGAACTTTTGTACATCCTCAGTCTACCCCCTGAGTCTGAGCCATGTGTATATATGTCGTTGAAAACTCTCATTGTTTACTGGATTCTTGAAGACAATAGTCTCATTCAGTCTACAGACCAAACCAAGGATCCATTTGGTCCCAATAAATCTCTCCCATTAAATAAATTATTAAATACTCTCTAATCTCTATCTTGCCTCAGTTTCTCCAGTATTACATTTCCATTTTTTTCCCAACTGGAAAATGCTCTTGTCTGTCACTTGTGGTGTTCTGACCCATGAAAACTTGTTTAGAGTCATTATTTAAAAAATTTGGAGTAGTTTGAAGGAGAGATTGGGCAACTTCAGACCTTTACTCAGCCATCTTGCTCCACCTCCAAGGTTCACCTTTTTTTTAAGTAATGTGTTTGCATTTTCTTAGTTACAAACTTTGCAAACAATATCTTCTCAAAAGAATGATGAGTCAAATGAGAATTTCACCTGTATGGAAAGCTGTGGGCCAGATTTAGGAGATGGAAAGAAATGCAAAACAGCCTATATATATAGCTGTCTATGGTGTTTATATCTAGTATTAATTCAGTGTTATTATGATATGGGAAAACTAAATTTTTTGCAGTAATTTTCTGTCATTGGAAAACAGCTTTTAAAGTCATGTATGAAAATAGGATTTCAAAGGACTCCATAGAGATTCTGTTGCACTTTTCAATTTCAGGAAAATTTGTTTGCAATTCCTATTGTCTATCCAATTTCATTCAAGATGGAATATTTATCACACAGAAAATGCCCTTCATTTTTCCTACTGACATCAAGGTGGGTCTCTCCTGAAGAGTAAGAGAAACTTGATACTGTAGGATGGAAGGGATTCTTCAAAAAAGGGATATCTTACAAATTCTTCTACCATTCTTTCCAGGATAGAACAAAGGAAAATTTAAAGTTGATTTAATTTATCAATGTCATTTAATTTTGGTTGTTTCAAATGTTTGAGAGAAAAAAATTGTCCTTTAAAATTAGTTTATATCTATTAATTAAATATCTCAGAGATGTGATGACATCTAATCATTAATTGATAGTACAGATCACAGCACCATGAACATGTGGCAGCTTATTACATAATAAATAAATATTCTGATTAACTTCCAAGATAGTCATATTGCAATTTTTGCTAAAAACTGAGCCCATACATCTGAAACAGTAAATATAGTGATCTGGCATGTAATGAAGGATTTAAAAGCAGTTTGAACATACTGGCATAGTTGCTCAAATGTCCTCAGAAAAATTTATATAGACCAGAAAATGTTGGAATTATGTAACCAAATAATAATATAAAGAAAAAAAATAAACACAATTAAGCTAAAATTTGGAGTTCATGAAAAAGAGGGCAAATTAGACATGGGTTTTAAATTATTTTTTGCATTTTTGCATTGTAGGCTTTATGTCTTTTTGATTTTATTTCTCCCTACCTTTTTTCCTGCCTGGTCATGGAGGGATATGACTTGAATCTCCAAATTTATTGAAAATTTATACTGAATACTTAGATAATTTGGCTTGGCTTGCTTACTTAACAAAAACTGTTGTGCCACAGTTCTCTTTCATTGTCCTGCCTCAGTTTCCCCAAATTATCCTGTCTCAGTTTCTCTGAATTGTTCTGCCTTAGTTCCTAATTGTTCTGGTCAATCCTGCAAAACCACCCCTTCCTCCTCCTCATGATGATCCAGATAAGTAGAAAGACCTTCTACCTTAGACAACATCAGAATGTCCAGTGCTTCTCCCCACTCTGTAGTCCCAATTTATCAGAATGCCTCCCTCAGCCCTGTCAGAACCAGATTGTTAGTCCCCATTCCCACTCTCAGCACTCTGACTCCACCCCTGCCTCAGTCTATCCCTGTAGCTGAGCCGTATATGTATATAAGTCATTGAGAACTCACATTTTTGGCTAGATTCTTGGAGACCATAATCTCATTCAGCTCTGGGACCAAATCATGGATCCATTTGGTGCCAAAAAAATCTCTCCCTTTCAAATAAAATATTAAAAACTCTCTAATCTCTATCTTGCCTCAGTTTCTCTAGAATTACAAATCAGTTTTTAAAATGTTTTAGGGATATATTAAAATTATAGAAACCAACAAAACACATGGAGAGCTATAGAATAAAGTAAAGATACCCTTTCTATGTACTTAAGGAACCTTCCAGATATTACATTATAAAATGTTGCTATTTAAAATAAAATCCATCTACATTCCTTTATTGTCAAGTATATGCATTTCTAAATGATTATATGCATATATGAAATGCTATATAATTAACTACTCAGACAATTTATATCAATATATAATAATAGTTTGGCATTATGTAAAATCCTTTTACATTTTTCTGAATCTTCATCCCAATTTTGTGAAGTAGGTAGAATAAATATTATTCTTTTCATTTTAGAAATCAGGAAACTGAGTAAGGAGAGGTCATAGCTTACATGAACTGATGCTAAGTGAAATGAGCAGAACCAGGAGATCATTATATACAACAATGATACTGTTTGAGGATGTATTCTGATGGAGGTGGATCTCTTAGATAAAGAGAGCTAATTCAGTTTCAATTGATCAAGGATGGACAGAAGCAGCTACACCCAAACAAAGGACACTGGGAAATGAATATAAACTGCTTGCATTTTTGTTTTTCCTCCTGGGTTATTTATACCTTCTGAATCCAATTCTCCCTGTGCAACAAGAAATCTGTTTGGTTCTGCACACATATATTGTATCTAGAATATACTGTAACCTATTCAACATGTATAGGACTGCTTGCCATCTGGAGGAGGGGTTGGAGGGAGGGAGGGGAAAAATCGGAACAGAAGTGAGTGCAAGGGATAATGCTGTAAAAAATTACCCTGGCATGGGTTCTGTCGATAAAAAGTTATTAAAAAAAAAAAAAAAAGGAGAGGTCATAGATCTTATAAATGCAGTAGTAAGTGCTCATAAACCATTCTTTTTGATGACAAATCTACTGCTCTTTCATAACTAAACTAGTTTTAAAATCTCACTCTCTCTCTCTCTTTCCTTCCCCTCTTTTTCTCTCACTCTCTGTCTCAATTATTTTGTGTATATGTTAATTATTTGCTTACATTCCTTCAACCACCCATTAGAATGTAAGCTCCTTGAGGGCAGAAACGTTTCTTTTCTTTTTATTCCAGGTACATAATTGATGCTTAATAAGTGTATGTTGAATAGAATTGGATTTGTTTAGTGTATTTTGCCCTATTCTCATTTTCTTTAATATCCATTTCCTAAGTATATTGTCAGTAACTTCACCTTCATCATTAATTAATGTTTCCAAAGGACTATACAATAGGTAATACTGATCTTTAGAAACTCTTTCAAGTACAAATGTACTTTTTACTTATTAATAAAGACTTGTTGGAATCATCATTATTTTAATGTTTTTTAGAGTGTAGCAATTTATTCTTCATTATACAAAGCCTTACAATTCCAGCTAAGCTATCTTCAGTCAACCTCTTCATGATTGTCACTTAATAGAAAGAAGGAAGAGGACACCTGGAGTTTCACTACAAAAATTCCACTTAACTGGAAGATACTACCTACTGATGCAATATACTGAAAAGCATACTTTATTTTTTTTAAATCAAGAAGTGAGAATGCTGAAGGCTAGAAATGATTGAAAGTAGATAACATATTTCAAAGGTGTTCGTGCTTTAAAAAAAAAAAAATCAGTGTGATTCCTTTCTGCTATGTTCTTTATTCACTGTACTTGAATTTCTCTGCACATCATATATAGTTTTGAATAGATTTAGATATATGAAGCTGAAAGGCACCATTTGCTATTTAATAGTTCATTTCTGTGAGACTTTCTGTGACCCTGGCAAACCATGGGATACCTGTACTGTCAATGGAGATTTTTTAGCAAAGATACTGGAGTGGTTTTGTATTCTTTCTCCAATAGATTAAGGGAAATAGAGGTCAAATGACTTTCCCAGGATCACACAATTATTAAGTATCTTAGGTTTGATTTGAATTTAAGTCTTCCTGCTTTCAGGCCTAGCATTTTGTGTACTGAACAATCAAGATGCTTCTGGAAGAAATCATAAGATCTATCTAATCCATTCCCCTCATTTTCTATATGAGGAAATTGAGATATAGAGCAAATAAGTAATTTGCTCAATGTAGATCATGCTATGGCTGCCAAAAGTGAAGTGACCTCTGATCTGAAATGCAGTGTTCTTTACCTTGCACCATATTATCTGAAGCCATTGTATGCTTTCCAAAAGTCATTAAGTAAGCTTTACTTTGCTCAGTCATGTGTACCACATGTATATCAGATATTGTTAGGCCAATACTCCCTCCTCAACAAATCTCTTCCGAGTAACACTTGGAAGAATGCAATGCCCACTGGCTATATCAAAAGACTACATCAGGCAGTTTATTTGAAAGGGTTTACTGGCCTCTAGCATCATTCTAGGTAGGTGAGTAATCCATATAATTACCAGTGATGGTTATGAGGGAAGTAATGGAAATAATGACAACATCTTAGTGTGTGTGTGTGTGTGTGTGTGTGTGTGTGTGTGTGTGTATGTTTTCTAGAGGTCTGCTGACATCAAGATGAACTATGATCAACTCATATGAAATCGAATACTAGAGACAAATCTCATTTCTATTCAATCAATATATAACACAAAAGGTTTTTGTTTTATTTTGATTTGTTTTTGCTTAGCTGTGTGACTTCACTGAGGATACAAATTTATCTAACTTGATCAATCATATTTTAAAAATTTGTTACAATTCATTTCTCTGCAAAAAAATCAGTCATTGGCTTTAAGGTACAGCAAAACAGAAGGAAATGGAATTCCAATTCTTCTTTGGAAGATTTAATTTCATGCCACTGCTTCTGGTTGATTGAAAAGCAATTTGAATGCCTTCTGTTTTAGATGTTTGCATATGTCTGTTCACAAAAGTAGAAGGATATAAAAGAATGAAAGGTAGACATTCTTTTTTCCTCTAAGTTTTTGTCAAAGACTTTCATATACCATTCCTACTATTATGATTGCTTATAAATTGATCATATCTGACATGCTAATTGAAGCATATACCTTTTAAAAATTAAGTAAGATTGCTGATCACTTTTTCCTCTGTATGGATAAAGGAGTTACTGTTTTAAATGTCTTGTGAAAATATGAAGAAATGAGCATAGTTTTTTTTTTTTTTTCTATTCATCTAGAATGCTGCTATTTCTTTGTTCTGTATCAAAATAGTGAGTGTAGTAAGACTGGTTCTACCAGGAAATATCTATATATCTATATGTTTATATAGATATGTGTGTGTGTGTGTGTGTATGTATTTTTCTAAAATACACTAGAAATGTAAGCATATAGGTGTTTTGGTGGATAGAACACTGGACTTGGAGTCAGGAAAATCTGAATTCAGATCTAGCCTTAAAATTATTAGATGTGAGACCCTGGGAAAGTCACTTAACCCTGCTTGTTTTAATCCACTAGAAAGAAAAGGACAAACCATTTTGCTAAGAAGGCCCCATGAACAGTATGGTACACAATTTTATGAAGAGATGGACATAACTGAACAACAACAGGTTGTTTAGCAGATTGAGTTCAATTTCTATTTTTCTCTCTGTATTATTTGACTGGAGAGATGGAGTGTACAGTCAATAAAGATCTGTCCCTGAATGTGATTCACAACATAGCATTTCTACTCTTTTTTGTTGCTTGCTTGCATTTTAATTTGCTTCTTTTATTTTTTATTAGTTTGATTTGATTTTTCTTGTGCAGCACAATAATTATATAAACACGTATGCATACATAACATGTATTTCTACTATGCTTAACATATATTGGAATACTTGCCATCTGGCAGAGGGCGTGGGAGAAAGAAGGGAAAATTGAACACAAAGTTTTGCAAGGGCTATTGTTGAAGAATTGTCCATGCATATGTTTTGAAAAAAAAAAAGCTTTAATTAAAACAAACAAACAACAAAAAAAGAACTGGCCTTGATCTACCAATGACTTGGATTCAAGCTCCACTTCATTCATGTGCAACTCTCTATGACCCCATTGGAGTTTTCCTGGCAGAGATACTGGAGTGGTTTGCCTTTTCCTTCCACATTTCATGTTATAGATGACTAATTAAGGCAAGCAGGATTAAGTGACTTGCCCAGCGTCACATAGCTAAATTTCTGAGGTTGATTTTGAATTTATGAAGATGAGTCTTTCTAATTCTAAGCTTGACAATTTATCCCCTGTGCTACTTAACTGGCTTTGAGAGGTTATAATTAGAATATTACTTTATCTTATAAATAAGAGTATAGATGTGCATTTCTCTATATGGGGTACATAGACTAATTCCGAATTTTCTGGCACTTAGATAAGAAAAAATGCACCTTTATTTTTTCTCACCTCAAAGTAAAAATCATTTAGCATTTCTTTCCTTCCAATTAAGAACTAAAAATAAATAAACAAACCAAAAAGACTACTCTGATAAAGAGTACATAGACTTCACCTCAGCTCAAAAAACTTTCTGACTTCCAGAGGGATCCATATCACAAAAATGTTTAAGAATTACTGGTATCAAGAAATTCTTATATTTTAACAATAATTTTAAAATTGCAACGATGAACAAAATGATTCTCAAGAACTTCATGTTGATCACTATTGTGTAGGAATTAGATGTCTTCTGTTCCCTTTTAAATTTATATTATGTAATTTATATTCCTACCTTAATAGTCCTGAGATATTGAGCCACTATCCAATATTTTTTCCCTCCATTCAACACTTCACAAATTGCTCAGTCCTCTTAGCTATAGTGCAGAACTGTGCACATAGTAATTAGATTAAGTTGGACTGTCCACTTAGAAAAATCCCCTTATTTGTCAGTATAGCCTAGCCTTAGCCAAATACTCATCCCCAGCATATATAGTACCAGTTTTTTCTTTCACTAACTATTCTTCCAGTTCTAGAACTGCAGGCATGAAAACAGCAAAGGAGGTAATTAGTAAGACTTAATTTTATCATTGAGACTATGATTAATAAAAAGCTGAGGATATATTCAGGTCAAGTGAAGAATTCTTAACAACAGAAAATATCTTAGTATGTTGTAGAGTCTAGACCATAGGAAGGAATCCATTTATAGAGAGTTTAAAAACAAGTGACTTGGAAATGATGGAAGGGGAAAACTAGGGAAAGCAAGAAATTATAAAAATCTAAAACATAAGTAAAGGAACTGGCCTAGAAGAAGAAAATAGTGGACATTTTTTGTTTGTTTTTGTCAAGAATTAGAACAAAGGAAGAGAAATTAGTCAAGGTATTTTGATGTCTTGGATAGAGAAGGGGCAGGTAGGTAACAGCTAGATAAAGTGTTTGACCTGGAGTTAGGAAGAGTCCTTTTTTTGAGCTCAAATATGACCACAGATGTCTAGAGGTATCTGAGTGACTGTGTGACTCTATTTGCCTCAATTTTCAGATCTGAAAAATGACTTGGAGAAGGAAATGACAAAGCACTTTGATATATTTTCCAAGAAAACCCCAAATGATGTCATAAAGAGTCAGACACAATTGAAAAATGACAAAATATCAATGGGAGAAAAAAGAGAAAACTAACCAGTTTTCTGAATTCTCTATTTACTTCCTAAAAGCCAGAAGCAAAGTCCACAATTGGGAAAATGAGGAAAGACTGATTATTTAAAATTAAAATACTATATGAACAGATATTATATAATTATGGGAATTATATTTTAAAAGATTTGTTATCATCTAATTTGTTACTAAATCTGCAGAAGAATGAGTTATTTCTATTTGGATTGCTGTTAAACTTGTTTTTTGTGTTTTCTATTATATATTAGTACACTGAAAGCAAGAATTAATGTGTATCTATTTGTAACTCCCAGTGCATAACATAGTGCTTTGTATTTAAGTAGCTTAGTGGCACAGTGGATAGAGTTTAGAATCAGGAAGACCTGAGTTCAGGTATATCCCCAGACACTTATTAGCAGTTTGGCCTTGAGGTCAAACTCTGCCTTGGTTTCCTCATCTGTAAAATAAGAATAATGACAGAACCTTTCTCTAAGGGTTATTGTGAAGATTAAATGAGATATTATCTGTAAAGCACTTTGTAAAACATAAATAGCTACAAAGGCTAGCTATTATGATTTTAAGCAAAATCATAAAATAGTATGATTTGTATTTATCATTAATTCATCTATTAGTTCTTCCATTAATATTCAGATACTCAGAAAAAAATCTTTAGAGCATTGACTAGATCTTCATGAATGATTTGTACCTCAGGAAAGCAATCACTGGGAAGGTTAAGAGGGGAATTGGGGGTTAGGGAGAAACACAGGATGATGTCTGGAAGAATTGTATTCTTTCCCAATACATGACTAACTAATGACATCATGGATCTATAGTTTGCTAGCACAATGCTTATAAGATGCTTAATAATGTTTGTTGATCGAAGCTTTAGAGTATTTTGCTGTTAACACCTAAGGGGAGGCTTATTTCAATGGCGTTTGTCATCATTTTTACAAAATATAACTAAAAGTAAATACCACTAAAGAATCCACTTGAAACCTTTATCATATGTTTCTTCTCATTTGTTTCTTTTGATGTTCAGGTTTACAGTAGTGCTATGATCTTTTTCTTTTCCCCAAGCTAAATTAGATTTTAAAGGAAAAGGTGTTGGAATCCTTACTAACTGCTAAGTAATTAGAGTTGATCTAATCTTACAAGAAGTTGTTTTGGCCAGAACCTGAAACAAGGTACTAAGTAGAACTAATCAAGACAAGGCTTGTGTTCCCACCTTTACTCATTGGACTCCACAAGTATGCTAGCTTCACAAAGTACACTTTCTAACTTCAAGAGAGTTCACACCTCCCTTAAAGTCATTGGGCCAGAGAGCACTATGGGAGAAAACCCATAATCCCATTCTCTCAGAAGAGGCAGATAAAAAGCCAGCGATGAAGGATCTATGGCAGAATACACTTTTTTCCTCTTGGCTGGCTGATCGCGCTAGACTCGAGAGAAACGACTTTGCTGCAGAGAACAGAAGGGCTCTAAGCCTCTAAACTGGCTGTGCTCTGAGAAGAACAAACTCCAACATTTGAACTCTAACATTTGGCGCCCGAACAGGGACCCTACTTTCACAAGAAGTCTCCAGTGACCAGGAACTGAGTGAGTACAACCTTTTTTGGCTGAAATGGGACAGATCCTAGGTAAAGATTCTCCATCACAAGGGCATTTACAACCTTCTCTAAGTCCTTGGAATTCACCAGTGTTCGTTGTAAAAAAGAAATCAGGAAAATGGAGGATGCTCACTGATTTAAGAAAAGTGAACGAACAGATGGAAACTATGGGAACTCTTCAGCCTGGACTTCCATCTCCTACTCAGCTTCCTAGAGAATGGCCTCTTTGGGTTATAGACATCAAGGATTGTTTCTATTCCATTCCTCTGGATAAGGAGGATATGAAGAGATTTGCCTTTTCGGTGCCCAGTGTCAATTTAGCTGAGCCTTATAAAAGATATGAATGGACAGTTTTGCCACAGGGTATGAAGAACAGCCCCACTATGTGTCAAATGTATGTTGCTGCTGCTCTTGCTCCAATAAGAAAAGCATTTCCAAAAGTTATGCTATTACATTATATGGATGATATTTTGGGATGTGCACTGGAGGAACAAATTCTAGAAGCATGTCTACAAAAAACCATAGAAACACTAAGATACTACAAACTTCATATCGCCACAGAAAAAATTCAAAGACATGCTCCTTTTCAATATTTAGGATATGAAATATATCCTAAGGCACTTACACTACAAAAACTGTCTTTAAGAACAGAGAGGTTGAACACCTTAAATGATTTCCAAAAATTAATAGGAGATATCCAATGGATGCGTCCAGTATTAGGTTTAACTACCAATCAATTGCAACCCCTATATGACATTTTAAGGGGAGACACTGCTTTAAATTCACCACGCCGGCTTACAAAAGAAGCTCAAGAGACCTTGAGAGAAGTTGAACTGGCTTTATCCAATGTAGTTGAGAGAGTAACTCAAAAACCCTTGGAAATATCAGTTTTTGCTACAAAAGAAGCACCCACAGCAGTCCTTCATCAAGGAGACAGTGTGATAGAGTGGGTGAACCTCCCAGCACAACCAGAACAAAGCCTTACGCCTTACCCAGTGCTTGTGGCTAGAATTCTATTAAAGGCCATTAAGCGAGCAATACAATTATCTGGGACAAGACCTGACAAGATATATACCTTCTATACAAATGCACAAATTAATGTATGCTGTGAAACCATCCCAGAGTGGCAGATTTTATTGGCCATGGCTCCAAATTTTGCACATGGATCTCCATTAAAGATAACCAGACTACTGCATAATTGGCAATGGATTTTTGAAGAGAAGGTTTCTAAGGTTCCTCTTGAAGGACCAACCATCTTTACAGATGCAGCCAAACAAAATATTTGTGCTGTATACTCTCATGATCTAACCGTAAAAAGAGTAGTCAGAACTCCTTTTCAGTCCACTCAGCAGAACGAATTATATGCGATCATGCTAGCTCTCACTTATTACCCAGGCGACATAAATATAATATCTGATTCAGCCTATTCAGTAGGTGTGGTACAAAGAATTGCCACAGCCCAAATAAAATTTGCAGCTTCTAATATATATCAGCTCTTTAAGGAACTTCAAGAGCAAGTGAGAAAGCATCCAGGAAAGATTTATATCCTGCATGTCCATTCACATAGTGGACTTCCAGGTCCTATTTTTGATGGAAATTCAAAGGCAGATAGCCTTTTAACTATGTTGGCCAGTACGCCTTTATTTCAGGAGGCCCAGGAATCCCATTCTAAATACCATCAGGCTGCTCGAGCTTTGCGTTTACAGTTTGGGATTACAAAAGAAGAAGCTAGGAGCATAGTGAAAAGCTGTACAGCTTGCCTTCCCTTCCACGCTCCT
Organism: Antechinus flavipes; assembly: GCF_016432865.1. NCBI lineage: Eukaryota > Metazoa > Chordata > Mammalia > Dasyuromorphia > Dasyuridae > Antechinus > Antechinus flavipes. The sequence goes on along the minus strand of NC_067402.1, from coordinate 138,894,100 downwards.
ACACTGCCTCCAGGGAAGAACCCTCGTGGTTTGAGACCCAATGAAATCTGGCAAATGGATGTGACTCATTATAAATCTTTTGGTCGTCTGTCTTTTATCCACGTTGTGGTAGACACCTTTTCAGGATTCACTTTTGCCATACCAGCAGCAAAAGAGACAGCCCGAGTGGTCACTGAATTCCTCATTCAAGCATTCGCAATTATGGGTGTGCCACAAGAAATAAAAACAGATAATGGACCGGCATATACCTCCAAACATTTTGAACACTTTTGTGCACAGTATAAGATTCTACACACTACTGGCATACCCTTCAATCCTCAAGGTCAAGCAATAGTAGAAAGAAGAAACAGAGACATTAAGACACTTCTCCAAAAACAAAAGAAAGGGGGAGCCACGGGTAACCCTAGAGAACTTCTAAATTTAGTTCTCTATACCATTAATTTTTTAATCTTTGATAAAGATGCACTGGCTCCAGCAGACAGGTTTTATAACCCACCAGAAGAGCAGTGTCCAGTGCGAGCAGCTCCACTATCCTTAGATAATCGCCAGGTGATGTGGAGAGACCCAGAAAGTGGTGAATGGAAGGGACCAGATAGGCTAACTGCTTGGGGGAGAGGATTTGCTTGCATCTCTACAGGTGGAGAAGGAATCAGATGGGTGCCTACGAGCCGCATTCGCCTTGTCCATCGCAGAAAGATGGAGCAGACCTTTGAAACAAAGGAGAAGACCCAAGAAATATCGGGTGGTTCTGTTGCTGATTGTGCTCAAAAGAATTATTAGATTCCTGGCACATGAACTAATGGACAATGGAATCCTATTGGACTGTTTCTAGGACTTATGGACATGTGTAAATTTTCAGATTGATTCTTGTTATTTGTTACATTACTACTAGCCTGTGTTATATTACTATGTGCTCATGTAAATTATGTATAATGCCTCCCATATTGATGGATTTATGTATACCATGTATATCTGTTACAAAGTTCTGGCCCATATTGATGGATTTATGTGTACCCCCCAGTGCATAACATAGTGCTTTGTATTTAAGTAGCTTAGTGGCACAGTGGATAGAGTTTAGAATCAGGAAGACCTGAGTTCAGGTATATCCCCAGACACTTATTAGCAGTTTGGCCTTGAGGTCAAACTCTGCCTTGGTTTCCTCATCTGTAAAATAAGAATAATGACAGAACCTTTCTCTAAGGGTTATTGTGAAGATTAAATGAGATATTATCTGTAAAGCACTTTGTAAAACATAAATAGCTACAAAGGCTAGCTATTATGATTTTAAGCAAAATCATAAAATAGTATGATTTGTATTTATCATTAATTCATCTATTAGTTCTTCCATTAATATTCAGATACTCAGAAAAAAATCTTTAGAGCATTGACTAGATCTTCATGAATGATTTGTACCTCAGGAAAGCAATCACTGGGAAGGTTAAGAGGGGAATTGGGGGTTAGGGAGAAACACAGGATGATGTCTGGAAGAATTGTATTCTTTCCCAATACATGACTAACTAATGACATCATGGATCTATAGTTTGCTAGCACAATGCTTATAAGATGCTTAATAATGTTTGTTGATCGAAGCTTTAGAGTATTTTGCTGTTAACACCTAAGGGGAGGCTTATTTCAATGGCGTTTGTCATCATTTTTACAAAATATAACTAAAAGTAAATACCACTAAAGAATCCACTTGAAACCTTTATCATATGTTTCTTCTCATTTGTTTCTTTTGATGTTCAGGTTTACAGTAGTGCTATGATCTTTTTCTTTTCCCCAAGCTAAATTAGATTTTAAAGGAAAAGGTAAGAACATAAAACCAAATCTCACCTCACCTTGGCAGCATAAGCCTGGATTGCTAACATGAAATGCTCTATTTGAACTAGAAAAAAAATTTAGGTCATGTCATTCTGTTCCTCACATGTTTCCAAGTGCAGGTCATTAACTCCTGAACTTCAAGATAGAGTTTGCTCACTTACTTTGTCCAAAATGAAAGCTAAGACAGAGCATCTGAACTGGTCACACATATTATTTGGAATCTTGATAACTACCCCCAACCAATCTTCCACCCAAATTCACACTGGATACAAACTTCAAATACTTATATCTTTATGATGCTGACAAAACATGAAATATTAGATGATTTGATACTATTAATACTAAAATTAATATTAATATTAAAAATACAAAGGCTAATCTCTGAGTAGTCAGGCATTTTTATTTAACTTCTTCAAATCTACCAAATCACCAGATGGAAATGCAATAGAGTATATACATAATTCAGTCAAATGTGAAAAGAGTTACCAGAAAAGTACTTTTGAAAGGAGAAACTCTTATTGTATATGTAGAACCTTTTTTTGATTCTTTCTGAAGTTTCCATTATCTCACAATAATAAAAGTGCATAAATTCCCTTAAATTGATTTTCCCTCTTTAGTAATAGGAAATCAAAAGTTTATTTTATTAACTTGAACCGAACAATAAATTATAAGTTTTTTATTTTACCTTGATTATATAGTTACCCTTCTATCATATTGAGAAGAATATCAGCTGTCATTATGCATTCTGAGAAAAGTTATAGCTTAGTGTCCATTCTGTAGAGTATGAAGAAATTAGCACAATACCAATTCAAAAATTAATATATCTGTATTCAAGATTTGCTTTTAGAAGTCAAGTTTTTTATTAAATGTTTAGATAATTATTAATTATTCCCATTAACAAATAGGTAAATATCATTAGAGAATTGTTTATGGCAGAGAAACACAATAGAACATTGTATTTGGAATTAATGAATAAATTAATAGAGAAAAGTGTGAAGAGTTTTATGAATACACACATATGTTTTTTGTGTATTTATATATGAAATAAGTAAGAATAGGAAACAATATTAATTAGGCCTTTCTTTAGTGTCTACTTAGTGCCAAACATTATACTAAGTGTTAGAAACAAACAAACAAACAAAAAAGTAAAAATTACAACAATAAAAAAGTAAAATAGTATTGGAAACAAGAGTCAGGGAACTATATACATGAAAATATATATAGAATAAATTGGAAGTAATCTCCAGGAAGGCACTAACAATAATGGTGACCAAGAAAGATTTCTTGAATGTAATATGTATTTTAGTTGAGAACTGATGGAAGCCAATGTGAGAAATGCTGAAAAATCAGGTTTCCATAGTGTGGCAAGCTTTGAGGTAGTGTGGGATTAGGTTAGTGGGTACCACTGACCAAGAGGTTTTCAGAATGTGAGAGGTTAAGGAAAATTAGGATATACAGAACAATTAAGTGATCAATAGAAGCCTTGAGCAAACAAGAAATTGGTGGGCTAGGGAGAAACAGGTGGCTTCAGCCAATCAGAGTCTTGTGATTTTGAGAAAAACACAAATTTAAGAATAGCCCATCCAGCCCAAACTAATTGGGATCAATGACCTGACTTAACCAAATCACTGCTGCACCTGCTTAATAGTCTAATTGAATATTAAATAACATGCCCCAGAGGGGAAGTTTTCTGCCATTTTTGACCATGAGATGTATGATGGGGGAGGGGGGCATATTTTATAAATATTAAAGAGAAAAATGTATTGAGCATATCAGAAAGACTATAACCTGACATTTTCTGAAGGGAGGAGCTACATGAGATGAACAAATATAAAGTTTCCCCCATTTCTGTACTCAATTCTCCCTCTTCTCAAAGAGAAGTGGGGTCCCTTCTGGCCAGAAACATTAAGACTGTTCCTTAATATTCTTTAATAAATTTCCTTGGTATCTAATTTTCAGTGTCAAGAGTGTTATTTTTTAACACCAACCATATAGCAAGTTGTAGAAAAGGACATGGAGAATAATCAGTGAATATGCATAACATCAAATAATGCAGTATCTTGTGGGAAGAACAGTAAAGAAGGCAATATCTTAAATATTGAACATTATAGTATATGAAGGGAAGCAAAGTATTAGGAAATTGAAAAGATAGATGGAGATCAATTTGCATTTTATGCAATCCAAAATATTGTAAACTTGACTCTTTTCAGTGCTCAAGTGCCACCATCTTTAAAAGTTCCTTTCTCAAGAGAGGATTTTGCAAAGTTGCTGTAGTGGATCAGAATTCTAAGTTTACCAGATTTTCTCAACAAACAACACAAAGTTGTGCTTCAGGAATTATGTAGTGTTAAAAACAAATAAGAGTTGGGCCAGAACTATAGTCCTGCAACAATCAGAGAAGATCAGAAGAAAGATATCAAAAGTGGGATTTGGCCCCTTTTAAGTATAAACACATCCAAGTGTAATTCCATTGAAACAGCAAGCAATAAGCCCTAGAGCTAGCTAGGTTGGGAGGTAGCCTCAACCCTAGCCACAGGAATTTTCATCTTTGAGACTGTGAAGGGAGCCAGGAGTCTGAATTGAGGACGATTGAAGGAACCTCTTCTAGTAATTAACTACTGTGCTACCAAGGTCCTACTGTGCTACTGAGAAACCACTTTGAAAATTTTATTCTCAGCACAGCACAGACCCTGTTGAATGCAGGTCCTATATAGAAAGTAGACCTCTTGGTTTTTAGTCTGACCAGAGGAGAGAATTTAAGGAAGACCTGAGTCAGAGGTACCATGTCCCACCCTGTAGATTTAGTGATAATTACACCAATAATCTACTGCAAAATGAGCAAAGAAGAAAGAACCCAAATATATAAAGTAACTATGGCAATAGAGAAAACTGAAGTTCATCTTCAGAGGAGGATATTGAAGTTAAAAAACAAAACAAAACCAAACCCTCTCCTATCCAAACAGTAACGTTAAATTCTTATCTGTCCAAAAAGAAATCATAGAAGAATTCAAAAAATGCCTTCAAGAATCAAATGAGAGAGATTGAGGAACAAAAGGAAAAAAAAAAAAGAACTCCAAGGAAAAGAATTAGGAAAAGAAAATGAACCAAAAGAAAAGGCAATACAGAATTTTAAGAAAACGACTCCTTGAAAGCTAGAATTGGGCAAGAAGCCAGTGAAGTTATAAGAAACCAAAGCATAATAAAACAAACTATAAAGATTTAAAAATTAGTAAGATGCAAGATACCTAATAAGAAAAACAACAAATCTAGAGAACAGATGAAAAGAAAAAAATAATAATTGGACTATCTGAAAGGTATGACCAAAACAAAGAATCTTGATATTTTTGTCAATTTTGTCAAATTGAAATTATGTCAAACATAATTTGACAATATTGTCTCAAAGTTTTAGAACAGGAGGGAAAAATAGAAATAAAAAGCAAATCCACTAATTACTACTTCAAAAGGTGCTACAAGGATATTTTTCATATAAGGATATTCTTCAGGAACATCACAGCTAAATTCTGATACTTCCAAATTAAGGGGGAAATATTACAAGCAATAAGAAAAAGAATCTGATATGACAGAACCACAATTAGAATCATACAAGACTCAGCAGCTACATTTAAAAACTACATACCTTGGAGCACTATATAATTGTAGAACAAACAAAATAGAATGTCACACCTAGTAAAATTAAGCATAAAATTGTATTGCAAAAAGATCCAAACTTGAAATTTGAAAAAGATCAAAGAGAAATATGAGATAAATATCAGTGATTAATTTCAAGGGATTCAATAAAGACAAGCTGTTTATGCTTTATATGTGGAAATGTAAAGCACATTTCTAAATTTGCCATTCATAAGTGAGTTGTTTGAAAGAAACATTTGGGTAGAATTGTGTATGAGATTCTAAAAATCAAAACTATGTAGAAAAAGGTAAAAATATAATTATCTTATACAGATGAGTGCAAGAGAAAGAATTTACACAGAGGAATTGAATGGGGGAGGAGAACTGGTCCCTATTCAAATTTGGAATGGGTTAAAGAGAGAACAATATAAATATCTAGAAGGCTACAAAAAATCTTCTAAATTTATTTAGAAATAATAGCAAGAGGGAATAAGAAAAAGGAGTGTCATTGAAGGATATGTAGATTAAATGGGATTAAAGGGAGGGAAAAGTGGAAAGAAATCTTAAAGGAAAAGGGTAAAGGGAGGGATACTTGGAGTGCAAGTAGGTTAAGTAATAGCAAGATAGCAGTTAGAAATAAAGCAACAAAATAAGCAAAGATATGAAATAAACATAATAATAATGATCAAGAGTAGAATTTATTATAAAATGTAGGGATAGTAATTATTGATCTCAGAAAAAGTTGAAGTTAAAATAAATTCAATCAAAAGAGAAAAAAAATGAAAACTACACTATACATCCAGAAAGAATACTATGGAGATTGAATGTAAACACATGCCATGTTCATTTTTTCCCTGTTTTTTTCTTCTGTCATAGTTTTTCCTTTTTGTTCTTATTTTTCTCCCAACCTGTGATGTTCAATAATCATTAGCTTGTCTCTCCTAGATCTATTTTCCAGGTCAGTTGTTTTACCAATGAGATGTTTTACATTGTTTTCTATTGCAAAAAAAATTCAGGTTTTTTTGACTGAATTTTGAAGTCTCATTGATTCATTTACTTCCATTTGTTCAATTCTAATTTTTAGTGAATTATTTTCTTTAGTTACCTTTTTAAAATCTTTTGCATTTGGACAATTGAACTTTTATAAGAAGTGTTTTGTATAGTATTTTTTCCATTTCACAGATTTTGTTTTTCAATGATTTTTTATCTTTATTTTTCATACCTATTTTGTAAGGAGTTATATCTTCCCCCCTGCCCCATTTTATCAAGTTTATTTTTAAGGAGTTTTCTTCAGATAATTTTTAGTTTTCCTTTTCCATACCCTCTTGCAGGGATCTCATTTCCTTTTCCCATTTTTCTTCTAGCTCTCTTTAAGATCCTTTTTGAATTCCTTTAAGTCAGCCTTATGAAATGGGATCAACTTATATCACCTTTTGGGCCTTTATCTAAAGTTGATTTGCCTTTAAGATCTTCAGGGTTTGAGGTCTGTTCTTCTCTTTATCCATCAAAGCTGTCTATAGTTAGAGACCTTTTTGCTTTTTTGCTCATTTTTTAAGGTTAAGGTCTGCTCTTAAAGAAAAGAGGTGGCAGCCATTTTAGTTTGCCTTGGGACAGTTCTGCTGACTGACTTCCTATGCTGGGTAAGCATGGCCAGAGAATTCTTTTGAGGTTCATAGGCTCACAATTTGCCTTTTGTATTTGCTTTGGTATTTTACAGCAAATCTGCTGAACCACCTGTTTGCAATTAGTGTAGAGTGTCCTAAGAGCTTCACCATAGATTTTTTGTGCAGATACTGCAGTGCCATGGCTCCCTGCCCCAGGCTCTCTGCTAAAGTCTGGGCTCTGCAGCCTCCTCCCTGCCCCATTGAAACAGACCTTTTCTGAAATTCTTCTAAAGTATCTTCTGCAAATTTGTTGTATACTAAATATTTGTGGGTTCTGTCGCTCCAAAACCAGTCCAGAGGTTTAATTTGCTGTTATTTTGAGGGAAGTTTAGAGAAGGTGTCTACTCCCCACTGTCTTGGCTCCACCCCATCTATTTTATACTATGTAAAACAACTAGATAATATATGGTTGAAATATTGGTGTGATATAGAATTTTATGAGTTGGTGGATTTAGAAAAATATAGAAAGACTTGAGTCTAAAAAGGATGATATTTTCCACTTTCAGAGAAACAGAGAACAAGTGTACTACAACTTTACATAGATATAAATGGATGTATATGTGTATATATGTGTATAATAGATGTCTTTGTATACATATGTGTGTATGTGTGTGTGTGTGTATTTGCACTTAACATTAGCCTGCTTGAGAGAGGTGGTGGAGAATAAAGAGGAAAGAACTATAAAGTAATAAAAAATGCATAGCAGAGAAGAAAAGAAAATCTAAAAGGAAGCAAGGATGGATAATTCTGAATATAGTGTATAGTATTTATTAAACACATGCTGTTTTGAAATGGAAATTTATTATTTTATATTTTGAATACTCTCTTTTATGCTGCTGTGCACATGACTGTCTTTTCCTTCTTTCTTTATTTTGTATTTAAGTTTTAAATAAACACATATGTTAGAAAGCAACCTCCTTCTCATTCCCACAGTTGGCAGTACACCTCCAAAAATTACTTTGTATATATTTTTCATATATAATGCATTCACTTTTTTGAAAAAAAATACACATATTTTATTCCTTGAATTTGAATTTATGATCTTTGAATGTAGGGACTATTTAACTTTATCCTTCATATCTAATAAAATGTATAATACTTACCAGGAACTTACTAATTATTGATTGATTAACTAATATTATCACATGCTGTGGCAAAAACATAAACATAGCACCCTCTCTAGCTGTCAAAGTAGAATTTCTTTTGTCTTGTATTTTTGTTGGAAGTAAGTTCCAGATTTGTTTTGTCTTAGATTTGACAGCTTTCTTGGATAACTCTTGTTATTCTCTATTTTCACAATGTTATAATTTGCAAGGTATGAGACTTAACATATCCAAATGAAAATTACTTACCTTGTTTAACCTAAATTTTTAATAGTTTCAAAAGCTCCTTCCTTCTGCCCCCTGTGAATTCCATGATATGCAGTTCTTCTTAGAGGTAGGTAAGACTTGTGTTATCAAACATATAAATTAAAAGACACAAGCATACAAAATACAAGGTCTGATGATAAAATCAAATTACCTGCTGAAAACTATACTTCTCATTTCTCCTTATTGATGCTTTCTAGAATTTTTCCTTTACTTTCCTATATACTTGGTATTGTGGTCCCATTTCAAGGATGAAACTTTACTTAATAGATCAAAGCAAAAGAAAAAATAGATACAAAAACACAAAGATGTATAATGAAATCTAGTTGACTAATGAGATCTACACAGCAGTTATTACTTCTATACTACTCATTGGAAGATCATTTCTACTTCATCAAATACTGGCTTACTATTGTTCAGAACAAAATAAGGTCTCCAAATCAAAGATACTGATGACATTCCAAATATGAAATATGTAATGAAAATTTAAAACAAGTTTCCTTGCACTCATAAAGAAATTGGTAACTTACTTTCTTAAGATTAGGGAAGAAACATCATAAAAATCAGAGAAGAGGGAGAAATACTTTTAGCTCAGGTAATGTATAGGAAAAGGAAACTTGACTAAAAGCTGTGTGCTGCAAGAGAAAAAAAAACTGAATTTCTGGATATCAGAATTTTATTTCTAAAACTATCTGACTTTAGATTAGATATATTTCCTGTGTAATAAAGATAGTCATTACTTGGTTAAATACATTTAACCACTCCAATGCTACCAAGAAGAGGAATCCACTGTATTTAGTTACCAAAATAAAAAAATAATTACTAGTTTAACCCATATTAGTTCTTCACAATCAAGAACAGAATCAAGGTCCTCTTTGAGAATTTGAGAATGAAGGACAAACGACAACAATGACAAAGAGAAGATTGAATGTTCTTATATTGTTCAAGGATGCCAAGCCATAGCTGTGCTAAAAAGATGGGCTGTGCTGCCATTTTGGAAAAGAAGGAGCTATCAAGCATTTACTGAGTGCAGTAGCAGAGAGATAGAGACCATGTTGATTGTGAGCATTTGCAGGAAAACAAATGCTTTAAAAAGATTAAAAAGATACTTAGTGTAACCTAATGAAGATTCTATTTGAATTGGATGTTGATTCATTAGGATTTGAACTTGAATCACATTATCCTTTACTAGTGTCTCTGCAAAGTGTATAAATCATGTTCACCAGATTCTGTGTTTTTTCATTAATGATTTTGCTATGATGGTCCTACTCCGTAACAGGTCATATGTGTTTGCTTAGTATTTTAATAGATTATACAGTACCATAGACCCCTTAAAACTGAAAAACATCCAATCCCTTTAATTTACTGATTTGTTAATTAAGATCTAAAAAGATTAAGTTACTTTCCATAGCTCATAAGATTAGCGGTGGTAAAGAAACTAGATTCCAGAGAGGATTCTAGGAAGATGATAGAGCTGGTCTGAAAACTTTGAGCTCTCCAAATTTCCTCCACAGAAAAACAGAGAACATTGCCCCAGAGAATATGTAGAGCAACAGAAATAAATTTAAGATGGGGTGAAGAGATTTTTTATAATACATCCTAAGAAGATACTAGAAAAGACCTGATATTGGGGGGCAGAGATTAGGCATAAGTGAAATTAAAGCAAAACAAAACAAAACAAAACAAACAAACAAACAAACAAACAAAAACACTCCAGGATAATCCTGCAGTTAATAAATCCTGGGTAAGAGCAGGGATTAGGAGACAGTTTCAATTTTAGAAACTTTCATCTCATGGCCAGGGTGGGGGAATCTGACAGCAGAGTGGAAGAATGGATGATTTCCTCAAATAAACTAATACCTTCACTTAAAATGGCCAAGGTTAAACACACTGCATCTGGGACCATCTCCAGTCATTCTTTTCTATATCAGGCTATTGGACCCAAATGGTTCTAGAGGAGAAAGTAAAACTGGTTATCTTGCATAGCTCTCCCTGAATCAAATCCAATTCACTTGCATATTGTGGCTTCACCTCCCTGATATTATGGTCCTCTTTGAGAATTTGAGAATGAAGGACAAATGACAACAATGACAAGGAGAAGATTGAATGTTCTTATATTGTTCAAGGATGCCAAGCCATAGCTGTGCTAAAAAGATGGGCTGTGCTGCCATTTTGGAAAAGAAGGAGCTATCAAGCATTTACTGAGTGCAGTAGCAGAGAGATAGAGACATGTTGATTGTGAGCACTTGCAGGAAAGCAGAACCCCTAGTGTTAATTGCAGGAAGAGAGGACAGCTATAGTTTGCAGCCACCAGAAGGATTCAGGGAGCAAAATCATATGACTGGGATCTTGCTCTAATTGTGGATTACAAGAGGAGATGGGAGTCCAAGATTGAGCCACAGAACTGACTTCAGAAAATAACAGTAAGAAGGATCTGAGGCTTAAGGCATTATTTCCTATATCTTAGGACTAGAAACTGATCATACTAATAGTTGCTAAAATAAAATAAAACAATAATAATAATAAAAATGATCAAAATAGAAAGAACCCAACCACATGTAGCTACTGTGGGGATAGAGAAGATCTAGATCTATATTCAGAGGAAGCTAATGGAGCTAAAAAAGTCACTCCTTTTTCAAGAGAAATATCAACTAATCCCGAGCACAAAACGGTATGTTAGAATAATTTTTAAAAAGAACTCCAAAAATCAAATAAGAAAGATTGAGGGAAAATTAGAGAAAAAAACAATACCATACAAAATTAAGAAAATTATATTTTAAAAAAATAACCAACTTGAAATAAAAAAAAATCTTAAAAAAATAATTCCATGAAAACTAGAACTGAGAAAAGAAAATTACTGACATTCTAAGGCACCAGGAAATAATAATACAAAATCAAAAGAATGAAAGGAAAGAGAATGTGAAACATTTCATCAGAAAAACATTTAATCTGGAGAACATATCATGAAGAAAAAACATAAGATTAGTCAAACTGTCTGAAAATTGTGATTTAAAAAATATCTTGATACAATATAAGAAGTCATCAAGGAAAATTGCTCTAAAATTCTAAAACAAGAAGACCAAGCAGAAATGGGGGAGGGGGGGGGTAAAAGAAGAATCACAGGAGGAAAACATACAGAAATACCATAGCCAATTTTCAAAGCTCCCATGTAAAGGAGAAAATATTGGAAGTAACAAGAAAAACAAACAAACAAAATAATTATCATGGAGCTACAATAAGGATTACATAAGATCTAGAAGTTATTACATTGAAGGATCACAGGTCTTAGAATACAGGACATTAAAAAAATTGAAATTCTTTGAGACATTTTGGCAAAAACAGCAGAACTTAAGGGAAATTTTGACATATACATCCAGGGAAAATATAAACATTAAGAGCCAATTATGAGGGCCTCAATAAAGTCAAATGATTTATTTCTTAAATATGAAAATATCAGTTATTTTATAATTGTCATTTTTTCTCAAGTAGTTTAAAAAAAGGCTAGGGCTGAGTTGATTATGATGGGTTGATTAAAAAAACCTGTAGGAAGAGATAAAAAGGAGCAATTATAACAATGAGGCAGAGGAAGGAAAATTAATACAAAGGAAGTTAGTACTGGGTAAAGTGGATAATGTGAAATGTTATTTTCACTGGAAATAAGTAAAAGAGGGAACAACATATATAGCTAGATGGCTGCAAAAGTTTTCTTAATTCGGAGAGAAATAAGAGGTCAAGAGGATATTTTAAGGGATGGTTTCTTGGAGCAGTATGTAACTTAAGGAATAGGTGGGCAAGGTAGTTGGTAGAAGTAAAATAGAGGAACGAAGAGAGATAGGAATAAGGTGAGAAAGATAATGAGGAAAAATAGGAAAAAAGAAATTATACAGGTAATTATAGTTTAAAATATAAATGGGATGATTTGTCCATAAAATGGAAACTGATAAGAGATTAAAATTTGAATTTAACACTATGTTGCTTTCAGGAAATGATATTAAAATGAGAGATACAAACATAAAATAAAAATCAGGAGTAGAATTTATTAAATAAAAAAGAAGGGGGTAGTAATCGTGATGTCAGACAAAAGTAAAACCAAAATAGATTTATTCAAGAGACAAAAATAGGGAAACTACACTATATCAACCATATTATTCAAACTTGGGTTTACACCCCTTAAAATAAAATTAAACCACTTAAAATAACAAGATGATATAAAATACCTGAAAGCATATCTGTTAAAATAGATGCAGGATGTATAAGAATATAAACACAAAACATATTTTATACAAATTGATGTAGAACTAAATAAATGAATTAATATTTATTGTTCATGGGTAGGTAAATTCAATACAATTTTACTTTATTAATCTATTAATGCAATGACATTACAATTCACTTAATAAAAATTATATTTTTAAGTTAGAAAAAATAATAATAAAATTCATTTAGAAAAACAAAAGGTCAGCCACTTCAAAGAAACCAGACAGGGGGAAGATAAAAAGTAATTAGCTTTAGTAGTTTCAGACCTTAAAACATTTTATAAGATGAAAAGCATTGTGGAAGTATAAAATGAATGATTTTAATCATTTTAAAATAAAATTTTTTTGTATGAATAAACCCTAAACCCTATGCATACAAGGAAAGTAAGAATGCAGAAAATTGGAGGGGGAGAGAACTTTCATAGACAGTCTATAGGAAATGATAACCTGATTGATTGAGAAAAACATGGAGAGACTTGCACTTAAGAAAGATGTCTACCTACCTTCAGAAAAATAGATAAATGGAATTAAGCACAGTACACTCATATAATATGTATATTGTGTATATATTGTAGTATACACATATATGTATATGTGTGCATCTATATTCATGACTTATTGTATTCTTCTTGGGGGGGGTGGGTAAGGAAAGGAAAATGGAATAAAAAATGCTTAGCCTAGAAGAAAGCCTATAAGGAAGTTGGACATCTATGAGAACAATATGTATTACTTATTATATAGGTTTTCTTGAAATGAAAATTCATTTCTTTATAGTGAATCTTCACAAATCTCTGCTGTATACATAATAATGTTACACCCCGCCCTAATTTTGTATTTAAGTTTATAATAAATTAAAAACAAACAGCAAAAGGGGAGTGGCTAGGTGGTATAGTAGATAGAGTACCAGTCCTAAAGTAAAGAAGGTCTGAGTTCAAATCCTACCTCAGGCAAATTGACACTTACTAGATTAGTGACCCTGAGCAAGTCATCTCATCCTGATTGACTGAGAGGGAAAAAAGAAACTAGATACCATATCAGAATAATGTATTGTTATTTATTTTCCCCTATAATTTCCCAGTGATTTTTTTTTAAGTTAAAGACAGCCAAAATGTTAAAATTCTATTGATCCTTGTTTCTTGAAATGTGTGTGTGTGTGTGTGTGTGTGTGTGTGTGTGTGTGTGTGTGTGTGTGTATTCTTAAGGATTTCTGAAGACTTCAATGTGAAAACTTGAGAAATTTCAAATTTTATTTTTAGGTTAATTTTTCTTATTATGTGACCCTGAACAAGTTTCTTAGCCTTTATTTGCTTTAGCCATCATTTAGAAAATAGACTTAATAATAACATCTATTAATTCTTTCTACATTTCTCTTTCTTTCTTTCTTTCTTCTTTCTTTCTCTTTTTCTTTTTTCTTTCTCATAATTATTGTGAGGATCAGATAAAGTCTTATTTGTAAAAAAAACTTAACACATAGCCTGGAACATAGTAGGCACATTATAAATACACTTATTTCCCTTTTTCTTCTTTTCATCTTCAATAGATATTGAAATTGATGCCACAGTTAGGACATAATTGATTTTAGATATTTGTGTGTATATATATGTGTGTGTGTGTGTGTGTGTGTGTGTGTGTGTGTGTGTATGTGTGTGTGTATGTGTGTGTGTATCTATATCTATATATGCTTATATAGATATATAATCAATATTTGCTCTGTATTTCAACAGTTTTCTGTCACTATTAATCCTCATCCTTTGATGATGTTTCTTTCTCTATTGATAAGTGATAACATAACCTTTATTTGCTTCTGCAGATATTTGTTTGAATCCTTAGGTGGTGATTTTGTTTCCATTTTCATCATTTTAAGGATGGAAAATCACAGTTTGGATGATTATTAGGAAATATCTCTAACAAACAAAGTTTTAGAATTACCCAGGTTCACAAGAGCCTAATTTCTTTGTCCATGGTGACACAATTATTATTCCCAAAAAAGAAGTTAAATTCATATTTTTTTAAAATATAAGGTCATTTCCAATCTGCTATGCAACACTGCCTCTGTCAATTCCTTCAACTGATATTCTTTTCCATTTCCCTTTTTCAGCAAACAAAACAGTATAATTGTTTGATGGAAATGGGAATAATATATCTAATACATGTAGTAGAGTGGCTTAAAATAGTTAATATTATAAAACAAAAAAAATAAGAAATGTTCTTATTTCATATTTATAGATGGATTAAAGAAGATTTGAAATTTTCATGATTATTTTATTTTTCATTGGTGTATAAGCTGTTAGAATATAAATTAATATTATATATATGATATCTCTTATAATGTTTGGTAACATGTCATAGCAGGTGGCAGTGGATGCCAATAATTTTAGTTGACATCAGACTATATTTATTTGGGCAATTGTATGAAAGGAGGATAGAAATTTCTGTTTCTTGACTTTAGTCCCTCTATTGAAATGAAGGAAAGAAAGTAAGGAAAAAAGGCAGACAGGAAGGAAAGTAGGAAGAAAGGAAGAAGAAGAAAATAAAGGAAAAAAGGAAAAAGAAAGAAAGAAAAAGAAGGAAGAGAGAAAGGATGGAAGGGAGAAAGGAAAAAAGAAAAAGAGAAAGAAAAAAAAACGAGAGAAAGAAAAAAGAGAACTGTAGAAAGAAAGAAAGAAAGAAAGAAAGAAAGAAAGAAAGAAAGAAAGAAAGAAAGAAAGAAAGAAAGAAAGAAAGAAAGAAAGAAAAAGAAATTATTGCAGATATTTCAGAAGGGAAATTCTAAAGGTTTGCTGATGGAAATATAAACAGTTATTAGACCATGAAAGAAGAGTTAGTGCTGATCTTTTCACCTGGAAAGATAAATGACATTTCTTTTATTAGTGAGATGCTATAGCCATTAGTTCCAGTTATTTCAATTACCTGACCCAAAGGCAATGATAACAATAAAACATCAAAATTGATGATGCCAATGTATGTCATGGAGCTTGTGAATAAACAGCTGCAGACAACTGACCTCCATCTGTCCACTGCTCAGTCATAAATATGGGTTAAAACTTTGATTGTGGTTGTCCCATTCTATAAGCAATATAATTAACTCAAAGAATGCTTGCACCTGATATCTAGATTATTTTAAACATTACATAGGCATATGCTGCATACATGAGTGGATGAATGTAATATGAAAAATAATTGCTAGAATTTATATATTACTCTAAGGGTAAAGAAGTCTTTTATACAGGTTAACTCACTCAAAACTCCCCAAAACCCTAAGATTTGTCTGCTATTAATACTGCCATTTTGCAAATGAGAAAATGGAGGCTGAAAGAGTTGAAGTGACTTTCCTAGGCTCACACACTGAGTATATATCTGAAGGAGGATTCAAACTCAGTCCCTGAATTTAAGTCCATTACTCTATCCCCTATTCTACAAAATTATGTAAAAGAATGAAGATATTTCTTTTGATCATAAGAAATTTGGATAAAGGATTGTTAGATCTTAAACATTGGATGAAAATATTTGTGTTTTTTCTGACATAAAAGCTCTATTTTGTTCTCCTACATTTTGATCTTTGGGGGATAGGATGCTGTCTAGGTCAACATAAACCTTAAAATTAAATATGCCATAGCAACATTTTTTATTTTTATTTTTAAGGGTAATTCGAAAGATTATGTAGTTATTTCACAAGGCAACTCAAATTTCATAGTCATTATCATCTCACCATTAATGCTCACTGGGAATGTGGCAAGAATGACAAAAAAAAAAAAAAAAAAAAAAAAAAACAATTGATTAAGATATGACCTACATACGAAAGCAGGTTGTTTTGTTTGTTGGACAATAGGTGCAATAGGTGTTTGTTTTAAATCTTAAATTGATCAAGTTAAATAAACTGTATGTTTGTCGATTTCCCCATTTCTATAGGACAATAAGTATAGACAATGAAAAATTTAAAAAATCTATGAAGGGAAATCACCACTGGTAAGACTCTGTGTATATGTCAGTATATCTGGATTTCATCACTGGGGACTCCATTACTTGGTACATCTCTCTACCTATTAACATATTCTCATGTGATCCATAGTTTATCAAGAAACCTTCATAGCACATCTATCAATATGTGGAAAGCTTTCCTCTTATTTTTTGTCTCAAAGGAATCATTATACTGATCAGACTTTCTATTTGTATCTAACCAGATGCATGAATGATACACTTTCACTTCCAGTCATAAATATCCTCACTGAGGCTTATTATGCCACAGCTCTCAAGCAGTTCCTTATGAGTGACATTCCTCAGTATGTCATTGACTTTGAAAATATTTGTAATTTCTGTTGCTCTGAGATTGTGTATGTCATGATTATTAGCTATTTAATGTCTGTGGGATAGTAATGATGTCGAAGCAAATACTTCTGTGGCAACAAGTAGGTTCTTTGGAAGCATTGCACTATCTCTCAAATATAATCTAGCTCAGTCTCTCTCTCTCTCTTTTTTAACTTATGGTGGTCTTCTTCTTCTTCTTCTTCTTCTTTTTTAAGCAGGAATATTTATTTATTTGTTTGTTTGTTTTTTAAATAACATTTTATTTCCAGAACCATGCCAGGGTAATTTTTTACATTATCCCTTGCACTCACTTCTGTTCCGATTTTTCCCCTACCTCCCTCCACCTCCTTCCCCAGATGGCAAGCAGTCCTATACATGTTAAATAGGTTACAGTATATCCTAGATACAATATATGTGTGCAGAACCAAACAGTTCTCTTGTTGCACAGGGAGAATTGGATTCAGAAGGTATAAATAACCTGGGAAGAAAAACAAAAATCCAAGCAGTTGATATTCATTTCCCAGTGTTCCTTCTTTGGGTGTAGCTGCTTCTGTCCATCCTTGATCAATTGAAACTGAATTAGATCGACTTCCGGTTAAGATGGCGGAGAGGAGGCTCACAGCTGCATAAGCTCCACGCTTTCTCTCACTATCCATTTCATTACAAGCCTCTGAATCAATGCTTGACTGAAAAAAACCCACAAATAGTTACCAAGAGAAGCCATCCTTGAGATTCGCCAAGAAAGGTCTGTCTTTACTGGAGGGCTGGGGCGGTTTTAGATCGGGCGCAGGCGGCGGGCAGCGGCAGTGAGAGCACGGGAGCAGAGCTGAGAGGGGGTGGGGAGTGATCGCAGCCGTCTCTGCGGGGAGAGCTTCGCTACAGGTTTGGATACTTTCCTCCAGCAGCAAGTCAACAGCCCAGCAGAGAAGCTAAAAACACCGGGGCTGAAGAATACAACCCCAAACAGCTGGAGTCTCTCAGGACCTGGCCGCCCCCCCCCTTCCCCCCCCTCAGTGACTCAGCACGCTTTGGGATCTCAGAGCGCAGGCGCAGCACAGTCCTGCTAGTGCCTCACTGCTGCCCCCTGCAGTCTGTAGAGGAAGCTCGATAACACACCCAGCCCCCCCCCCCAAAGAAAGACTCCAGTTTTTTCTGTTTTTCTTTGGTAGTTTGTCTCTGATTAATAGACAGAATGAGCAAGAAGCTGAAGAGGACTTTAACCCTTGACAGCTTCTACACAGATAGAGAGCAGACTCTAAATCCTGAGGAGACTAAAAACAGGCAGTCCCCAGGTGAATCCCCAAAGGAGGAGATTGTCTGTTCCTCAGCACAGATGAACCTCATAGAAGTGATTAAAAAGGCTCTCACAAGGGAGCTAGAAGAAAAATGGGGAAAGCAGAGTGAGGCTTGGGAAAAGGAGAGGGAGGCTTGGCAAAAGAGCCTGGAGAAAGTTAAAGAGAGAGTGGATAAAGAAGTAAAATCCTTGAAAAATAGGATTAGTGAACTGAAAACAGAAAACAGCTCTCTAAAAAACAAAATTGGCGAAATGGAAAAAAATTCCACAGAACAAAAGAACTCAATTGGACAATTAGAGAAAGATTTTAAAAAAGTGAGTGAAGAGAATACTTCACTGAAAATCAGAATTGAACAAGTGGAATTGAATGACTCGAGGAGACAAGAAGAATCAGTCAAGCAAATCCAAAAAAATCAAACAATGGAGAAAAATGTGAAATACCTTCTGGGGAAGACAACAGACCTGGAAAACAGATCCAGGAGAGACAATCTGAGAATCATTGGACTCCCAGAAAAACATGATGAAAAAAAGAGCCTGGACACTGTCTTCCAGGAAATTATCAAAGAGAACTGCCCAGAAGTCATAGGAACAGAGGAAAAAATAAACATTGAAAGGATTCATCGATCACCCACTGAAAGGGATCCTAAAATCAAAACACCAAGGAATATAGTGGCCAAATGCCAGAACCCTCAGATGAAGGAAAAAATATTGCAAGCGGCTAGAAAAACCCAATTCAAGTATCAAGGAGCCACAATAAGGATCACCCAGGATCTGGCAGCATCCACATTAAAAGATCGAAGGGCCTGGAATATGATATTCCGAAAGGCTAAGGAACTTGGTATGCAACCAAAAATAACTTACCCAGCGAGAATGAGCATCTTTTTCCAGGGAAGAAGATGGACATTCAACGAAGTAAGCGAATTTCATCTATTTCTGATGAAAAAACCAGAACTTAACAAAAAGTTTGATCTACAAATATAGAACTCAAGAGAAATCTAAAAAGGTAAAGATTAATCTTGGGAACTATATTTTGACTATATAGATGTATAAAGAATACATGTATACCTTGTTCTAGAAATTGATGTGGAAAGGACATTGTACCAGAAAAAGGGTAAAGTGGGGGTAGTACATCTCATGAAGAGGCATAGGAAACCTATTATATCTGAGAGAAAGAATGGAGGGGGATGAATATAGTGGGTATCTTACTGCCTTCAGAATTGGCTTTAAGTGAAAAATCTTAAGACATATTCAATCTATGGTGAAACTTCTCCCATCTCATTGAAAAGTGAGAAGGGAAAAGTGGAAAGGGAAGGAATAAGCTAAGCGGAAGGGAATACGGGAACTGGGAGGGAAAGGGGTAAGATAGGGGGAGGAACTCTAAGGCGGGGGGAGGGACACTAAAAAGGGAGGGCTGTGAGAAGCAAGGGGTGCTCACAAGCTTAATACTTGGAAGGGGGGGAAAGGGGAAAGAAGGAAGGAAAGCATAAACCGGGGTTAACAAGATGGCAAGTAATACAGAATTGGTCATTCTAACCATAAACGTGAACGGGGTAAACTCCCCCATAAAGAGGAAGCGGTTAGCAGAATGGATTAAAAGCCAGAATCCTACAATATGTTGTTTACAGGAAACACACCTGAAGCGGGGAGATACATGCAGGTTAAAGGTAAAAGGTTGGAGCAAAATCTACTATGCTTCAGGTGAAGTCAAAAAAGCAGGGGTAGCCATCCTGATCTCAGATCAAGCTAAAGCAAAAATTGACCTAATTAAAAGAGATAAGGAAGGACACTATATCTTGCTAAAGGGTAGCATGGATAATGAAGCACTATCTATATTAAACATATATGCACCAAGTGGGGTAGCATCTAAATTCTTAAAAGAGAAACTAAGAGAGCTGCAAGAAGAAATAGACAGTAAAACTATAATAGTGGGAGAGCTTAACCTTGCACTCTCAGAATTAGATAAATCAAACCACAAAATAAATAAGAAAGAGGTCAAAGAGGTAAATAGAATACTAGAAAAGTTAGATATGATAGATCTCTGGAGAAAATGTAATGGAGACAGAAAGGAATACACTTTCTTTTCAGCAGTTCATGGAACCTATACAAAAATTGACCATATATTAGGACATAAAAACCTCAAACTCAAATGTAGTAAGGCAGAAATAGTAAATGCATCCTTTTCAGACCACGATGCAATGAAAATTACATTCAACAAAAAAGCAGGGGGAAGTAGACCAAAAAATAATTGGAAACTAAATAATCTCATACTAAAGAATGATTGGGTGAAACAGCAAATCATAGACATAATTAATAACTTCACCCAAGAAAACGATAATAATGAGACATCATACCAAAATGTATGGGATGCAGCCAAAGCGGTAATAAGGGGAAATTTCATATCTCTAGAGGCCTATTTGTATAAAATAGAGAAAGAGAAGGTCAATGAATTGGGTTTGCAATTAAAAATGCTAGAAAAGGAACAAATTAAAAACCCCCAGTCAAACACTAAACTTGAAATTCTAAAAGTAAAAGGTGAGATCAATAAAATTGAAAGTAAAAAAACTATTGAATTGATTAATAAAACTAAGAGTTGGTTCTATGAAAAAACCAACAAAATAGACAAACCCTTAGTAAATCTGATTAAAAAAAGGAAAGAGGAAAATCAAATTGATAGTCTTAAAAATGAAAAGGGAGAACTCACCACTAATGAAGAGGAAATTAGAGCAATAATTAGGAGTTACTTTGCCCAACTTTATGCCAATAAATTCGACAACTTAAATGAAATAGAAAAATACCTCCAAAAATACAGCTTGCCCAAACTAACAGAGGAAGAAGTAAATATCCTAAACAGTCCCATCTCAGAAAAAGAAATAGAACAAACTATCAATCAACTCCCTAAGAAAAAATCCCCAGGACCAGATGGATTTACATGTGAATTCTACCAAACATTTAAAGAACAATTAACTCCAATGTTATATAAACTATTTGAAAAAATAGGGATTGAAGGAGTCCTACCAAACTCCTTTTATGACACAGATATGGTACTGATACCTAAACCAGGTAGGCTGAAAACAGAGAAAGAAAATTATAGACCAATCTCCCTAATGAATATTGATGCTAAAATCTTAAATAAAATATTAGCAAAAAGATTACAGAAAATTGTCACCAGGATAATACACTATGACCAAGTAGGATTTATACCAGGAATGCAGGGCTGGTTCAATATTAGGAAAACTATTAGCATAATTGACTATATCAATAACCAAACAAACAAAAACCACATGATCATCTCAATAGATGCAGAAAAAGCATTTGATAAAATCCAACATCCATTCCTAATAAAAACACTTGAGAGCATAGGAATAAATGGACTTTTCCTTAAAATAGTCAGGAGCATATATTTAAAACCATCAGTAAGCATCATATGCAATGGGGAAAAACTGGAACCTTTCCCAGTAAGATCTGGAGTGAAGCAAGGTTGCCCACTATCACCATTATTATTTAATATCGTATTAGAAACACTAGCCTCGGCAATAAGAGTCGAGAAAGATATAAAAGGAATTAGAGTAGGCAATGAGGAAACCAAACTATCACTCTTTGCAGATGATATGATGGTATACCTAGAGAACCCCAGAGATTCTACCAAAAAGCTATTGGAAATAATTCATAATTTTAGCAAAGTAGCTGGCTACAAAATAAATCCCCATAAATCCTCAGCATTTTTATACATCACCAACAAAACCCAACAGCAAGAGATACAAAGAGAAATTCCATTCAGAATAACTGTTGATACCATAAAATATTTGGGAATCTATCTACCAAAGGAAAGTCAGGAATTATATGAGCAAAATTATAAAAAAGTCTCCACACAAATAAAGTCAGACTTAAATAATTGGAAAAATATTAAGTGCTCTTGGATCGGCCGAGCGAACATAATAAAGATGACAATACTCCCTAAACTAATCTATTTATTTAGTGCTATACCAATCAGACTTCCAAGAAAATATTTTTATTGATCTAGAAAAAATAACAACAAAATTCATATGGAACAATAAAAAGTCGAGAATCTCAAGGGAATTAATGAAAAAAAAATCAAATGAAGGTGGCCTAGCTGTACCTGATCTAAAATTATATTATAAAGCAGCAGTCACCAAAACCATTTGGTATTGGCTAAGAAATAGATTAGTGGATCAGTGGAAAAGGCTAGGCTCACAAGACAGAATAGTCAATTATAGCAATCTAGTGTTTGACAAACCCAAAGCCCCTAACTTCTGGGAAAAGAATTCATTATTTGATAAAAACTGCTGGGATAATTGGAAATTAGTATGGCAGAAATTAGGCATGGACCCACACTTAACACCATATACCAAGATAAGATCAAAATGGGTCTATGACCTAGGCATAAAGAACGAGACTATAAATAAATTAGAGGAACATAGAATAGTTTATCTCTCAGACTTGTGGAGGAGAAAGAAATTTGTGACCAAAGATGAACTAGAGACCATTACTGATCACAGAATAGAAAATTTCAATTACATCAAATTAAAAAGCCTTTGTACAAATAAAACTAATGCAAACAAGATTAGAAGGGAAGCAACAAACTGGGAAAACATTTTCACAGTTAAAGGTTCTGATAAAGGCCTCATTTCCAAAATATATAGAGAACTGACTCAAATTTATAAGAAATCAAGCCATTCTCCAATTGATAAATGGTCAAAGGATATGAACAGACAATTTTCAGAGGATGAGATTGAAAGTATTACCACTCATATGAAAGAGTGTTCCAAATCATTATTGATCAGAGAAATGCAAATTAAGACAACTCTGAGATACCACTACACACCTGTCAGATTGGCTAAGATGACAGGAAAAAATAATGATGAATGTTGGAGGGGATGCGGGAAAACTGGGACACTAATGCATTGTTGGTGGAGTTGTGAACGAATCCAACCATTCTGGAGAGCAATCTGGAATTATGCCCAAAAAATTATCAAATTGTGCATACCCTTTGATCCAGCAGTGTTTCTATTGGGCTTATATCCCAAAGAAATACTAAAGAAGGGAAAGGGACCTGTATGTGCCAAAATGTTTGTAGCAGCCCTGTTTGTAGTGGCTAAAAACTGGAAAATGAATGGATGCCCATCAATTGGAGAATGGCTGGGTAAATTGTGGTATATGAATGTTATGGAATATTATTGTTCTGTAAGAAATGACCAGCAGGATGAATACAGAGAGGACTGGCGAGACTTACATGAACTGATGCTAAGTGAAATGAGCAGAACCAGGAGATCATTATACACTTCGACAACGATATTGTATGAGGTCATATTTTGATGGAAGTGGATTTCTTTGACAAAGAGACCTGAGTTTCAATTGATAAATGACGCACAAAAGCAGCTACACCCAAAGAAAGAACACTGGGAAACGAATGTAAACTATCTGCATTTTTGTTTTTCTTCCCGGATTATTTATACCTTCTGAATCCAATTCTCCCTACGCAACAAGAGAACTGTTCGGTTCTGCAAACATATATTGTATCTAGGATATACTGCAACATATCCAACATATAAAGGACTGCTTGCCATCTAGGGGAGGGGGTGGAGGGAGGGAGGGGGAAAAAAATCGGAACAGAAACGAGTGTCAATATAATGTAATTATTAAATAAAAAATTAAAAAAAAAAAAAAGAAACTGAATTAGATCTCTTTATCAAAGAAATCCACTTCGATCAGAATACATCCTCATACATTATCATTGTTGAGGTATATAATGATCTCCTGGTTTTGCTCATTTCACTTAGCATCAGTTCAGGTAATTATCACCAGTCCTCTCTGTATTCATCCTGCTGGTCATTTCGTACAGAACAATAATATTCCATAATATTCATATACCACAATTTACTCAACCATTCTCCAATTGACAAGCATCCATTCATTTTCCAGCTTCTAGCCAATATAAACAGGGCTGCCACAAACATTTTGGCACATACAGGTCCCTTTCCTTTCTTTAGTATCTCTTTGGGGTATAAGCCCAGTAGAAACACTGCTGGATCAAAGGGTCTGGCACAGTTTGATAACTTTTTGAGCATAGCTCCAAATTGCTCTCCAGAATGGCTGGATGTGTTCACAATTCCACCAACAATGTATTAGTGTCCCTGTTTTCCCACATCCCCTCCAACATTCCGCATTATCTTTCCCTGTCATTCTAGCCAATCTGACAGGTGTGTAGTGGTATCTCAGAGTTATCTTAATTTGCATTTCGCTGCTATGATTTGGAGCATATTTTCATATGGCTATAAATAGTTTTAATTTCTTCATCTGAGAATTGTCTGTTCATATCATTTGACCATTTATCAATTGGAGATTGGCTTGATTTCTTATAAATTAGAGTCATTTCTCTATATGTCTTGGAAATGAGGTCTTTATCAGAACTTGTGACTGTAAAAATGTTTTCCCAGTTTATTGTTTCCCTTCTAATCTTGTCTGCATTAGTTTTGTTTGTACAAAAACTTTTCAATTTGATTTAATCAAAATTTTCTATTTTGTGGTCAACAGTGATCTCTAGTTCTTCTTTGGTCATAAATTCCTTCCTCTTCCACAGGTCTGAGAGGTAAACTATCCTATGCTCTTCCAATTTATTTATAATCTCATTCTTTATGCCTAGATCATGAACCCGTTTTGACCTTATCTTGGTGTATGGTGTTAAGTGTGGGTCAATGCCTACTTTCTGCCATACTAATTTCCAATTTTCCCAGCAATTTTTGTCAAACAATGCATTCTTATCCCCAAAATTGGGATCTTTGGGTTTGTCAAACACTAGATTATTAAAGTTATTGGCTGTTTTGTGTTTTGAACCTAACCTATTTCATTGATCAACTAGACTATTTCTTAGCCAATACCAGATGGTTTAGTAACTGCTGCTTTATACTATAATTTTAGATCTGGTACAGCTAGGCCACCTTCATTTGATTTTTTTTTCATTAATTCCCTTGAAATTCTTGACCTTTTGTTTTTCCATATGAACTTGGTTGTTATTTTTTCTAGGTCATCAAAATAGTTTTTTGGGAGTCTGATTGGTATAGCGCTAAATAAATAGATTAGTTTAGGTAGTATTGTCATTTTTATTATATTTGTTCGCTCAATCCAAGAGCATTTAATATTTTTCCAGTTGGTTAGATCAGACTTAATTTGTGTGGAAAACGTTTTGTAGTTTTGCTCATAAAGTTTCTGATTTTCCCTTGCCAGATAGATTCCTAAATATTTTATACAATCAGTAGTTACTTTAAATGGAATTTCTTTTTGTAACTCTAACTGTTGGGTTTTGTTAGTGATATAGAAGAATGCTGATGACTTATGTGGGTTTATTTTGTATCCTGCAATATTGCTAAAGGTATGGATTGTTTCTAATAACTTTTTAGTAGAGTGTCTGGGGTTCTCTAAGTATACCATATCATCAGCAAAGAGTGATAATTTGGTGTCCTCATTGCTTATTCTTATTCCTTTAATCTCTTTCTCAACTCTTATTGCCAAAGCTAGCATTTCTAATACAATATTAAATAGTAATGGTGATAATGGGCAACCTTGTTTCATTCCTGATCTTATTGGGAATGGTTGCAGTTTGTCCCCATTGCATATGATGCTTACTGATGGTTGTAAATAGATGCTGCTGATTATTTTAAGGAAAAGTCCATTTATTCCTATACTCTCAAGAGTTTTTAATAGGAATGGATGTTGGATTTTATCAAATGCTTTTTCCGCATCTATTGAGATGATCATATGTTTTTTGTTAATTTGATTATGAATATGGCCAATTATACTGATAGTTTTCCTAATATTGAATCAGCCCTGCATTCCTGGTATAAATCCTACTCAGTTATGGTGTATTATCCTGGGCATGTTTTTCTGTACTCTTTTTGCTAATATCTTATTTAAGATTTTAGCATCAATATTCATTAGGGAGATTGTTCTATAATTTTCTTTCTCTGTTTTCAACCTACCTGGTTTAGGTATCAGTACCATGTCTGTGGCATAAAAGGAATTTGGTAGGACTTCTTCATTCCCTATTTTTTCAAATAGTTTATAAAGCATTGGGGCTAATTGTTCTTTGAATGTTTGGTAGAATTCACATGTAAATCCATCTGGTCCTGGGGATTTTTTTTTTTTTAGGGAGTTGATTAATAGCTTGTTCTATTTCTTTTTCTCAAATGGGACTATTTAAGCAATTTACTTCCTCCTCTGATAATCTGGGAAGCCTATATTTTTGGAGGTAGTTATCCATTTGGCTTAGGTTATCAAATTTATTGGCATAAAATTGGGCAAAGTAACCTCTTATTATTTCTTTAATTTCCTCTCCATTGGTGGAAAGTTCTCCCTTTTCATTTTTAAGACTACTAATTTGATTTTTCTCTCTCCTTTTTCTAATCAGATTTACCAAAGCTTTATCAATTTTATTGGTTTTTTTCATAAAACCAACTCTTAGTTTTATTTATTAATTCAATAGTTTTTTTTTTTATTTTCTATATTAATAATTTCTCCTTTTAATTTTAGAATTTCAAGTTTAGTAATTGATTGGAGGTTTTTAATTTGGTCTTTTTCTAGCTTTTTCAGTTGCAGGCCCAATTCATTGATCTTCTCTTTTTATTATTTTATTCAAGTAAGCCTCTAAGGATATAAAATTTCCCCTTATTACTGCTTTGGCTGCATCCCATAAATTTTGGTATGATGTCTCACCATTGTCATTAACTTGAATGAAATTATTAATTGTGTCTATAATTTGCTGTTTCACCCAATCATTCTTTAAAATGAGATTATTTAGTTTCCAATGACTTTTTGGTCTATTTACACCTAACTTTTTGTTGAATGTAGTTTTTATTGCATTGTGATCTGAAAAAAAAAGCATTTACTATTTCTGCCTTCCTGTATTTAATTTTGAGGTCTTTACGTCCTAATATATGGTCAGTTTTTGTGTAGGTTCCACGAACTGCTGAGAAGAAAGTATACTCCTTTTTGTCACCATTCAGTTTTCTCCAGAGATCTATCATACCTAATTTTTCTAATATTCTATTTACCTCTTTAATTTCTGTCTTGTTTGTTTTGTGATTTGATTTATCTAAATCTGAGAGTGCTAGATTGAGATCTCCCATTATTATAGTTTTGCTGTCTATTTCTTCTTGCAACTCTCTTAACTTCTCCTTAGCTCAGTCTCTTAACAGAAAACTATGTGGCAAAGTGAATAGAGTACTAGGCTCAGAGTCAGGAAAATTGCTCTTCTGAACTACAATTTGGCCTCATATGATAATTAGCTACTAGTGTAATCCTGAGCAAGTCATTTAATTCTGTCTGTCTTAGTTTCCTCCTCTGTAAAAGGAGCTGGAGAAAAATCACTATAACATTTTCACCTAGAAAACTGCAAAAGAGGTCATGAAGAGTTGGACATGACTAAAACAAATGAACAATGAAGTTTTTCAGTATTCTGCTCTGGGGACATTTCAGTGTTTATCTGCATTGTTTTCTATTCCTCAGATCAAAAATCATACCATAGAGATTTTAACCCTTTAATTTGTGGAACTTCCACTCTGGTGGCCCATAAGTCCTAGAATTGTTTTATTACTCCCCAAAGTGCTTCCTATTAGACTCTTCCCCCTTCCAACCAGTTCTGAAAACTTGAACAAAACAACTCTGTAATTTCTTTCTGGAGTAAATATGTTACGCTATGACTTCTAGTGGCCCCAGAAGTCACTTACTATCTAAAATATAATCTCCCTCCAAAATGCACTATCAAATGCATGTAATATCCCTTATAAGAATATAAGTTCTTAAAGGTATAACCATTATTTGTTGCTTTATTTATATTTCCACTGATTTTCCTAATACTTTACATATAATAAGAATTTAACAAATTTCTTTCTGTTCATTCATTTAGCCATTCATTTATTATCTATCTGAGATAAATAATGTAGGGTAGTAAGGAGCTTGGGGGAGGTGAAATCAGAAGAAATCTTTATTTAAATTCCAGGTATATATAGATAGATATAGATCTATAGATCTATATCTATCTAGATCTATATCTATGTATGATATTTGATTAAGTCCCTTAGCTTCATGTAACTCCAAAATCTAAGAGCTGCAATGACACTTGAAGGCCATGTAATTCAAAATCTGGGATAATTTCTATGAATTGGCTTTTTCTTTCTTTTTTCTTTTCTTTCTTTCCCTTT